>NC_059433.1:3307756-3614624 GCF_021028975.2 Sphaerodactylus townsendi | reverse complement strand
ACACAGCCCCCCCCCCATGCCCACTCTAAACAGCAAGACCAACCAGGAAAACAAACAGAAAGAAACCACAAACAGAAAAACCACTTCTAAGGAAAATATAACACTACAGAAGAGACTCCTAAATTCCTGCTGGGTGACCTTGGGCTAGTCGCAGTTGTCTCTGAACTCTCTGAACTCCAGCTAGCTCACAAGGTGTTTGTTGTGGGGAGAGGAAGGGAAGGACTTTGTAATCTGCTTTGAGACTCATTAAAGGTAAAGAAAAGCAGGGTATAAATCCAGACTCCTCTTCTGTAGACAGTTTGGAATGAGAGCAATTTAACAACAGTTACAGGAACACCAGGAAAAATCAGACTTTCTGCTTCAGTAATGCAGGCATGAGTGGCACTTGGCCAAGGGCCAACACCTCCCCCCCATGAACACCCCCCCCCAAATCCAGACACCTGAAGTGAAACACTGAAAATGCTGAGAAATAGCATCTATTTTACTACAGTACAACTATTCAACACATCACAAGTTACATTCCAAGAACCTGGGCCTTTGTGGCCTTAACCACGCCCACAACAGCATCCCCCAATTCCAAATAGCAACAAGAAAGCTGTACACTTTCAAGTGTTAGTAAAAGCAAAAGGTTCTTAAAAATACCAATTGGTTTGGTTGGTTGAACCCAAATCAAACCCTGAGGCATCTTCTTTTCCTCTCAGGGCAAGTGTCCTCCTGTGCAAGGCTGGTGTGCCCCACAAAGGCAGGCTCTCAATGACCACCATTCACCAGATAGTGGAAAGACAATTTCAAGGCTGTCTTGAGCTGTGCCTCTCTACCTCTCTGGTACAGAATGGGTTGGGAAGAACCTGCAATGTACACTCCGGAGCCAGATGGAGTTTTCTAAATCCAGATGGAGTTTTTAAAAATCATCCAACCAATCTTGGCCAGTTCCTCTCCACGTGCTGCTGACTGTCCCTGTGTGACGGCAACAAGGACTTCCGCAGATCAGAAAGCAATCAGCCAACAAGGGGTGTCCCATTTATCATCCTGATAACACACTAACAAGACAATAGGGTGGCTGAGTTCACACAATGGGGCACAGGAAAACACTGGGCTGGCATAGCCATTTTATTATACAAAAGACAGAAGCGTGAGGTGAAGCATGGGTCTTGATCTGATCGTCATGGTGAAGCTCCCGCGGGCAGATGCCTCGTACTGGAGCTTTGCTCTGCTGAGGGGCTCTGCTGGGCGGACGCTCCTGGCAAGAGGTGTTCCCCATTGGCCCTGTCCGGCAGGGGGAAGAGATAGCTCCCTAGCTCCCTTTCCCTGGCCCTTTCGGATCAATACCCATGCGCCAACCGTTGAGGGCTATGACAAAAGAACATGCATTAAAACTTGTAAAATTAGGGAGAGGTGGGCAGGCAAATCGTCGGCCGGCCAAAGCACATGGCCAGCACAAAGGAGGGCTTGGTCATTTAAAGACTCGGATCTGCCCTCCTCCAGTGATGTCTGCCCTGCCGATTATAGGCCAGGGCTCGGCCTATAAGGTGGAGCTATTGCAGGAGGTGGAGCTATTGCAGCCAGTTCTGCTCCACTAACCCACCCCGAGCGGCAACCGCAACCCGTGGCGATTCACAGCTGCCTTTATCATTGGTCACCAGTTTGGTCACATCAACCTGCATTGTAGAACTAGGAAAAGTTAACAGTTAACAATATTATCCCAACACCATGAGGCCTGACGAACATGACATTGCTTCAACAAATTAACAAACATTTAATTTAAACAAAACAACTTTCTATCATTTAGGGATAAATAATAGTATTAGTGAACATATATTATTTGTATTTGTGAGCATATAATTATCAATTATACAAGCACTCTAAACACTTAAATACAGAAAAGCAGGGGAGCCCAAGCAAGAAATAAAATGCAGGGCTTCTTTATCTCATGTGCTCTTCTAAATAGGGTGTAGTGGCTGAAGGTCTTTCTTCAACTTGGGCCTGTAAAAAACATTAGTAATTCCCTCAGTTGAACTGTGGGCCTTCCTTCTCCTGTTGCAGGCCGGATCAACTAAGGAAAATGACATAATTAACAAATTAATACACTCTTCCATTACATCTAATGTGCTTCTATCTCCTATTGGGCCCAACACATACCTGTACAAACATGAGGAGAGAAAGAGGGCTTTAGAAGGCTCCTTCCCTCCCCACAAGATACACCTTTGCTGGTTCAGATGGCACCCCAAGATCACATTCACAACCCAGAGGTCTTCTAACACAGGCAGCTATGTAAGCAGCCTTACCACAGCAAGCCTGGGTGTGTGTGCCTGAGAGGAGACTGCAATTGGATGAGAGATGATAATGAAAGAGGGAGAGAGACCATGTCTGGAAGAAAGAAATGGGATGAGAAGAGAGAGAGGAGAGAGAGGAGAGAGAGGAGAGAGATTTGCTGGCAAGCCAAAGGAACAGAGGTGAAGGGAGAATGAGAGAGACTGTGCCAACACGAGAGAAGAAAGAGAGAGAGAGAGAGAGAGAGAGAGAGAGAGAGAGAGAGAGAGAGAGACTTGCTGGCAAAAGAGGAGGGAACAGAAGGAAGTGAAGGCAGAGAAATGGGATGCCTCCTTCCCAAGAATGTTTTGCAGATTCCATCTGATTATATCTGATTCTGAACATGATGAGGATCATTATATCCACAAGTTAAGCCTAAGTACACCAAAGGAAGACCTTTCTGTAGTCATGGGACAACCCTCACATTTGCAGAAACATCTGAACACCTTAAAAAAAAGGTGAATGGCATTCAAAAACAAAAGTGGGAGCACATGGTATTCCATCACAAAATCTCAGGTGTATTTACTTTAGAACAGGTAGGGGGAAGAAAGCTGGGAGGAAAAGAAGATAGTGGCAAGGGGAGGTGGACACTGAGCAATGGCAGTATTTGTTTGGGATGGGAGGGAGCCTAAGTGGCCATTGGTTCCATCCCAGTCCAAACACTGCTAATGCTGAGCAGGGCAGAGAGAACAGAATCCCACAATACAGCTGCTGAGCACTGACAACGTCTGGAGGAAGCAGTGTGTAGAACAAGGCAGAAGAAACTGTGGCTGGGGCAGGGAGTTGGGTGCACGGTCTTCTCCTTCCTTCAACCTCCATTGATCCCCATCAGGTAGAAGGCAGCAACCTGTCGCGGCCCAAAGGAGGCAGAGGCCTCGTTGTTCCTTTTACAACCCTTCCTGTCACCCACGCAGGTGTCCCTCCTGCCCCACCTGCTGCCCTGGCCCTGCCAGAGAAAGAAGTCAGGCAAGCGGGAGCAGTTGTGGGGAGTCGGCAGTCATGGCTCCCCTACTTCACCCTGTAAGCAACTTGTCGGTCCCTGCTTGTTACTACCTAGATTTTACCTGATTAAAAAGTAAAGGTATAAACACAAACCTCTAACCGTTAATTAGGAAAATTATATTTGAATGTCAAATGTACCATCTGCAGTCTCCTAATTAAAATCATCCAGAGAATTACTAACAAACATCTTCAGCACCATTGCGCTTGTAACCACAATTTTACTGAACTTTATTTGGAAATGTTTTTTAATATGGATTCTAAATGGGAAATGTGGGAGCTGTTAAGACAAACGTTAATTGTGGGTGAAATATTGTTCATTTTTATTCCCATTATTATTGTTATATTTTACTGCTACTGCAGCAGGAGGTATCAGATAACCTAATCCCACACAAGCATTAAGTTTAAGGTGTGTGTTTAGGAATGGCAGTTGAATTTTGCCCAAGTGGAATTCAGTGCAACTGGAAGAAATAATTTGAACAAATGAAGTCCTGCTATACAATGGCAGTAAATGGAATTACATTTGTACATTACATTTAACTATCCTTTGTCATTGCAATATGCTCTTAGTAGGGAGTTTTAACTACTCAACATGTTGCCTATATGTTTATACTTGCTTTTCTTTATGTACCATAGATTCATACTGAGATTCTACTAAGATTACCCTAATTGGTAATGAATGAATAATTTACCAAGGGATACTTTAGTTCTTGTCCTGATTTTATGTTTTTGTGAATATACATTGCTGCAACAGAAACACAACTGAACATTTTGCAAGCTCTGGCAACCATGTATGCAGCTCCAAAAATCATTCACTTTTATTCAACTCACTTCATTCCAGGCAGTTGAAGCAGAGAGACCCACACTGGTTCTTGGCTGGGCTGTCCATGCCAAAACAAAGCAGGACTCCAGTGGCACCTTTATGTCTTTAAGGTATCACTATTTTTTACAGTTGAAACATCTCCAGAGGACGGGGAAGGCTGCTGCCAGAGGAAAGGGGGAGGGGCACTGTGTAGAAACTGGCCATGTGGAAACCCTGTTGCCCTGTGTAGTACTAAGTTTAAAGCACTCTATGCTCTCAACAAAAAGAGCCTTAAAAGATGATAAGCTTTTGCCTGTTCTGAATACTGTCTGCATTACTGATGTAAGCTATACTGGAATGGAAACACTGCCAGGTCCTTGGTCAGCTTTTGTAATCTCAGAGGGAACTGCTAGATCTTTTAATATATCCCCGTTGTTATATTGTTTTCAGTACGGATGGCCCAAATCAAAGAGATACTTTACTGAATGAAATGTAGCCCTCAAGATGCCAACCATGTTGTGAGATATGCTTGGATTTATTGTTTGCAATGTATCTAAGAACATTCCATTCTCGGCTTTTCCTTACAAAAAGGGTATGATTTCTCAGTCAGTCCTCCTCCTTTGCTACTAGAAATGCTGTCAGTTTGAATAAACTTAAATAATTAATTCAAAGCCTCTTGTCTCTTGGAATTTCTCCAGCCCTCCAGCCTGGGAGTCTGGATAGCCAGCCTACATTGCCCTGCGGGGTAACAGCTCTACCTAGTCAGGAAGGCTGACTATGAACCTGTTTAAAAAGATAAACAATGTGTTCATATGTTGCAAAATGTGTATCTGGATATACACAACCACATACACAATATTTCAGAAATCCTTGCTTTTTCAGTCATGGCATGTTTTCTCTGTGGTTGAATGAACTGGAAAATCATCAAGCAAAACTCAAAATGTTATCTAATTTAACATTTGTTGGGTCAGGGTCATTCGAACACAGGACACACCTGGCACATGCAAAATTCAAGGCATTACAAAAGTTTCATTGATGTCCAATATGATTGGAAAGAGAGCTAGTGGACCTAGAAGTTGGAATGAGACCCAGTGTGACGTAGTGGCTGCTGTCTCAAACTGGCATCTAGGATTTAATCAAGCTCAAATACCCAGTCTGCCAGAGAAGCTTGCTGGGTGATCTACCTGACAGGATCATTGTGAGGATAAAATGGAGGAGACAACATAAGTCATTTTGGACCCCCAATTAAAAAGATGGGGTGTAAGTGAAGTAAATAAACAAAACATGAACTGCCATTTTTAGGCAGCGCCAGACAGCAAACTGCAGTTGAATCTCATGCACAAATAGACTATTTAATTGCAACTCAGGGCAACAAACTG
Organism: Sphaerodactylus townsendi; assembly: GCF_021028975.2. Lineage (NCBI taxonomy): Eukaryota > Metazoa > Chordata > Lepidosauria > Squamata > Sphaerodactylidae > Sphaerodactylus > Sphaerodactylus townsendi. The sequence continues at coordinate 3,609,134 of NC_059433.1, read as the reverse complement.
TAAGCAAGCAACTGTAAGCAGTCTGTTTAAGCAACACATATATTTTCCTTTAAACAGAAACACTGATGATTACACCCATGTAGATCAAAGCTTTGCAATTCTCAAATTTGGCACTGCTGCTTCTTATCAGGCAAATTCAAGGTACAGAGACAGCACAGAGAATGTATAGCATCCACCCGTTTGTCAACTGAATTAATGCAGAACCCTTGTGAGCGTTACTTTCTATCACATGATCAATGACACCCTTCCAAAAACTTGATTTTATCATTTAGCACTTATGTAGCAACTGTGAATAAAATAAATGGTGCTCGAGCAGGGGACAGATACACTTTGCTGCCAGATGATAATGCATTATATTTCAAAACAGTGAGCAATAAACATTTTTTCTGTATGGAAAATACAATAGAAGTGCAAAAGGGAAGATGCAATTCATAATTAGAGGATGGGGCAGTTTTCTCTTAGTGACAGAAAGCACATGGGAGAGCTCCATCTATAATTACGTGTCCTAACAATGAGGATGAGAAAACTGTTTCTAAATTTTCCCTGCATTTGTGTATGAGCTTGTGTGTGTGTGTGTAATATATATGTACACACACAAAGCTTTTACAGAAAATGCTGGGCTCCATTTCATTTCACCCCCATAGTGTGTGTGTGTAATATATGAATATGTATGCATATTAGTATTAGTACTATCCCTACCCCATCCCTCCCCAACATGGGAGGGAAGGGAGACTTTAACAGGAGCAGCAGTGGCATAGGAGGTTAAGAGCTCATGTATCTAATCTGGAGGGACCGGGTTTGATTCCCAGCTCTGCCGCCTGAGCTGTGGAGGCTTATCTGGGGAATTCAGATTAGCCTGTACGCTCCCACACACGCCAGCTGGGTGACCTTGGGCTAGTCACAGCTTCTCGTAGCTCTCTCAGCCCCACCCACTTCACAGGGTGTTTGTTGTGAGGGGGGAAGGGCAAGGAGATTGTAAACCCCTTTGAGTCTCCTGCAGGAGAGAAAGGGGGGATATAAATCCAAACTCTTCTTCTCTTCTTAACACTGAGTCTATAAAACAGAGAGAAAGAGAGAAAACAAACAAGAAATAAAACCCCAATAAAGAAGGCAGAAAAGCAAAGGACAAGAGCTAGGTTGAAGAAAATTAAAAGAAAACCAAGAAACCTTGAGATAAAAAGAAAAGCCCCAGAAATGAAGCACTGCCTTGTAATATCCTGCAATAGTGCTCCGGAACTGCCTAATCATTATTATTTATAAAAGAAAAGCTGCTCTAAAACATATATGTCCAAAGGTGTCAGAATTCAAGAATCTTGGTCCCTCAAGAATCCATTAGGTTCTACATCAGGCAGTTAGATTCTAGATCTGGTATATCCAGCAGATGGCGCAAAGCTTCAGTGTGTGCAGCACAGCACCGTTTTCTCTCTGTACGTGCCAGGAACAAAAATAACTCAGAGCCCTTTAATCTACTAAAACAATCATACTACATTTATTGTAAGAACTCCATTTCTGGCTAGGAAAGAGTAAATATAGTTTCCTATTCTCATCTAACTAAAATGAAAGGAGCGACAGGACTTGTGTCGTACTGTCCTCATGGTTACAACTGGTGTGGAGAGAAGGTGTAAAAGGCAGGGATGAAGGAAGTTTCCTTGAGAGCAGCAATCTCCAATCAAAGGGATTCTGTCAGAGCAGTAGAGAAAGGATGCCCAGTGCTTTGGCCCCTCTATCGCTCTGACTCTCTGGTCAAGTCCCACTCTGAAGTCTGAGGTTAAAAGACTGCACATTTTTCTTCACTTCCAACAAATAAGTGCTCACCTGGTATAATCCTCCAGTGGGGTTGTTTCACCTACGAATGCTTGTGTGGGACTCTTATTTGGAAAAGACAGCTAAATCAAACCCTCATTTCAAATGCAGCATTGTTCTGGTAGAATCATACAACAGAGAAGGATCATCCCTGCCATGACCTGCTTATGAGCCTTTACAGGCATCTGGTGACCATGCTGGAATGAGAGTACTGGACAAGATGAACCAACAGGCTATTCCTGACAGGAGTCTCCTCGTGCCAACATCTCTGTGCAAGGAAAAAGCTTGCATCCTGAAAGCAGCTTTTAGCTTACTTCCCCCCCCCCCCCGCCGACATGTAATTGGGGGCATTTATAAAACTGGGTTGGATCTAGTCAACTTTTTCAGTCATTTTATTCCATTTCATTAACCTTTAATAGGCATAAATTAAAAATTACAGAAACACATCCTACAGCCTCAAGCAAGGTTTAACAACAAGAAGAAAGGAAATGATCCATATAGTTTAACGGCCAGATCCAAGAGCTCCAGAATCACATCAGCATTGGAAAAAAATTACTAAAAAGAATAAATATATCAATAAAATCATCTACGTAAGTGAAATATTACAATATAAATAAAACAGTTTAACCATTTTAAAGTACAGTAGAGCAGAAATAGGTGTCCTGACATGCATGATTAATAATGTCAAAAAGAGTTTATAGTTTTTAGCTTTGATGAAATCACAACCAGAAGAGAAGTTCCAGTGTCATAATTTGACAGCAAAAAAATGAATTAGCTGGACCTTGTTTACAAATCTTTTGGTGTGAAGTAAAGCCAAAAGTCATTCACTACCAGGATCCTCATATAGTTGACATTAAAGGATGATGTGGAGTATTGAAGTTGGGGACATGCTCCAGGCTCTCCAGGCTGGGGACATGCTGAAATCTTCCCAATATCACTGAATTCCCCTTCTTACTATAGGCTTCTGTCCCACGTGCCTTGTCCATGTAGGCGCCGCAATCGCAAGCATAGCTTTGTTTTGGTGGTCACATTGGTCTGCCCTCCTTTTCTCACAAGCTGCAAAGTCAGATCCTCACAAGCATCCGGATATGATACATTACCATCAGAGGACTCTGCCACATGAGCGATCTTGCTATTGAACCAGATCTGAAGCAGATTTTTCCTCTGCCTTGATTTATCTCCATCTGCAAAATGCCATACATCATCATCTGAACACAGTCACTAAGGCCCTTTCCGCACGGGCCAAAGGGCGCCCCTGCACCAGCAGGAATTCTGCCGGTGGAGGGGTGGGGGCCGTTCGCACGGGAGCGTGCAAGCGGCCCCCGGTGAGGCCGGCACAAGAGAGGCAGCTCCGCATGGAGCCGCCTCTTCCCCGTCCCTCTCCCACTCACCTTGTCGCCTTCGTCGCCCTGCTGGCCTCCTAAGACCCGCCCACGCTGCCCTCCGACCTCCAGGGGTTGGAGGACAGCGAGGGAGGGTCTTAGGAGGCCAGCAGGGCGATGAAGGCGACGAGGTGAGTGGGAGAGGGATGGGGAAAACAGTGTGCCATTCGCACTGCGCCGCCGGGAATGCGCTGTTTTCCAAAATGCGCTGTTTTCAGGTGGCCTGATGCCGCCCTGGAGGAGGGGGAGGAGAGCCAGGTCGGCGCTGCTGCATTTTCGCAGTGCTGCCTGTGCGAACGGCTCCCTGGGGATGGCATTTTTGCCGTCCCCAGGGCGCCGTAAATGGCCTGTGCAGAAAGGCCCTAAGAGTACTATTTTATGCCACAGGCTCTTCTATATGGAGACACTACACTAGAGTTAAATGCTGCCTGGACTGTTATGAGCTTGGCCTATGAGGCAATTCACCATCTTAGGTTTATACCCAGGAATGGAGCATAGCAATACAGATGGCCTTTTACATTGCTATCCTATTCATCTTCGTTGGTACAAGAGGTCTGACTTGCTAAATGTCACTTCCTTTAAAACATTATAACAAAAGATTAACTGGGCAAAGTAATTTATTAGTTTAGCATGAAATATTTCTTATGTAGAAGTCCAAGGGGAGAAAATTATGCCTTTCTCCCATCCCAAAATAGTAGGTGAATACACATTTGCTATCAGATGTCAATTTTGTCTATTGGATTTGAAGAATTTTCCATTCAATTTGCACTGAAAAGAGTATCATTACTATTATAAAATATAACAGTGTAGAGAGGTTTATTTCTTTGAAGGAAAATTGCAGCTCAGCTGCTGTGGTCCTCTGGATGTTGACATTGAAGAATGCTAAAATAAGCTATTTCACAAATAATTCTGACTGGATCAATGTCAGTCTCAAATGCTTCACAGCCTGGACACAACTAATCTGGTCACGTGGGGGGCAAAAAATTGCACACTCCAAGTGACCACATGCCTTCTGCCCCAAAGACTCTTTGGCCTCCCTCAGCCCAGCCCATGTTGCTGACTTGGGCAGAGCCAAAGGAGTCCAAAGACCAGGCAGCAGGTCGTCCTGCCTGCTGCCTCGTCTTTGCTTGACCTCCCTTGGCCTGGTCCATGTCGTTGAGGTCAAACGAAGATGAGGAAGCAACCAGGTGCCATCAATGACATGGGCTGGGCTGAGGGAGGCCGAAGACTCTTTGGAGCAGAAGGCATCTGGTACATCGTCGAGGCTGAGACTTACCAGAAGAGGCACATCGGCGGCACCCCCAGCCAGCAAAGCAAGTTGGGGGCACCAGAAATGCCAGCGTGGGCCAAGCAGTAGCTCCCCACCACATGCCCAAGCGTTCCCCGTACCTAGTCGGACACCTCTGGCTGACTCACTGGCTCCCACCAGTCTGGGACTGTGAGGTAAGTTATGACTCGTTTGGGAAATATTTTGCTGGGGGTGGGAGATGTACTGTGTGACATGCCTAGACTAGTTTGGAAATGTTTTGCGGGGGGGGGGGTAGGGGGTGTACTGTGATTTGCAGTGATTTGTCAGTGTAGTTATATGTAAGCTTTCTAGAAAAAGAGAACTATGAATTAAGCAGAGGATCTCTGAATAACTCGGGAAAATGGAGAGCACTTTACCAAGGAGCTGGTCTACTTGAGGATATCCTCTTATCTTGTTCACTGGGCTTTCATAGCAATATGTGTTTGTATCACATACAAAAAACAGAAGCAAAAATCAATATGGTCATACTTTATCCCCTTACCTCAATTTGATCTGAACGACATCCTTGTTGATATTGAGGAAAGAGCAGTTCCTTCTGTGGCTTCATTGTGGCCTGGCCTTGATTTTCAGGTTGCTTTAGCCTGAGCTGCAGGACTGATCTGATTGTTAATGAAAACCTGTGTTTTGTGTCCCCAAAAAAGGTTATTTTCCCCTGAAGGCTGTTCTGGGTTCCATTATGATTAGACTGACATCCCTCTGCTAGCTGCCTAGTGAAGGAGAGGCAGAGAAAGAGAGGCAGACACAGGCATCTGAGCTAAACACAACAAATGTAATTTCTCCAGTTTCTACAGTAAATCTTAACACACATCCCCCCTCTTTAAAATAAAAATGCACAAGGAGAGTTGCTGAAGCAAAAAAACCAGAATAGGGCAAAGGATCTTCTTTGGCACTTTGTCACAGGCAAATTCATGACCTTCATGTGCTTTGCTTAGGAGTGTAACTGTTTCCTCCTCCCTGTACATGTAATTTGAAAACATCTAGCAGGTGAAGCTTTCCTTAGAATGGAAATAACAGGAGCATAAAAAGCTGCACCTGTCGAGTTCCTGCCTAGTACTAGCCAGCCAAAGGTGGCAACCCTAGTTTTAATTTGAATCATCAATCTCATGTGACAAATTCAATTTGCATGATGTTGGGTACCAAGCTATAGTTGGGTGATAGTTTGTCAGTGTTACACCCAATTGTGAAAATGTTCAGACTTCCCCCCAAAAAACAAAACAGGTTTAAATTTGAAGCAGTTAAGGAGAAAACAAGATAAAATTGGATATCCACAGTAATCAATGTGAAATCCATATTCAAAACCCGACAAATATTTTTTAGTCCAAGGTGATAATTTGATTTGTAATCTTTTTTCATTGTATTTGGCTGTAACGGTCTGGTTAACATGAGGGTTGTTAGAGGAATACTTTTTCACAGCCTCTCTATGAACTTCGGGGTGACATTTAGCATACTTCATCACAGCCTCTCTATGAACTTCGGAGTGACATTCAGCATACCTCGTCACAGCCTGTCTGTGAACTTCTGGGTTGTTTTTCGCATATTTTGCAGCAGCTTCCTGTAGTTGTCTTTTTCTAATCGAATCTGTAAATCACTTTCTGTGTTTAATACCTCCCTTTAGCTGTTTCAACGGAAGGAACAGGTTCGTATGCAGTGAGGAGGTCAGTGGTAGAATCCAGTTGGACCACCATTGGCTCAATTGTGTTTGTTGTTTGGTGGGCATTATCAGAACTTGTTGATTTGACACATGGAAGTAGAGTGTCAAAGTGCCCTTCATTAAAATCTCCTGTGAAACGAATCATTTTTACCCCCTGTACTGCATCCTTTAGCTTGGCAAGCAGGTTTATAACTGTCACCTTTAGAATGTTTGTGCAGATGGCCAGAGTTCAACAGTAACGCAGATGGCCAGAGTTCAACAGTAAATGTGTAATAACTCAAGTAAAACTGAATATTTTGAAAAATCCTCTCTTAGTGAGCACCTAAACCACATAATGAACCAGTGTGCCAAATTTCAACTTTGTAGGGTAGGTGATTTTTTAGTTCTTTTGATGAGTCAGTGAGTCAGTCAGTGGTATTTCGCGTTCATAGATATACATTTGTTAATGGCTTTGAGAAGGACTCTGGAAAGCAGCACAACATTTTCTTAAACAAACAAATAAATAGTTAAAGTTTCCAAAAACGGGAGGGTTTCATGCTGCTAAACTTGTCAGAACTATTTTTTTCTGGCCATGTACAGCCAAGCAAAATCAGGACACCTATGCTGTAGCACTTGACAGAACAGCTAGCACCAACAAGGCCATTGTGTGATTGTAGCACCATACATGGATACGAAGGAGTGCAGGAAATACTGCTGCCATCATGAAACTGAGCTTCATTAATGAAGACACCCCTTTCGACTAAAGGAGAGAGAAGACAAATATTTTAAAAATGTAATTAAAATGGTAATGATCTTTATTCCTAGGATTTGTTTTAAAATGTCTCTATAACTTATCTGTCTCTCATTTAGACGGAACAAAATTATAGCTGTTAGTTAAAAATATATAACATCTTTTAAAAGAGGTTTTGTGCACAAGGCTGAATTTTTCTAGAAAAAACTTAACTGATTTTGTACTTATTTTCCTTCGCACCCTTTTCAAAGAACTGCGTGTTTCATAAAGAAAAGACTTTTAAATGAGATTTCTTGGTAAATGAACTGGTTGCATATTAAACATTTAATCTGCTCCTTTCAAGCTGTAGCTTTATTCCCCCTTCCAAACAGCCATAATTAAGATAAGCGACCTCAAAAATTTATGAGCTGTTTAAGTAACAAATAAGGTAGATAAATGAAGGGACCTGCAGAAGTTGTAAGATATCCTGTATGAAATGAAGATATAAGGTGTAACTATGGAAACTGCCTTTGTAATTAGGAATAATTTAGACACTAGTAAAAGAGAGTTAATCAGTATGCAAACTAACATATAGATACCCATTATATCTGGAAAGGTAAAAAGAATGGACTCAATAAAATTCTTAAGACAATAGCTGATGTTCTTTTCATACACTAGGGCTAGGCTTTTAAAATCATCCCAGTCCTCATTAAGGGGCTTAAATTCCCTAAACTATACCCAGCATCAATAGAAAACTAGTTGGATTTTTAGTGCTGGATGTTTGTTTAGAATCAATAGACATTTTACAGGATACGTAGCATCATACCTGTCCTTCCAAGCACAAACTCTCATAACTTCCATTAATATTATTGTTCTGTTTTAGAACTGCTTGTGATCACATCAGCTCAAACTGTCAAGTTGGAAACAAAATGTCCACCTGGTCTTTATCACATCTAACATTTGTTCACAGATAACACAATGAAGTCTATGAACTATGCTATGAAATTCGACCTTATTCAATCATTGGCATGGTCAGCCATATTGGATTCTCCAATAAGTTTTTAAGAATACGTGTTCATTCCTCTGGATCTCACATCCATTCTTCAACTGAAACACAATGAATGTACATGGAGAGCCAGTAAACATCTTGCAAGTTCTCCCAAGGTGTATAAGTAATTTCTAAATAGATCAGACATCTCAAGGTGAGTAAGCTGTGATGTCCTAAGCAGATAATTATCTCTGAGGAACACTCAGTCAGAAATCAAGGAAACCAAAGCAACAATAACTTTCCAGTACAGCAGCCCATTCTGCATCCCCTGGAAAAGAAGACAGAGGCAGGCCAAAAGGCAAAGGCACCATCTCATGTCTAGCTTGACTTCTTAGCAGCCATGACAGATCCTGTATGAGAGAGTCAGAGGAGAGCTAGACAGCACTGTACTATCTTCTACTGTTCCCCATTCCTATATACTGTTGGGAAAAACAACACCTCATGTGTGTTTTCTTATTGCACATCGAGCAGAGTGCACAGAGGCTAAACACAGTGGAGCTTACCTGGACAACTGCGTGGGCGAGCTTGGGAGAGAGAGAGAGCTTAGGCACAAAAGAAAGTCAGAGTCGTTTCTAGTTTCTAATCTATTAAAAAGAGTATTGGGGTGCTGTGTGGTTTCCGGGCTGTATGGCCATGTTCTGGCAGCATTCTCTCCTGACGTTTCGCCTGCATCTGTGGCTGGCATCTTCAGAGATCCTGAAACCACACAGCACCCCAGTGATTCCAGCTGTGAAAGCCTTCAACAAAAAGAGTATTTATTAGTGAACTCCATTCTGGATAGAAAGGTGGAGAGATAGGTTCACTAACTATCCTATTCTAGCTGGATTGAGACGTGCGCAGGAGACACATCCTCTCCCTAGGCATGGTGAAAATAAGATGGAGAGTTCTGGGAAGGAGGCGAAGCAAGGGAGGAAGTCCCTAAGAGTATCAGTCTACATCAAAGGATAGGACCAGTATGATAGAGTAAAGGTGACAAATTCCTAGGTCCCTTTCTAGTCACTGGCTATCTAGTAAAAAACCCTTCTATAGGTTGAGGCAGGAAACAGCATAAAGTCCCTTTCTTCCAACATATACAAATGACCCAAACATTCTCTGTAAGCCGGAGATTTTCATGTGTTGGTGCAGAGCTATAGAAATTGGTGTGTTCTTTGCAGACACTTGAAAACAGGAATAGTATGTTCTATTACCAACCCACCCCCATTGCATTTATAAAGGAACAGTCCAAGAATTGGTAATAATTAACGCAGTCTAAGACCAGCATAACACTTAACACGGTCTAAGACCAGCATATAATTACATAAATACATTTAAATATAATTTCAGTGTTTAAAGAGTCCTATTGATGGTTTTAAAATACAACTGAAATATAAAATATAACTACTAAGATACTTTTTGAGCTGGCTATCCCCCAATGTTCTTATCTTAGAGGCCAACCAACCAAATGTTGCCACCTTAAAGGTTGTCTCCTGATGTTTATCTGACAATATAATAGAAAGGCAAAACCTTCTATCTCTGCCTGGGAGACCTTCCATTTTAGAAACAATCAAGCCCTGAATGGTGTTTAAGTTAAAACAAGCCAGGATTTAATTTAAAAAATAAAATTAAATTAAATTAAATTAAAAAAAACAGTTGAGACCTTGAGGAAAAAAAGTATTGAACTTATTACAGTCACATTGGTTTGTTATAAGTTGTGATCTGTTTATTTAAAAGAAACCAAACATGCTTCAAAACATGTGATCATCAGGATCCTCATAATCAGAGTTACACACTTAAAAAGCTATTTGACCATTGATTTAGGAGAGCATAAATCTGTTTAGGATTACACTGTATATATGTTACATCGGTTTACTCTTTCTTTTATTTTTTGTCACCTCCAACAGGGACATGAGCAAAGATAGAGGAAACTCCTGTAAGTCATGGTTGTTCCGACTGTTGAATTTCCAAAAAAAGAGATTCTCTCCTCTTTCCCTATTTCTATGTAAGTACAGAAAGTGCAGAACGGCTGCAAAATCGCACAGATATAATGAAGAAATGAACGCTTACTTAGCATACACATTTGAATGTTAAGAAAAGTGAAAGAGCAAATAGTTTTTTACAGCAACTAATCAAAAGAAGACATACAAATGTAGAATGATACATCCTCTTTTTGAATGCCTACAAGGTATAAATAAAATAGATCCTTACTCTTGAAATTACAGATAATTAGTTTCCTGTTAACTCCTGGCCATGGAAGGTAGTCTTTCCCTGGCTTTTTTCAATCCAACAATCTCAAATGAAGTCTCCTTGCCGCAACAGCTGTGTCTGGAATATTTGATGGCCATTTCAGATGGACAAAACTAGGTTAGGGGTATTTATTTGAACATTGTGGTGTTTTCTTTTGATAAATATTGGTACTTGGATACATACTGATGTATATGTTCCCATAGGGTTGCCAGCTCTGAGGTGGGAAAGAGCAGACACATATAGGCAAGGCAGCCATTGCTGACTGGGAGGGGGTTGGCGAAAGGGGGGAGCTGAGAGGCCCCCACCCCCTGGGAGGGAGGGGGCAAGAGTCAGGGGAGTCCAGACGGGACATACCCGGAGGACACGGTGGTGTGGCATCATCAGAAGGGGCAAGGCAGGTTCCTTATAAGGTGCGGAAACGCCCCTCACCCCTTCTTGTTCCAACAGACAGCAACAAGCTTGGAGCTGGTGAGTATGTGGGGATCTTCCCCCAGCCCTGGCCATGTGACACAACCTGTCTGACCAGTATCCCCGCAGCCTTCCCTATATTTATTTTATATCTATCTCACGCCCTCCCCACTGGATTAAAATTCAATACAATATAAATACATAAAATTAACATCAGATTCATTCAATATAATATAACCTTTAAAAAAAGATGGCACACAATCATCCTTCCCCATGGGGGAGGAAAAGCCCCAGTCGATGCCAGCACGAAGTTGGTACAATCATTGCCGGGGGGGGGGCAGAGTTGACACATCCAGTGGCTCCCAAGAGCTTCCATTGGAGATGAAGAAGCAATTTAGCAAGTCCCCCCTCAACCACAGCTGGCTGACACTGACCAAGAGTAGAAGCAGCCAGTTTTGGAGGCTGATCTAAAGAACTACAGAGTATCACTGATAATGTTGGACACCCAAACAAGATCTGGCACAATTATTGAGCAAACTTGGGCCCTTTCCGTACGGGCGTGAGCGGGGGGGGGGGTGTCGACATAAACAATGCCGATGCACCCCGTGGGACCATTCACATGGGACCATTCTCCAGCATGTCACAGAGGCCAGGGGACACTCCCCGCAGGCTAAAACGGCGGCTCTGGAGTCGCAGGCCAGGGGGCATGACCCCTGGCCTCTGCGACGCACCAGAAGCCAGGAGACGAGGTACGGTGACAGGGATGGTGGGGGGAATGGCGCCTTCCAGCCACTGTCATTCACATGGCAGTGGTTGGAAGACACTGTTTCCGAAAAACCTCGCTCAGGGAGCGAGGTTCAAAAGCAGCGCCTTTGTGCCGCTCTGGGGTGGCGAGGCTGGAGCTGCTGAGATGCAGCGGTGGCGGCCGTGTGAACCCCTCCCCAGGGACTGCATTTTTGCTGTCCCTGCGGTGCTCTATCCCACCCATGCGAAAAGAACCCCAGGGTGAGAATCATAGAGCACCACAGGGAAGGTTCTCCACACAAATTCCTTATCCTGACCTAAATCAACGCTGAAGTGATGCCTGTTCTTCCCACTCCAATTTTAAAGCAGGTTAACAAGACAGTATGATCTACCATGTCAATGCTGCTGATCAATCAAGAAGGATCAGAAGCAATGTATTTCCTCTCTCTGCCTGCAAATGGCTTATTTGTTGACACCAAAGAAGGAAGGCATAACTGTATACTACCTTGACACATAATCCCAGCCATAACATTTCAAGGAAACAGGATCTATTACTATGGTTCAGGAGGAAAATGAAAAAGAATGAGCGTCTTCCTCTTCTTTTACTTCTGTCATCGCAAAGCTGCTCGTCTGTAGAGCTATTTGATTTATTTTGTGTGAGAGACAGGTGGGAAGGATGACCTTTGGATGCCACAAAGCAGCCAAGATCTTATTCTATGACCTTCCAAGACTGGTCAAACAGCAACTATTTTAAGCTAAATGTCCTGATACAACCAAAACTAAGCGCAGATGTTTCTGCTTCCTGTGAGACAGGCATTGGCAGCTGGGACTGCGTGTGTAACCTCAGCCTGTTGGTTCGGTGGGGCAGAACTTGGAATGAGTTTGCAACAATTTTTAAAAACAAAATGGTTTACTTTCTTAACATATAACATCAACATTTAACATCACACTTCAAGGTCCTGTTCAGGTTGCATTTTCAAGTCCTTATATTTACAGTCCTTGTAATGCCAAGTCCATTTCTTCTTTGCAAGTGGGTTGGCTCCTGAAGACGCCAAGGGCTTGATGAACAGGATTCAACATGATGAAGGTTTCCAGGAGAACTCTCACCCATTACAAACATTAAAAAACCATGAAACAATAAACTCCAACATTTATAACTTAGCAAAAACAAACAACTACCTTCCCAGTAGTTCCCAACAACATTGCAGTTACCTTCACAAGGTGTTAAGGGCTTATAGAAATCAAGGTCCAAGTTTGGTAGCCTCGTCTCCTCCAAACTACATGAGGTCTGCTGCAGCCTCTTGCTGCTTTGAGTCTCCACCCCTTACTGGGTCAACCCATTCTGAGCATGGGGGTTACACATGCAGCCCCTGAATGTATTGTTTCTTGATCCTTGACAATACCAAGTTTTAATCAAGGACATGGAAAAAAATGCCCTTTGCTTTGCTCCTCAGGAAAGGAACTTTGAAAAAATAGGAATGGAAAGACAGATTCCCACCCCACATCTCCAATTTGTGTATATAGGCACACAAAATCAGATCCGTTGCAAATTGGTGAGGTATTGATCCCGTTCTTTGCTTCACAATCCCCTAGTGAAGCGTTCTGTGTGAGCTAGTGCTCCCACTGTGATTTTTTGAAAAAAAGAGGCTGATTAGAATCTCGTGAGATTATAATGGGCATAACCATAAAATCAAAAAGTAAAGAGCTGCCAAAAGGAAGGGAAGAAAACCACACCTGGAGGAGAGGAGGCTGCAGTGTCGGGGAGGGGGGGACATCACACCAGCAATTAAAATAACTAGAGACAGCAGCAGTTGTGACCTGAGGAGATGCCAGGCTGGAGCATGGCAACCAGCACAGGAGCATCAGGGGGAGGGGAGCCCCACAGAGTTATCCAAGTTACTTTCGTTTTCCCTGGGAAGAGACTCTCACAGGAAATGCCGCTATCTCATTCTTCTGACCTTGGGCTCATCCTACATTTCTGCTCTTTGCACCTTCTGTTGCTTGGGATGGTATTATGGCCTAGGGCAGTGGTGGCGAACCTATGGCACGGGTTCCAGAGGTGGCACTCAGAGCCCTCTCTGTGGCACGTACACACAGAGTTCGTCATGTGATAATAGTGTAATTATTTCAGGGAGATTATTAGTATTAAACTTAAGACCTAGTTTTGGGGAAGCAATGTAGGTAACCCTGCGCTATGTTAAGCGCTATGAAACCCTACTGATTTTCATGGGAAGAATTAAAGCATGATCCTTTACCTGGGAGTAAGCTTGGTTGCTGGCAATGGGGCTTGCTTCTGAGTAAACCCTCCTAGGGTCGTGATTCACCTGTTCGAAGTGTTGCACAGTTGCTTCAAAGCAAAGCCACCGAATACCACCCAGCTTACTCCCGAGTAACGTGCGCCTTGGAGCCAACCATTTTTTCTATACTAAAACCTCAGTATTCAGGTTTTTTCAATTTCAATTTTAACCTTTAATGGCATATAAATTGTTAGTATGTTTCGGTATTCAGGTTCAATTGCCGTGTTGGCACTTTGTGATAAATAAGTGGGTTTTAGGTTGCAGTTTGGGCACTCGGTCTCAAAAAGGTTCGCCATCACTTGCCTAGGGAGTGGGGAGGAGAGACAGGGCTGTGCAAAGGTTCTGGCAAAACCAGCTTTCCCCCCTCTTACCCATGTATCTACCAATAGAGGTTACAGGGTCTGACTTGGATAATTGATTCAGGGTTTGACAGGAGGCTGGTGGAAGTGATGAAAATATTGGAACAGGGAGGCAGTGGCGATGGGTGGTGAGAGAAGAACATGGCAGTGAGGAGAGGAAGAAGAGGAGGCAGTGGCGACATGGGGAACAGTAGGGGTACAGGATTTGTTCTTCTACACAAGTCTAAATGCTTGCTTGTAGACCTGGGACTTATGGGCTGCCTAGTCCAACTTCCTGCTCAGTGTAGAATATTCAGAGAAATCGATGGCTTGACCAGAGCTATTTAGTTAATGAATTAGAGTATTTCTATAACATCTCTTCAGAGGCCTGATTGGGATGGCTTACAATTAAAACAACAATATAAAAACAAGCCATTGGACAAAATCTGCTTGAAAAATTCCAGAAAGAGCCAGTAACAAGTTCTCCCTAGCCGGGTACAAGTTCTACTATCAAACTGCTCTTATAATTATAGAATCATAGAGTTGGAAGAGAACACAAGGGCCATTAAGTCCAAGCCCCACCCATTCAGGAGGGCATAATCAAAGCAGGGACGTAGACATAATGTTTTTAAAACCCACAAACGAGGGGCAGAGCTTCAGACATTAATGGGGGGGTTGAAGGCAGTATATTCCACTGTCAAACAGCCCTTACTATCAGGAAGTTCTTCCTAATGTTTAGGTGGAATCTCTTTTCCTGCACCTTGAATCCACTAATCTTTGTCCTAGCCTCTGAGGCAGCAGAAAACAAGCTTGCTCTCTCTTCAACATGACATCCCTTCAAATATTTAAACGTGGCTATCATGTCACCTCTTCTCCAAACTAAATATACCCAGCTCCCCAAGTCTCTCCTCATAGATAATGGAATCCAAACCTTTGACCATTATGGTCACCCTCCTCTGGGCCTGTTCCAGCTTGTCAATATCCTTCTTGAATTGCAGTGCCCTATAAGGAAATCAACATTCGCCTTCTTTTTCCTAAGTTACCAGGGTAAGGAATGTCAGTGAGGTCCCCCAGTGAATCATTGCTGGGGTATCTCCAAGATCCCAGGCAGTGGCAGAATGTGTCATCACATCACAGCAGACTTACGTCGAGTCCATATGGTTTTTAAGGAAAGAGACAATGGTTTGCCATTGCCTACCTCCAGTAGCAATCTTTGACCTCTATGGTGGTCTCTCATCCAAGGACTAACCAGGGCTGATCCTGCTTAGCTTCTGAGATCTGATAAGATTGCCAAGATTGACATTGTTGATGTTGGGAAGTATGGAAAATATAGTTCCCTGTCAGGTGGACTGTATCTAGGTGATTGAGATGCATTCCTAGCTCAATGTAATTGCTACAAGATATGTGTAACCAGCCTGCTATATATTATCACTGCCATTCTGGGGCATTCTTTCCTTGATCTTTACTTTATGGCTTCACACACTGAGCAGATAACTAGGTTTTCCCCTGACACTTTGGTTTCATGAGAACCAGGATTGTTTCCATTATCTTGGGGGGGGGGGGGGGGGGCAGGGTGCCAGGTGACTCTCTATCTCTATCTGTTGCCGACCTGCAAACTAAGCTCCAAACTAACTATTTCTCACATTTCTTGGGAAAATGGGAGGGGGGGGAACTAACATCAGAATAAAGGGGATAGCAAAAGCCAGGTTTGCCAGAACTGGCTTTATCAAGCTGGATTCTTCAATGCCATAACCTATAAAAGCAACTTACCAACACTACAGAGTCTGTTTATAGCTTCAAGGTTCAAGACCTAACATTCCCATGACTCCTGATATTTCTACATACAGTTGAAAATATACATTGTAATATCCTAAAATAGGAAGCCCTTTTACAAAACAGGACCCAGGATCCCTTCCCACTGTCTTGTTTGGGAAATGTTGGCTAGGGGGGGAGGGGGCAAAGTTTGCTGCAGAGTTTAAAAGAATTCAGTCTAAGGACATGACATGAGTAATGAAATTCATTATAATACATCAGATTATCACCAGATAAAAGAAAAACCCAGGTCGTATTTCCTGTTGTGATTATGGAATCAGTCTTAGCTGGGCAAGTCTTGAAGAAAGTATGTCTCAGTAGTCCAGCCTTAAGCTTACAGAATCAGGGCGTAGACAGCTTGCTACACAGCCAGTGCCATCTGAAGCAGAGTTGCACCCTTCTAAAACCACTGAAGGCAATGGTTTTAGGAGGGTGTAACTCTGCTTACGACTGCACTGTCAATTCTAGAGGGATAATGTTTGGATCAAATGCCTAGTAAAAAAGCACACTTGCTCATCCCATCAACCTGTCTCTCCTTTAGCAATACAGGGCCCCTGAAGAACTGTCAAGCTTTTTTGCCTTAAGTAAAGACAATCTATCTACACCCTAAAGTGGTCATTCTATCCCTCTTTAGAACACCAGTTTCTCCTGGCCAATATTTATCAACACTGATACCTTCTTATGCCCTGATCCGGATGGCCCAGGCTAGCTTGATCTTGTCAGGTCATTGAAGATAAGCAGCATTGATCTTGGTTGGTATTTGGATGGGAGATAGCCAAGGAATACCAGGGTTATTATTATGCAGAGGTAGGCATTGGCAAACCACATGTTAATCTCTTGCTTGAACACTGTATTGGGTTGCCATAAGATGGCTGTGATTTGGTGGCACTTTACACACACATACTTCCTTATCTTGGGTATTTAAAAGACAATGGATATCGGCTGCTTCAACATGGAAGTTTTCTTCCACTTTGGCTTCCAAACTGGAGCACTTTCAGGGGGACAATCAACATGACGTCACCCTTTAGTCTAAATGAGGTCACCTTCTAACTCTCCATCCTCAGTAGGCTCTCTCTGAAGCCTGCTCTGCTTAATTTTCCAGAAGAGCACAAGCTTGTTATAATGCCTTCCAGATAAGAACATGAGCATTTTCAAAACATTTGCCATTTTCTTGCCATCAGTTTTCACAAATGCCATTCCGCTTTAATTGCTATTGGAGGGCTTTTAAAGGCTGGTCGATTACCCATCAGCACTCTGGCATGAAGTGGGACTGGGAGCGCATCAGGGCAAGGAATCGTGTCCCAATGCGCTTCCTCTTTGTGGCATGCTGAGAGAGGAGGCACGTGGGGGCAAGATTTCTTGTCCCAATGTGCTTTCTTTTGCCCCGTGCATGCTTCTCGCTTTCTACAGAGAAAGCGAGCGCACTTCTAGTGCGACTTTTCATGCCAGAGTGGGGAGGGTGGGAATTAGCCTGCAGTGGGTAATTAACCGCTGTCTAAATAATTGCAAAAATCACTAATTACAAAGATATTTCACAAATGCCACTTAAACGACCCCATCTACAGAGGAGATTCAAAAACCTCTGCCAGCAAGGAAGTTAAACTTTGCTACCACGGCTGGTGCATAGCTGCAACATTGTCAGGCATGGATCTGAATAGCTGAGTGACAGGCGGAGAGTGACAGACATCATGACAACTTTGGTAGCAGAAATAATTCCAAACCCATCAGAGGACCACATATAGAAATATGCTTCTATGAGCAAATCAGCATAATGCATGTGCATCTACACAGAATACCTATACCACTGGTTTTAACTAGTTTAACTGTAATACCTGTCGGGCAAGAAGCCTTGGAAACAGTAGTTCAATGTGGCAGAAAAGGCATCTCTTAAAATATGCTCAATACAGGCATTAAACTACAACTCCCACAGTTCTTTGAGGGAAAGTTCTTTAACTGGTATAAACAGTTTCAAGGTCAAGTGGAGAGTGACTTCCTTTCAGTGGTAAAGCACCTGTTTGGCATACAGAAGGTCCCGGATTCAAATCTCCAGCATCTCCAGTTAAAGGGTCTGCACCTGATTTATATCTCCTGCCCTACCCTCCTGCCCATTTAGGACATTTGTCACATCTGAATTGCTCCATAATCCAGTAGCCTCACTCTTTGCAACATCTTTAGAAGGCAAAAAAAATCATGCCAAACAGAAGCCTCCTGTAATAGCCCACACCTCAGTGAATGTCACATGCCAAAGCCTGATACCCAGCTAATCAAGATTAATGGATTCATTTACCAGACCGTTACAATGTTATTAAAATGCAAATGGTCGGTTTCTGTTAATTGTTTAATATCAGATGCAATTAATCAGGGCAGTTTGCAGTTTCTAACAGAGACAGTGCAGGAGCCCAGAATGAAACCTAATTTACAGATTTTTCATGTATTATTCTCATTCGTCCGCATTCTTAACCTATTTCGTTTAAAATGCATGATTGTCGTAACATGGGTCCAACCAAAAATACAGAGTTCACCAAATGTTGGAAGGTTGACCAAGCTTGTGCAGTTTTGTGAGTGGCAGCTCAGAATAGCTCAGCAGCAGAGGCATAGCTGGGCCAAACTGCGCCCGGTGCGCATTCTAATTTTCCGCCCCCATGGCCCCACCCCGTGGCGCCCCCACCTCCCATGGCACCCCCACAGCACCCCCCCTTCCCTGCTTTCCCCTTCCCACCCTTACCTCAGTTCCTTTCCTTTATCAGAACTTTTTCAGGCTGCAAAAGGCCTGTTCTCAGTGTGTGAAGCCATAAAGTAAAGATCAAGGAAAGAATGCCCCAGAATGGCAGTGATAACATATAGCAGGCTGGTTACATATATCTTGTAGCAATTACCTAGTTACAGTCCACCTGACAGGGAACTATATTTTCCATACTTCCCAACATCAACAACATCAATCTTGGCAATCTTATCAGATCTCAGAAGCTAAGCAGGATCAGCCCTGGTTAGTCCTTGGATGAGAGACCACCATAGAGGTCAAAGATTGCTACTGGAGGTAGGCAATGGCAAACCACCTCCATTGTCTCTTTCCTTAAAAACCATATGGACTCGACGTAAGTCTGCTGTGATGTGATGACGCATTCTGCCACTGTCTGGGATCTTGGAGATACCCCAGCAATGATTCACTGGGGGACCTCATTGACATTCCTTACCCTGGTAATTTAGGAAAAAGAAGGCATTCTGGGGGCGGGGCATTAATCATTTCTCTGTTACTGTAAAAAACTCTTACTGTAAAAAAAAGTTCCTAATTTTCAGTTGGTTTCTTTCTGTCCATAATTTAAACTCATTATAGCAAGTCCTATCGTCTACTGCCAACAGAAACAACTACTTCTCCTCCAATTGACTGCCTGTCAAATACTTAATACTTTCAAATATTTAATTTTGGTTCTAGAAATCAAAAGAAGGATACTTTCCTTAAAGAAGGAACTTTACCATATTTCTAAAACATGTTTTTAAAACAGCCCAACAGGGAGAATTATACCGTTTTCTACCTTCGCTAACCAGCCACATAGGAAACAACAGGACTTTATGATTTTTGGACCTAATGAAATTTCTAACGGAAAAGCAGACCCAATTAGTAACCCCCTCTCAGCACACACAAATAATTAGTAACCCACTCTCGGGAACTGGTGAGAACCTGCTGGATCCCACCTCTGGAACAAGCTTGTTTTCTGCTGCCTCAGAGACTGGGACATGGAGTAATAGATTCAAGGTGAAGGAAAAGAGATTTCACCTAAACATTAGGAAGAACTTCCTGACCATCAGGGCTGTTTGACAGTGAAATTCATTGTCTTGGAGAGTGGTGGAGTCTCCTTCTTTGGAGGTTTTTAAACAGAGGCTGGATGAACATATGTTGGGAGTGCTTTGATTGTGTGTTCCTGCATTGCAGGGGGTTGGACTTGATGGCCCTTGTGGTCTCTTCTAATTCTATGATTCTATGATTGCTAATATAATATAATGAGAGCCATTACAGTGTAGTAATTAAGAGTGGTGGTTCCTAATCTGGAGAACTGGGTTCAATTCCTCACTTCTATCCATGAAACCAGCTGTGTGACCTTGGGCTAGTCACAGTTCTCTCAGAACTCAGCCCACATGGAGGTGGGCAATGGAAAACTAGCTTGAACACTTCTTGCCTTGAGAATTCTACAGGGTCTCCGTAAGTAATTTGTCACTTGATTGCACTTTCCACCACCAATATAACTCACACTTGGGAACCTTATTTTCCACAGTGTCCCCTTCCCCATGCTATTTCCTCTATTCCTTCTTGTGGCAGCTCCCAGTTCTCTCCATTTTCTATGCTCCCTTCTCTCCTTTCCACCCACCTACCAACCTGCTATTTATATGCCCACCAAATCTTCTCCTTTATTTATTTCATATTTAAATCATTTATACCCTACCCTTCTTCCCACTGGGACTCTAAAAAGAGTTTACACTGTTCTTCTGTCCTCTATTTTATAACAACAACTTTTGAGCCAAGAAGAAAGGCAAGGTATAAATATCTTAATAAATCATTAATAAATGAATAAACCCAGTTTGCCATGGAAACGTGTTGAGTGATTTTGAGCCAGTCACATCCTTTCAACCTAACCTTGTTGTAAGGATAAAACAAAGGAGAGAATGTTGCAAGACACTTTTGGCCCCCATCAGAAAGTATGGATATAAATTATGTCAACAAATACTAAATAAATATATGCATCCCTCCCTAGCCCATACACCTGGAATGGTATAGTTTGGAAAAATTTTGCCACATGTTTCTGGTGGCTGATTGAACCAACTCTCAGTAAGAAATTTCCTCATTTCATAGGAATCAAACTATCACTTCAATGCCAGATTTTCTTTGCTCCCTCCATACTATCTTGGCCTCTCCCTTCTTTCCTGGTCGAGCCATTTTGATTTAGACACAGAATTTTTTTTCTAAAGTCATAAAGCCATTTCAATTGTGCCTGGCTTTTGAAGTAAAATATTTCCTGTCCAACTAAAATTGAAGTAAAATGTCGTATACCCCCAAAGTCTTTCCCCGTGTCTCTGATTGGAGTTCAGCTCATTGCTGGTTTTCCACAAGCTATATTTCATTTTCATGCCTCCCAGCCATCTCAGCTAAAATCTCAATCCAATTTTAATCTTCCACTAGTAAAAATGGTATTTTCTACTTTATCTCCTACCACTGGCAGGTTAAGATCTCTCAGAGAATGAATGTCTACCTCAGTAAAGATTTTAGGTTTGGAGATGGAAAAATAATCAGCTGACTCATGTGGTGGATGCTGTTGGGGATAATAAGAAAAGGAGCATTTAGAAGATTAATTTTAACCAGACTGTTATGACTTTTATAGAATTGAATGTTTGCCCCTAATCCAAGTGATTTAAAAGGTATGGCCAGAAGAAAGCCATATGCACAGTTTATATAGCTGGTCATACTCTGACATAAAAAGCTCTGGTCAAAAAAGTTGTCTAATAAGACAACATGAATGTTACAAATTGAAAACTTACTTTGCCGTGTCTATTATTTTCCCTGAAGCAAGGAAGGAGTGGTGGGTAATCTGTTAACTGATGCTAACTGTTCACGTGTCATAAAGAGAAGGCCAAACAGAAAGGGAATACTAACCATAAGTTTATTACTACCACAAAGATGCATCAGAAGGAAACCTTGACGTGAACTAGGTGCTAATAAGAACCAATTGGAAGTGGAAAGAAGAAGAAGAGTTTGGATTTATATCCCCCCTTTCTCTCCTGCAGGAGACTCAAAGGGGCTGACAATCTCCTTGCCCTTCCCCCCTCACAACAAACACCCTGTGAGGTGGGTGGGGCTGAGAGAGTTCCAAGAAGCTGTGACTAGCCCAAGGTCACCCAGCTGGCATGTGTGGGAGTGCACAGGCTAATCTGAATTCCCCAGATCAGCCTCCACAGCTCAGGCAGCAGAGCTGGGAATCAAACACGGTTCCTCCAGATTAAATACACGAGCTCTTAACCTCCTACGCCACTGCTGCTCCTTTAAAGTGAAACTTCTTTAGTTAGCATGAATTCTGGCACTTTCTAGTATGGCAAAATGAGAGGGATAGTGCACGACACTAACTACACTAACTAGGTTTGCTCAGAAGTAAGTCTAATTTGTGACGCTCTGACTTAATTTCAAGTGAACGTTTCAGTATTCCACTGCCAAACTTTCCTTGAGAATAGTTAACAGAAAATTCTGATATGTACTGGTAAAAATTAAAACACTTCATCCAACTAAATGTTTTCACTAGAAAAAGGTTTGAATTGATGCTTTGGAGGATGAGAGGCTAAAGAAGAGAAAGAGGAAGCCCACACAGCATGTTCTGTTCTTCTACAAAGGTTTACAGACTCACTGTTGCCATGCAATTAATTCATACATGATATCTGGCCAACTCTATTGCCCCTTTACAGACAGGAATCACTGAGGCCTACAGTTTCTAGTCCAAAACTAAATCTGTGGCAGAGGATTCAAAGTACGTCGCATAAGGAAGTGAGTCAACAGCCACCATCTGTAGATCTTCTGAATATGATGTATGTCACGAGCTTGAGGTGAAAAGGCTGCAGAGCCTCCGGGCTTGAGCCCGACAGTGGCTCTAAGTCTGTGTGCTCTGTCTGAGTTTCTGGTCTTGGTCCTGCAGGGACTACTGGAGGCTCAGGATCTGTACTTGAAGGAATTCCCTGGGACTCTGGTACCAAACTGCACAATCTCCCATGTTTGATTCCTCATTCGGGGAGTCACCGGAAGTGCTGGGCTGAGTCAAAATACCTAGCTGATTTGTGAACCTGCCCAACCAATAAAATCATTTCTGAGGCCTTATTTTGGTTGCCCCCGACTTCTGAAATTAGGCAGGTGGAAACCTGGCAGAGGGCCTTCTTTGTCATGGCACCAAAACTCCAGAACTCTTACTCCAGGGAGGTCCATCTTTCCCCTTCTGTTGCCACCTTCCACCAGCAAGTGAAGACTTTTTAATGTTTCATTTGGCATTCCCTCAGTGACCCCTCCCTCATAACCAATATTTCAAATGTTTTTAATGCATTTATGCTTTTTTCCTTGTTCTAATAATATGTTGTTTGGGGGTGAGGTAATGGTTTTTAAATGTGCTTTTATTATGTATGTTCTAATTTGTTAGCCACCTTGGTGGCCCTTGTGAATGCAGAAAGGCAGAAGATAAGTGTCGCCAAAACAAATAGGGGAACTATTCTACAGCATAAGTGCGCTTCTGTGTATCAGAAAGCGGAGCCTTTCTGCTCTGTTCGTTTGCTTCCTATAGGCCTTTGGCAGGAAATTCTGGAAACAAGATTTTGAACTAGAAGGTTCTTTGGCTCTTAGGTTCTCAACTATTCTTAAGTTTCTATATAAAATCCTCTGGAGGAGGGTTCTTAAAATTTATTTTTATTTACTATTCTATTATTTATTGTACCTGTTCTTGAAATGATTTAGAGTTCAATTGGCTATTACTTTGACCTTTCATAGTGGCTTTTATACTTCTCAAATAACTCAATATTTGATCCAACTGCAATTTGCAATGTGACTTTAAAAAAAAGATATTGACTTCAAAAGCATTAGAAGCTCTGGGCTAATCTTGTGACAGCAGCAAACATATAGAATTATAAAACTGTGCAATTCTCCACAACCCCTCAAATTTCAGACTGACCCCAAAAAAAGATTTTGAGACACATTGTGAAAGCTTACCACATATTACTTGCCTTAGATGTTACAATTCACTTGGGCTCAAATTACAATAGTTTAATGCACCATATTATGTTGTATTGTTGATGTACAAAGTTCGGTTTTATTGTTATAACTTTTACTGGTCTTTGACCATAATGAAGTCTGACTGACTGGAAAAAAAAGTTTAATGCTGTTCCTGCAATTTTGAAATAGACACCCACACGGCAACTTATGTGACAATATTATTGTGCCCAACTTAATGTAATGGGAAGAATTAAAATATTTAAAAATAAGTAACAGGAATTTTCATGGAGGGTTCATATGCATAGTAATGCTTTCCACCTTATTCATGCCTTCAAACAACGTAGTGGGAAATATACCCCAATCAGACACGTATTAGCTTGTGCATGGAGCACCCATGTTATCCATTACCTTTGCCACACACAGGGAAGTGCATGTCCATTCCACGCACAGATCATTGCCTGAACTAGACACTCTTATCTGCATTGCCAATTCTGTTGGAGTTAATCACTGGCTCATTTACATCACCATGAAGACATATTATTTTGAGACGTGGAAATAAAATAGTCATCGAATGCCAATTCCATTTCCTCATTTATCTTCTGTGTAGTGGTAGATCAAGTTGAAGTGTATTATAATTTGTGAAATAATTGTTCAGTGTGTCAGGGAGTGGGAGAGAAGATAAACAGCAGCCAAGACCCAGGAAGAATATGTTCTCTGAAAGAAATGTGATTACAATTTTAAATCTATTCTCCAAAGATAAAAGATAGGCAAGTTTGACTGTCTCTTGTCATTTCAGGTGCTCAGTTCAGCCCAAGGCCATTTGCAATACTGTAACTAATGTAATTTTTGTTTTAACTACTTCCCCCACCTTAGTACTTCATGCATTCAATAAAGAGGAAAACTTAAATCAAAGCAAATTAAGTAATTTGTTGGTCAAATCAAACATTTTACAGATAGAATTTTACCTCAACAAGTTGAATAATCATTTGATTGATATTATTTTCCATATAATTTTTTAATGATGTATAATAATTCCTAAGAGCCAGCGTGGTGTTGTGGTTAACAGCAGCAGACTCTCATCTGGAGAATTGGGTTTGATTCCCCATTCCTCCACATGAAGCCTACTGGGTGATCTTGGGCCAGTCACAATTCTCTCAGAACTCAGCCCACATGAAGGCAGGCAATGGCATACTACCTCAGAATGTCTCTTGACTTGAACACTCCATGGTGCCTTCTTGGTGTTAATTGTACTGGCAACTTTATGGAGGGTCATTCCGCTTATGAACATCTAAAATATTGAATAAGACATGTTCCTAGAACAAGATCACTTCTATTACTACTATTCATCACCATATAATTAAATATCAGAAGACAAAGGTTATACTTAAGCACAGTTATCTAACTGGATTCAATTAAAGGACTTGATTGCATCAGTGGTATAAAAAAGCTAAGGCTCAAGAAACATGGGCCGTTTCCACACAGGCAATTAATGGCGGCCTGGAGACGGTAAAAACGCTGTCTCCAGGCCGCCATTCGCACAGGGGGCGCAGCTGCATAGCAGCCGCGCCGCCCTCGCGCCGCCCGCCTGTCGCGAAGCCGGCGTTTCCCCAGAGCACTTGGAAGCGCTCTTTTTGGGGAAACTCCGCCTCGAAGCCGCTGCCGAGCGAACGGCAGCGGCTTCGCGACGCCTCCCCCACCCAGCACTTACCTTGTCCCCGGGCCTCTGGCGCGTCGCCGAGGCCTGGGGACACGCCCCCCTGCCCTGCGCCACTGCAGCACGCGCGCCCGGCCAGGGGCCGTGTCCCCAGGCCTCGGCGAACACCGGAGGCCCGGGGACATGCCGGGTTGGCCGGGCGCCGGCGCTCTGCGGCGCCGGCTGCCCGGCTGTTTCCAGGACCGTCCGTTGGACGGTCCCAGCGTCGTTGGGTCGGCGTCGTAAACGCCAACCCGGCCGCTTCCGCCTTCATGCGGAAATGGCCATGGCCTCTTTAGTCTTGAAAGTGTTTTAATTATACAAAGCAGGTAGCTCACAGCAACAAAACGTTCCTTCTCACCAGTGGAGCCCCATGCCTTCCCCACCTATCATGACATTATCTCTCCATGTTTATTCATGCTAATTACGTAAATAGTATGTGATCTCATTTATACTTGCAAATTAAATAATTGTTTCAGTGCTGATTGATGTATCTTCCCATTAAACCACAAATCCGATAAATGAGAAGCTCAATTATCAGGCATCTTTCAAGTGCTTATTTATTTATGGAAATCAGAAATGATTCACAGTCCCAAAAAATATCAGAGTAGGGATGGGGGTGGGGGTGGCAAGATGTGCCCAGGAGATAAATGTACAGGCAAACAAGAAACCTGCAGAATGCCCTGTAATCAAAGGATATTGTTGATGTACCACTAATCTGCCAGAAGGCACTGATCTGTCCTCTGTTGACACAGGTTATATCTAAATCATAACTTTATTATATGAATACATTTAAAATGATTGCAAGGAAGTGAAAATTATATGTACAACCACTGCCATTAAAAGGAGAGATGTAGGGAGTCATTAAAAATTGGCAAGTCTGTTGTTATCTTAGTGGACTGAAGTTGCTATAGTACAGGGACAGCTTGAAAACAAGTGTTGTGTCATCTTTGAAAGCATAACATCATAATACCACAATTGCCTTGCTGCCTGCATCCAGCCAGACCTCCATTTTATTACCAAAAGCAGAACATGAAAGAAAATGGGAAGAAGAAGAAGAAGAAGGAGGAGGAGGAGGAGGAGGAGGTGGAGGAGTAATTTGGATTTATATCCCCCCTTTCTCTCCTGCAGGAGACTCAAAGGGGCTTACAATCTCCTTGCCCTTCCCCGTCACAACAAACACCCTGTGAGGTAGGTGGGGCTGAGAGAGCTCCGAGAAGCTGTGACTAGCCCAAGGTCACCCAGCTGGCATGTGTGGGAGTGTACAGGCTAATCTGAATTCCCTAGATCAGCCTCCACAGCTCAGGCGGCAGAGCTGGGAATCAAACCCGGTTCCTCCAGATTAGATACACGAGCTCTTAACCTCCTACGCCACTGCCACGTATCCCTTTGGTATGCATACCTAAGTATACAAGACCATTTAAACTGCTTATCACAGTTAAAAATATTTTTTCAGAGAATATGTAGTCTAAAACTGAAGGGGGAGGGAGGGGGGTGTCTGCCTACTTTACTTTCTCTGGATGGTGCCCATGCCAATCACAATAAACACTGCTCTATTTTGAAGACATTTTCAGCCCTGAAAATGACATTGATGGTCACTACATGGCAGTCTGCCAGGAGACCACTGCAGTCTCAAAGATCAGCACTGGGACATCAGCTATGATGTCATACTTGGTGTCTAAGATGTCACACTTCGCAAAAAGAAACTGTTGGTGGGTCTGGTCCATGTGGCCTGCTCTTTCACAACCATAGAGGCACAGTAGAAAATCAGCTGGCTGTTGTGGGTTTTACTGGTTAGTGGCCATCTTCTGGTAGATTTTGGTCCTAACATTTTGCTTGCATCTATGGTTGGCATTGTCAGACTCTCGAATGTGGAAATAACAGAGACCGTAGAAAAGTCCAAAAGCAGTTTATTCCTTGTGAAGAGTAACAATGTAAAGCAGGATCTGAGCTACAGAGCTCAGATCCAGGACTTATATATTTTAATCCCCCCTCTTTCGCCCCACACCAAATGTCCATTACAGTTTCTACTGCAAAGCTACAAAGGACCTGGGAACACCTCTTTGACGATGGGTTGGCGCCAGGAGATTGCCAACAGGAGATTGCTAGGAAGGGAAGAGGGAAACAGGAAAACAATTGCAAATCACACACACCAAGACATCAAGATACTGACAAGACATCAAGATACTGACCCACACACTGAGAACTATGCCTACTCACCAGACAAGGTCAAATCCTTCTTTCTGCTTTGTGATCAGTCTCCTCAGAGATCCCTAGACGTTGCCAAATTCCTGGCGCTGGCACAGCAGATTCGCCACAGATTTTAGTTTATTTATTTACGGTTTTAACTGCAGGAAATGTCTGAACCTACTTATTTTAACTTGATTCTCCTCAATCTCCCTGTTGTATTTTAAACTTATTTTAAACTTATGCCAATAAAAAGGTTGTTGATGATGATGATGATGATGATGATGATGATGATGATGATGATGATGATGATGATGATGATGATGATGATGATGATGATGATGATGACAGGCATGGTCCTGACAGACGTCATGGTAAATTGTGTTTCTCTCCATGGCAGACCATGGCGAAACAAAATGGAAAACCCACAACAGCCAGATGATATGGAGATTTGAGGGCTACACTATGGAAGAACTTAAATGACCTGCCAAGAGAAGGTAGAGACTACACCATTCTGTGAGCTGGAATTCAGCTGGGCAATTGAGTAGAAAAAAGCCACTTATCTCTGTGTAGAGATGGGGATGCCAAGAAGGGAGCAAGGAAATGTAGAACAGCACAGTTGAAAGATGAAGCAGCTTCTCTTCACCTAAATATGGTAAGACCTGCAACTTACTGTTACCCAAATTAGTCTAGTCCAGGGGTAGGGAACCTGCGGCTCTCCAGATGTTCAGGAACTACAATTCCCATCAGCCCCTACCAGCATGGCCAATTGGCCATGCTGACAGAGGCTGATGGGAATTGTAGTTCCTGAACATCTGGAGAGCCGCAGGTTCCCTACCCCTGGTCTAGTCTGTTCCCTTTTGGTTGGGGGAATTAGTGGAAACAGACTGTGTAATGTGTGGAGCTGAGCTTTGGGACCGCCACCAATCTATTCAGTGGGTTTTCCCTTCAGAAATCCACAGGAAGCCAGAATTTAAGTATAGTTTAACAATTTCATTAAAGAACAAAAATGGTACGCACACAGTTTGACAAAACACACACAGAGAATTTCAAGAAGCTTACGATTTAGACAAGTGAAAGATGGGTTTAGAGTAGTAGAGGCTGTGGTGGGGAGGTCTGAGGAGGCAGGATTCAACCCCCGCACTGGATGCAGAGAGAGAAATGACATCAGGCTTGGTGGAACTGAAGCAAAGGCAGCCCAGGGTCCAAAGGGCAAGGGAGCCTCATTTGGGGGCACTAGATTCAGAACATTTTTAGCCCTCTGGTGATGCTGAGAGGCAGACTTCCTGGGCAAAGCAAGGTTCCATTCTCAGGAGAGAACAACACTGTGGAAAATGACAGGAATGAGTCAGAGCCAGGACAGTTTAGTTCTTGATTAAGTTTTAGACAGAGTTTGTAACTCAGAGCATTCCAATTCAAAGTAAGGTTTGATGGTTCTCCCAAATTAGGGCAGAAAAAGTTATGATTAGATCAATTAGGGAAGATGGGAATTGGGGGATCTGATTGAGTCAGAGCTGCTGGGTTTGTGCATTGCATTTGTCAGGATAAGGACAGGGGTGGCTTCCCAAGCCGGGGGGGGGGGGGGGTTGCTATCCAGATTGAAACAGCAGAGTCTTCTGGAAAGGGGCTGCTCACTGCTGTGTGTACTTGATTAGGGAGTGGAGTGAAGAGAAATGTGACAAACAGAGGAGGGCGTCACTATAAGTATCAAAGTCCAGAATTAAGATTCGGAATCCATCTTAGTCTAAACTGTCTATACAGTAAGCAATGTCTATTATTCTCCGGGCACCCAGAGAAATGTTAAAGCGGGGATTGAGGAAATACGTTCATACAAGAATTCTTGGTGCAATGGATATTCACTGCAGTGCAGCAGACACCTTCTGCATAATCAGCTCCTTACTCTCAAATCTTATATCCCAGAAATCTTGTTGGTCTTATGGTGTAGACAGTACTTTTCTCTGGCAAGGGTTCATAAGCTCTTTGAGGCAGCATGATTCCTGTCAGATCTTTTTTATGTCTTACACAGATATTCTTCCAAAAGCTAGAAATCTAATAGTCTTTTCTCCACCAAGACACTCACCAGTATTCAATCCCCTCCACTGTTCCATTCACTTAATTTTGTATTTGCTCGCCTGCCTCTGGTTTCACAGCCAATATTGTAATCTGACCTATTATCCCCCAATTCTCTCTTTCCTCTCAGACCCTGTTTCAGGATTTGGGTTTTTTTCACACCAAATTCATTTTGTGCTGTCTGCTGAACCAACTAAATGGCTTTATTTTGTCACCCATACAAGGGGACATGGCAGATGACCATTTCAGTCTACACATTTCATGCAACTGCACACAGTGAATCATACAAAAGAAGTTCCAAATGACAAGAGAACTGGATTCATCAATGAAAAATGGGAAGTGAATATAAAACCCTGCTGGGGTGGGTCCCAGATACTCAATTTCGTATCAAGTGCCAAGACGCTTCAGTTTTCAAATAGAACCAGAGTTATCACACAATTCAATAAGTACCCCATAAAAGAGTCTTGTTTCAAGTGGGGAAACACCAAAGGACACCTATATGAGGTCAAAAACACTTGCCAGGTACTAAGACGTGGACAATACATATTTTAAAAGACCCTGGAAACACAAAACAACACCTTCAATCCAAAAGCATTAACATCGCAAAATAGCAATAAGCTATGCTGGGTCTCATAATGTCTGGAAAACCACCCCTCCCTGTTTCTATAAGCTTTCCTCTTTTCCTTTTCCTTCTCCCCCATCCAAGAATATCATTACCTTTTCCCCTTTTCTGGGTGAGTCATATGTACATATTTATTTGTATGCAAGTCTTGTATCCAAAAACCCGCATTACATAAAATATTAATATATGTTAAAGAATATGCAGTTTGTATATGTCTATGCCAGTATTTAGAAAATGAACTTTCTGCCTAAGTGCTATTTTCACTGTTCTTAGCAGAAAACTATTTATACTATGCGTTTTGCCAATGACACTCAAAATATTTTTAACACAGCGATTCCTATTTTCCCACTTGGGCTTCGTCAACACCAACATTATACAAATCATTTGAGAATAGAACTTTTTTAAAAAATGCTGCCTCTGTTCAATCTAGTGTGCTCTGCAACATAGAAACCAAACTGTGAACTATTTTTTTCCACTTAAAAGAATCCATTTTAGTCCCATTATATTTATATGCACATAACTGATCCATCAACAAGAATGAAACAAAAATGGAAAAGAAAGAAGTTTTCAGATTGGATTTTTAACTGTTCCTTATTAAAGTTTCTATTTCTAGCTCTTGCATTTGTTTCTTGCCATCTTTCTCAAAATCTTTTATCCACTGTAACTTCTTGTTGCAATCCTTCTCGTTTTCCCACAGACCTTTCCAAAACTGAAGTGTGGCATTTTTCTCTGTTTTTTTGCTTTCAGCATTGATCTTTGTGTTGAGGCTGTGCCTTTGGTCTGGTCGAAATTGCTGATTTTGTCTGTACTGGATGTTTTTTGCTTCATATCTTTCAATTTTTCTCACTTTGCCTGTTATTTATTGTTTGGTGTCTTCAATTGTTTCAGTGTCTGGCCAGTACCTTCTAATTAGTTCTTTCATGGCCTTGCCATTCTTTAATCTTTGTTCCTTCATATTTTTCAGGTTACTAGCATCTGGTCTTAGTTTTTTAATCTTCTGTTCCAGTCAAATTTTCCACTTTGGTTTTGAGGGTTGATTTAGGTGTTTCGGTATTTCAATGCCCAGTTTTCGCGTGACAACTACAGCCGCACTGTACATGAACTGACTGGTTTTGTTGATGGAAGTTTTCAATTGTCATCAGTGCCTTGTTCACATCCCTCATTATGGATGCCAGGCCGTTTTTGGACAATGTTTTCAATGCTAGAATATGTTGTCTTTCTTCATTTGATTATGCATACTGGATTATCTTTTCCCTTAGGGTTTTTTTTGTCTTTCTATCAGTCCATTAATTGTTTCCATGGGGACTTTCCCTGGTGGCTGCACGTTTATTTCCTCTCCTGTGCTGGCATTTTCATCTGGCGGGTCTACTATTATATGTCCTGATGTTTCTGGAGTACGTACTGTTCATTCTTCTGGTGTTACAGTTGATTGCACAATTTTTCTGGATTTCTTCTAATTCTAGCTCTGTAAACACTTTATTGTGTATGTTTTCGGAATGACACCCTGAGTGTCGATTACCACTGGGACAACCTCAGCTGGTTTGTGCCATAGACACTAAGCTCAATTTTCAAATTGTGGTATTTAGTGACCTTCTCATCTTCTTTTTCAATGACCCTGCTGTCACCTGGTACTGCTATGTTGATGATGATCACTTTCTTGTCCTTGCTCACTGTGATGTCCAGTGTATTATGTGCCAATACTTTGTCCATTTGGATTTGAAAGTCCCACAGGCTCTTCTCATTTTCTGTGACTTTCTCTGGACAATGTTCTCACCAGTTTTTAGCTGTACTAATGTTGTAATTCCTGCATAAATTTCTGTGGATCATTTTGGCCACTGAGTTGTCCCTTTAACTGTACTCAGTCTGGGCAATCTTTTTGCAGCAGCTGAGTACATGGTCTACTGTTTCATCAGTTTCCTTGCACAATCTGTACTTGCATCATTCTGACCTTGATCCTATTTGTCCTAACAGCCTTCTCTTGAGTGGCTAAAATCAGGAATTCAGTTTTCTTCTTCAGAGTTCCAGTTGTTAACCACAGCCAGGTCTTTTCATTGTCCACCTTGTTCTTGATCTTCTCCAGAAACTGGCTGTGCAATGTTTGTTGTGCCAACTTTCAGTCCTTGTTTTAATCAAATTTTTCCTGTACTCCTGTTTGGGCTTTCAGTAAATGTCTGTTCTTCCTTCAATAAATGCCTGTTCTTGACTTACTTTCTTCCTTTCTTTCACATAACTGGCACACACAGAGATTAGAGGGGCTGATGGGCTTTGTGCCCTCTATTAAACTACCAGATCCAGAATCTAACAGGTTGAGGGAACCAGATTCTGAAATTACCAATGCACCTAGCCCCAGATAAGTATCTTCAAAGTGAGAAGATACTGGTTCATCACCCAAGGAAGTGGCCCTTTCTAAAGGAAGAGCCATGTGTGCTGACACTGTGGCCAAGGGGGGGAGGTTGCTGAGGGGGAAAACATTGAAGGTGTCTGTATGACAGTGCTAAATGGTTCTGAGCCAAGTTTGGGCAGCTGGAGTGCTTGGTGTTCAATGACAATTTAGATATAGTAGGTATCTCAGATATGGTAGAACGGAGAAAATCTACAGGCTACAGCCATCCATGGGTATATAGGGAGGACAGGGAGGCACAGATTGGTGGACGTGTGGAACTGTACATCAAAGAGAGCACAAAACCAAATAAATTAGAAAGCAGGAGGGAAAGGATATAACTCCCCAGCAGAAGCAGCATGGATGGACATACTGGGACCAAGTGCTTGCTTAAAAGTGGGAGTATACTACTGCCCATCTGATCAAACACATGACACTGACCTTGAAATGGAGAGAAAAATAAGGAAGATGACTAAACCAGATAATGCTATGATATGAGAAAACTTCAACTGCCGTCACATGGGCTGGGTACAGACATGCTTGAGTCATGCTGTAGAAATGAGTTTCCTAGACACACAGTTCCTAGACTCAATGAGAAAGCAATTGAATGAGTCATTCCAAAACAGAATTTGAGAAGCAGGTTGCTAAAAGTGTCAATATAAGCAATAAACATTGGTAAATTGATGGAGCAGGAACCCAGTCAGAGAAGGAGGTGCACCTTTGTACGACCAAGAAATAAAGGGATTACTAAGGAAAAATGGGGAGATGGGACAAATAATTTATTGTCATGTATGACCTCTTTTTTAAAAAAAATACAGTGGCAGCATTTTCAAAAGCATCTTCATAAACTGATGTGGCAATATATAAGTTGCACCCTCCAGATCCAAAGTTTCTGCCTGTCTTTGCCTGTCTGTCCTGTAATAAAGAGAATGTGAACCCATGATTCCAATTACTGGTAGGCCTGGGAAAGGCATTCTTCAGGCAACTACAGAAGAAGAAGATTAAATGACTCTTTTTCTATTTCAGCTGAGAGAGAGAGAGAGAGAGATTGGATGACAACTGGAAGGAAGTGTTAAAGGAGGATGAAATGTCAGGAAAGTGATCAGCAGATGAGCTGATAAAATGTTGGAGTGAGCAGAATACTGTATCAGATCAGTCTGTGGTTTAATGACCAAATTAGGTAATGAAAATGGAATGGATTTGGAGAGTGTTCCTGCATTGTGTGATCACTGAGTCATGGTAGGAAAGGTTATACTACCTGTACTAAATCTATAGCAGTAATATTACTGCATTATAGGAAAAAATGTTATTCATGGCTAAT
This sequence comes from Sphaerodactylus townsendi, assembly GCF_021028975.2. Taxonomy (NCBI): domain Eukaryota; kingdom Metazoa; phylum Chordata; class Lepidosauria; order Squamata; family Sphaerodactylidae; genus Sphaerodactylus; species Sphaerodactylus townsendi. The sequence continues at coordinate 3,575,408 of NC_059433.1, read as the reverse complement.
TGTGGCTCAGAAATGCATCATCTTCTGACTAACTGAATTGAGACCATGTAAACAATTCAGGTTGTGTTGGTGCCTTTGCATGAAAATGCTTCTCTTTTTAATTTTTTCCCCAACAAGTGCGTAGCTGTAAAGGCATACAGATACGAGTCCACAAAGCCATGCTGATTTTGCTGCAATCTGATTGACTGCAGCTGCATGACTTCACATGTCCAACACACAAAATTTTAAAAAGAGAGAGAAAGGGACTATCTTGCAATGGCCAGGTAATAAGGAATGTGTGACTGTAGACTGATGAGTGAAATGGCCGTCAGACTCACTACCAAGGTGGAGAAAATGTGCTTGAGGAACTTGCCCAATGATGGGAAGGCAGAATCTTTCTGACATGGTGAAGGGCGGCAGACACAACAGTGAAAAGTTGCATGGGAGAAAATCAGCAAATGAGAAAAATAAAGCATCGCTTGCCTGTCGTGTTTGTGCAGGATACCTTCAACCTGGGAAGATTGCTGGTTTAGCCATTTTAGCAGGCTTAAGTCATTTTGAAGAAGAGACTTGTGTGAAGTTCTTCCCCAAAACACTTTTTATAATGTCCTGAGGACATTATATTTGTGCTGTGCAGAATCCACCTCTCTCTCTCCCCTTCCTAACAGAAGTAGTTCCTGCAGCTTTAAGAAACTCAGTTGCCATTGGCAACAAAAACTGCATTGCTCACCTTCAAGCCTTGGTCAGTAAAAAGCAAGGGATGGGATCAGGTCCTTTCCAGAATTGTTTTGGGTTATGAGTGAATAGTTTATTGAGGTAAGAGTTGTCATCAGCGGGTGAGTGACTTGATAACATGCGACTTGCATGACTGACCCAAGCCTGGCTGCTGGCTACTGTCCAACAGCCCCCACCCCGCAGAAGCCAGCATGGCGAAAGGTTAGTCTTTCAGACCAGGATTGAGAGAACTGAGTCAGCATTCTGCTGTGAAACTGACTGGGCGACCTTCAGCCAGTGACAGACTCTCGGCCTAACTTACCCCCCAAGGTTGTTGTGGGGCTAAAATGGAGGAGAGGAGGATGATGTGAACTGCTTTGGATCCCCATTGTGGAGAAATGTGGGGTATAAATGAAGTAAAACAATAATATACATAGCCGGAGATGAGGAGGGCAGATAAAAGATGAGTTGGTGGGTGGGAATAGTTTGCATAGGGAAGGATGGAAACTGAAGACGGGGGTAGAGTGGCATAGGTTGGTGGGTAGACCCTACGGGAAGAAGGAAGCAGAAACTGTGGAGAGGCTAAAAGGACTTTCAGAGAAGTGAGGGAGGAAATCAGAACCAGGTCTACATTTTTTTTGAAGGAGGGAAAAAGTACAAATTGATGCTCCCCAAATATTATATACATTTTCTTTATAAAAGACCACTACCATAGTGACATGTTTCTGTGAGAAATAATTGAACTCAGCCATCTCAGGTAAATATCATGCATCTTATGTAGAGAGTTAACTCTAAATGTATCTGTAACTTCATCTTGGTCAACATTAAATCATTTATGCCTTCACAGAATGGAGAGGAAACGGGTGGGACAGCTGCAAAGTCTGGAATAAAGTCACGGTAAAAGTTAGCAAATTCCAAAAAAGACTGCAGCTACTTCTGGGTAGTGGGAGTCAGCCACTTCCGTACATCCTCCACCTTAGCTGGGTCCACTTCCAGCCCAGCAGCTAACACTGTATAGCCCCAAAAATCCAATTTTTAATCTGATGGAAGACACATTTAGATAATTTCACAAATAATGAATTGTCCAACAGTCTTTGAACCACTTACCGCACTAAGTGAACATGAGATTGTTCATCCTCTGAGTAGATGAGAATATCATCTAAGTACACAACTACACCTTTGAACAGTAAATCATGTAAAACATCATTAATTAAGTTCAAAACCTTCAGCAATCCGAACACGGTAATAAGTCCAGCTTAGTAAAAATATGTCCCTTCCCCAAATTGGCCAATAAATCCTTGATCAATGGGAGGGGGTATTTATTGGAATTCGATGCTGCTTTCAACCCCCTATAGTCAGTACAAAGGTGAAAGAAACCATCTTTCTTTTTAACAAAAAGAACAGGGGCAGCAAAGCTGCTGGTGGTTTTCCTGATAAAGTCCCGAGCCAAGTTTTTCTCCAAAAACTCACGTACTGCGGCATCTTCATTAGGGCTCATGGGGTATAGCCTCCTCTTTGGTAACTTTGGTAACTGAGCTCCTCTTTGGTAACTGAGCCCTTCGGGGGAGGGTGATATAAAAATATAACCAATAAATAAATAAATAAATAAATAAATAAACTTTGCCCCTGGAATTAACTCAATTTTACAGACTGTAATACGATGTGGAGGTAGCGTATCACATTCTCTTTATTCAAACACAGTCCCCAAGTCCTGATAAGGACATGGAATGGTGGAGCAATCCACCTCTTGAAGACCTTTGGCATGCCCTATTACTGGAGGCTCAGGGGAGATTTCATGAATGTGGTCCCCACAAGGGGGCTTGGTAAAACGAATGATGCGGTCAGCCCATAAAATGGTTGGGTTATGGTCCACTAACCAAGGCATGTCCAACACCACTGGGTATTTGGAGGTATTGGTCATAAAACGTCATAAAACTATGACGTTCCCAATGTTGGGCACATTGGATCAGGATTTTAGCAGTTTTGAAACAAAAGGGTAATCCCACCATAGGGCTACCATCCATTTGGGAGAACTGGATGGGGTGCCACAATGGGAATAATTCCAGTCCAAACCCCTCAACTATTCTGGGGTGGATAAAACAATGAGTGCAACCAGAGTCCACTAAGGCTTGCACTAACATTCTGGTGTTTTTTGGCTGACTGGTAGATGGTGGGGCTGCTGTTTGAGGAGTCAGTTTAGCTGGGCAGGTAGCTGCCAGGTGTCCACTATCCCCACAGTAGAGACACAGCCCGAATCTTTTTTAAGCATAAGCATTTTATTGTCATTGTGCACGCACAACGAAATTTCTTCAGAAGAAAATCTTCTTCTGCGGGCGTACACTGGTTCTTCAGTTGGACTGGGCTGGTGGCTGTATGGGCTGTATGGGCTGGTGCTGTATGGGCTGGTGCTGTATGGGCTGGTGGCTTATGGTCACCTGGGGCTGCGGCTGGAGTAGTTGCGTGTCGGGCTGCTGCGGGCTAGGTGTCAAAAGATTTTACCATGATCATCTGAGCATCGGTATCACCGGCCAACAGGATCCACTCTTCCAGATTAGTTGGGTTGCCCCCCATCATGGCCTATTTCTGGAGCTCCGTTTCAACAGCTCAGTGAATGCATAGATGAACATCTGGTCGGACCAATCTGAGATCCTACTGGCTACCGCACGAAACTGGTCTGAGAACTCCACAAACGGTTTGTTGCCTTGGCACATCTTTATCAGCTCTTGTTTGGCCTGCTCGCCCATAAATGGATTTTTGAAGTGATTGCAGAGAGCTCTCAGAAAGCAAGGCAAGGGGCATAGTTCTCCTGCTTGCCGGTTGAACAGTTCCATATACCACTGGGCCGCCAGTCCTTCCGGGAGGGCCCCCACATCATGGACTCGTTCCTGCTCACTCTGGTATTGCTGTCCATAATCTTGTATATGAACATCCACTTGCACCAGGAAAAATGGTAGCTATTGGGATGAGCCATTAAAGTGTACCGACATTTTTCTTCTAATCGGGGCAGGTGCAGGCATAGGAAGAATTCTGATTTCTGGAACCACCATCTGTGGGGTCCCCTATGCTCCCATTCCCCCAGTGGCTCCAGTACCCATCTGTACTGATGGGGCACCACTTCCTTGCCTGCTTGCGGGGTTTTTGACGAGCTAAGTTAGTTGTTGTTTGGCTGTCAGGGCCCTTGTTTGCAACTTCTCCATCTCCCTCTCCATCTCAGCAAATCTCTGCTTATATTCCTGTCGCTCCTCTTCCCAGGCATAAGAATCTACACAAATTGCACCTTCTTACGCACATTGCGTTGTGACGTCAATGCTACATAGAGTTAACGTTTTAAAAATTGGGCATTCCCAACCGAACGCAGCAGCCAATCAGGCATGACGAGTGAATGACGCACCGAGGTGATCCCGCCCTCTGAACTTGGCTCCGGCAGGACAACCTCGGCTGCTGTGGGAAGTTATGAGGGGATTGACATAGGTCGACTCTTTCAGCCTGATGAGTCAACCCTATGTCAATTCTCAAGTGCGAAATCGCCCCAGATTGGCTGCTGTTGAACAGTTGCAAGGAGCCTGGCCCAATTGAGTCATGCTATTCAGGTGGTATCAAGTCACCAAGAGGTTGCCGACCTTGGGGGCACCTCAGCTCCAAACGAACTGTTTCTTGCATTTCTTGGGGAAACAGGAGTGGGGACTAACACCAGGATGAAGGGGCTAGTAAATGGGGGGTTTGCCAGACCTGGCTTTGTCAAGCTGCATGCTTTGATGCTTATCAATAAATGCTGCTGATCAGCATTACAAAGTCTGTTTATTGTTTCAAGGTTCGAGACCTAACATGAAACCTCGCTCCCGATGGCTTTTTTAAAATGATATGACTTCCAATTAAGTTTCTCAGAAGCAAGTTTAATTGCTTTCAGTGAAACTTATTTTTGAGTGCTCAGGATTTCACCCAAAATATCTCATACACAGAAGTCCAGGGCTTATCAACATATATATCAACATATATACTTATCAACATATATACTTTGTGCCAATACTGTAGTGTGGTATTCAAATTTAGATACTTAGTGAATTCTTTCTGCATATGCTGTGTGCTGATGTGTGGAGGCTCGATTACAAATGACCACAGACTGAGCTTTCATTGGAATGAACTGAACCCAGCTGAACCCAACCCAGCATGCTGAACCCAGCCCTTGGGCAGCAAGTGTGCTGAGTCTGGCACCATCCCCAAACCCTATTGGGGAATTGGGACAGAAAGTTACTAGGTGCCACCTGAGCACATGCCCATTACGTGACACCCCTTCCTACGAGAGGTAGCGGGCTCCCTAGCAGAGCCTCTGCAGCTTGCAATATCAAGCCCTCCCCACCCCCAGACCTCTTATTGAGGCCCCCAACCACAGGGAGGATCAGCACACAAGCTCAGCCTCCCCAGAAAGGATGTGCTCCTATGCCCAAAACCGTCACTGAGCTGGTAGCAACCAGCTCCCGCCACAGCTTCCTAAGTCCTTAGCCACTGCAATAATACATCCCATATAATGTGTAACCACACAACTCTGCCCCACTTGGACAACCATCAGGGCCACCATCAGGGCAAAAAATATGCCAGCTGGTAATGGAAGATTTCCACCTGCGGGATAACCTCACCCCTTGACTCCCTTCCTACTTGAGCTGCCGCCTTGCATATCTTACACCTGTCCCGATTTAACATTATTGACTGAGGACCAGGCCTCCCTTGGTTAGCTTGTTAGAGGTATCAAGATCAGGCTAAAATGCTCTCTAGTAATATCTTCCACTCTACCAGGGCTTATAGCATTCCGCCATCCACGGCAGGTGTGACCAAATTATCTGTTCATCGGCAGCAGCCAATGTAGATCCCTCAAGACTGCAGCCATCCAGCATGACAGCAAAATACCCTTCTGAGCCGAGATGTCCTTCTTCCCCAGCTGTAGGACTATGGTGTGCAGCAAACCAAATCAGGAAACCACATCATGGACCAGCTGCAGCAGCGCATCCCATTCCAAACCTTGTCATCCGAGCCAGCATAACGCCACGATGGAGTCCAGACCGATGTTCTGCCCCATCCAGATTGTGCAAGGTGGGTGGCATGTGCCAAGTGGAGACTGTGAATTGCCTCTGGTACCCATTTTAAGAGGCCAAATGCCAAAGGATTAAGAGGCAGAATAGAGTTCTGCATTTTGATGATATTGATAATGGTGTCGTCGTCGTCGTCGCGTGCGTCGCGTCGCGTCGCGTGCGTCATTGATAGCGCTCACATGCATATGTGTTCTGCCATAAACTTTATCAACTGAAAAAGTTCACAGGTCAGATCTCTTCCCTATCCAAAAAGCTCTTACTGGAGGTCTTATGGAAATAGATCTGACATGGAAGCAAGAATATGGACTCCTCTCCACCATACACTTGCCTGATGCTTCCTGCAAATTGCAGAAGACACCCCACAGCATGGGAAAGTGGAAATTTCAGCCAACTGCCTCTCAACATGGCATCCTACTTTGCTCCCGAGGGACACCAACTTTCAGGAGTGGCTTCAGGTTAGGGAATCAGCAGGCTGTAGGGGGAAGGGAAAGTGTGGGGAGAGAGATTGGTTTCGTGCACTCTGTCAGTTCACAGGATCCAACTCAGTATGAGGATGAACCACATGGGTGAAAGAACGTCCCTTCCTTGGCCTTGGTTCGGGCGCCTGTTTAAACAATTTTGTCTTAACATACTTCTGCTGTTTTAATTTATTGCTACATAGGTTTTAAGGGATTTAAGTTTTTACGTTGTTGATTTGCTGCTCATTAGAACAGCCATGTTGTGAGCCGCCTCAAGCCCTTCGGGGATGAGGCGGCCCATAAGTTTAATTAATTAATAGATGAATGAATGAATGAATGAATGAATGAATGAATGAATGAATGAATGAATGAATGAATGAATGAATGAACCTGGAGATTAATATCCTGAAAGCAACTGGAACAGCATTTCCTACAGCATTACATGTAGAGGTTCTTACAGTGTCATCCTAAGGAAAGTTCCATCTTTCTAAACCCTTATAGTCAACAGGTTTTGAAGGGGGTAACTCTTTTTAGAGTTAAACCGCAACCATTTGCAATCTGGATAGACCTATATGGTTTCACGTGGTGATGTTCTAAATGATCCAATCTCAAAAGCAGCAATGAGATGAAACGGGGTCAATAACGTCTCGGAACCCCCAGTCAGCAGTTTCAGAGTGTTGTGTGAGCAAAGAGTCCTGCAGTCCTGCCTCAAACCTGCGTTTTGCTGAGTTCAGTTCTTCTCATGAGAAGTTACAAGGGAAGCACCAGGAAAAAGGAAAGGGAGTATTGCATTTGAAAGCAATAATTTGATGGGCCTTCAGGCATCCATTTTGAAATAGGTTTAGTCGGTGCAATAGTGAGCTGACAAGGAAGCACATGTTTAAAAATTTAGTACTGTGAATCAATGCAATAATGACCAATACACTCTCACAAGTCAATAATTCAGTAGGTTTGGTGTCGGCCGCAAAGGAAATAGAATTGAACTGTGACAGTCCTGTAATAGTAAACAAGACACAGAGATCAATACTAAAATTAATCAACTTTAATTTGGCTGAGTAAATGAATAAGTCCCTGTAGACCCAGATAGACACCAAAAGAAATTATTCAGATCTAGACAGCCTTTTCTTCAGAGGGAAAAAACCCCGAATTGGAAGCATCTCACTGGTTATGGTAAATCAGTTGAGCTACTTTCTTACCAAAAGAGCAGTAAAATATAGGCATGCTATACTACTTAAGATATCAAAGGAAAATATCCTCTTTAATGATTTTTAAAATGACCAAAAAGCTTGAAATGATACGTTTTAAATGTCACGTAAAATCAAGATGATTTCTGTAATTGTAATACAATATTCATGCCATGTCTTTTTGAGTAATGACCTGGTGCTTTACCCTTTTGAGCCCCATGGCACAGAGTGGCCAGCTGCAGTACTGCAGTCCAAGCTGTGTGCACAACCTGAGTTCAATCCCAACAGAAGTATGTTTCAGGTAGCAAGGTCCAGGTTGACTCAGCTTTCCATCCTTCTGAGGTTGGAAACACAAGTACCCAACTTGCTGGGGGTAAAGTGTGGATGACTGGGGAAGGCAATGGCAAACCACCATGTAAACATAGTCAGTCAGAGGCGTAGCTGGGCCAGTGTGTGCCCGGTGTGTACTCTGGCTTTTTTTGGGGGCCCCCCACGGTCTCCTGGGAAATGTAGTTCCCACCAGAACAGGAAGGCCTGTTCTGCAGCCTGCTTGGTTTCCTCAAGTAAGTGTGGGGGGCACCGCAGGGGGGCCGCTGTGAAGGGTAATCACACAGGGGCCCCCACGGCGCCCCCCCCCGCGGCATCCTTCCCACACACTTACTTTAGAAAACTGAACAGGCTGCAGAACAGGTCTCTGCTGCTCTGAAACAAGTAGTTGTCTTTGGGGTCATATTTGTGAGTGCTGGCAAGTTGTTCCCACCAGCACCCTCCCCCCATTTCCATCAGGTCACGTGCATTGCTGCGGGGGATGGGGGAGGCCTGCACACCAATTTCATCTCTCCCCTTCTGCGCAGGCACTAAAGGATCATGCCCTTTGCTGGTGGGAACTGAGGCTCCAGCTGCATATTAGCTCCACAATTGTTGCCGCTATGTGGCACTGTTAAGAAGGAAAGCCACCTGGGCCACCTGGGTGTCAGAACAGAGAGAACTGTGACTGGCCCAAGGTCACCCAGCAGGTTTCATGTGTAGGAGTGAGGAAGCACATTCAGTTCACCAGATAAGAGTCCACCACTCAGGTGGAAGAATGGGGAATCAAATCCAGTTCTCCAAATGAGAGTCCACCTGCTCTTAACCACTACACCACACTGGCTCCCACCCTTCAGAAGTGAGTGTATTCCTATGTGCCACTGAGAGGCAGCTTCCAGGGATCCTATTACTATCTCTGGATTAGATCAGGATCAGTTTGAGGGTTTTGTAGCTTTGTTCATAATCACATATTCATATAATCCACTTTGTCAAAAAAATGCTCATTCAAATTAAAAAAAGGAATTTACATCTGAAATTCTTCAATGCAGATATTGACATGATGCCTGTCTGTGAAGCTTTTTCTAGAGCTCGTTTCAAGGATGCACAAAACGAGACTGCTGAGGTGGCTCAGAGGAATCACTCACTGGCAGAACCATGTCTTGCTGCACTACCAGACCGCCCAAGGGATATAACATGATTGCTATGCACTAGTGAGACGCTCATTTATGGATATTTTTCAGAGTGAACACTGTGATTACAAATGATAACTAAAATGGCTGTGACAGGTATCATGCTTTTGCCAATTTTGCCAAAACCATATAGCAAGGATGTCTTTATTCTGATCGAGTGCTGCTTTTGGACACATGTGAGACATGATCATTTGCTACCCAGAACTGAGACCTCTGACAAAGTGCCTGGATCTCCTCATGGACCATTCAAGAGATAAATAAAGCCTTCTTGTTGGCCCCTAGAGAAATAGTGTACAGAGGCTAAATAGTGTATGGCAAATAATGTACAGAGGCTAAAGCTCTCTCCTTAGCAATGGTATTCAGAGGTTTCCTTTAGTCACCTTGGCTAGTACCCATTTGTGGGTCTCTCCTCTGTGGATCTGCCTAATTTTCTTTTAAAGCTTTCTAAGTTGGTGGTCAACATTACATCCGCTGGCAATGAATTCTGTGATTTAATTACTTCCTGACTGAAGACAGACTTCCTTCTGTGTGCCCAGAATTTATTGTCCACCAGCTTCACTGGATGACTCTGAAGTTTAGTTTGATGGGAGTGGAAGAAAAAGATTTCTTCTTTATGTATGTATGTGCATGCGTGTGTGCGTGCGTGCGTGCGTGCGTGCGTGCGTGCGAGCGAGCGAGCGAGCGAGCGAGCGAATGAATGAATGAATGAATGAATGAATGAATGAATGTATTTAACTTATAGGCTGCCCTTCCTCATATGAGTTCAAGGTGACTTACAATGATCAATTAGATAAAACCATAAAAATAGTCAAACAAAACAGTAGGTCAATAGCTAAATTGTCACATTCATATTTCAGCACCATTAAACATCCATTATATAATGCCCCATAACTCAAGCATTTGTATAACCACTGGTAGGGGGAAAAGTAAGAGGAGAGGGGAAAGGGAAACCAACTAGTTGAATACCATTGCTGTCCTCAATCTATACATCTGTATCTCAGTTGAAAAAGTTCTGGAAGCAGAATGGACTCTACCACTAAACCAGTTCAATCTGGGAAGGGGACATTTTTGAATATCACCCACCCACCCACCCAGAAAACTAGCACAATGGTCCTTCCCAAGCACAACTAGTCTTTTCTCCTGCCTGTGTGGACATACCAGGTTCTTCCATCACCTGCTCCCTCACAGCAGCAGCATTTCGCTTCTCGTGTGCCCCAGAAGAACCGACAATCTCAGTTTTAATTTGGAATCCACATCAGTTGGTTTACCAGAGACCACTGCTGCCCTGGGCCTCAGAGAGAGGGGAGAGGAGAATGTAGCAATATTGCAGAAGACTTAGGCTGTGTCAGATGACACTTGGGAACAGGAAGGCCCATGAATGGCTAGAAAAACAGCATGGTATTGCTTTCTAAATGTCTGCCTGTCCTTTGGGGATCCAGAACTGGAAATCTTTGTTCTTTCATTAAATTTGACCTTTGGAGCTCAGACCTCTCTCCTTTTCAGGCAGAAAACGTGTGCATTTCAAGTCTAGCTGCGATGGGCAAACCCACCCATTTGTGTGCACCTTGAAGCTTATTTACTACCATGATCTGACCTGCTCCACATTTCAGAAAAGCAGTTTAAAATCTCAGAGCAGAAAAATGCCACCAGATCATTGCAGAGTGTTTGTATTCTGATTTCTGTCAGAAATTACAGAGTTTTATTTCTTGAGCCTCTTGTAGTTAGAATAGCATGCAAAATTCCACCCTGGAAGCCCCATCACCCTTCTGGTCTATCTTTCTTTGTCAGGCTTTATTTAGATATGACTGAACACCGACTACCAGGAGCACTTATCCCAACAGGTTCTGGGCGCCAGTGTTTGTTTAGCCCATTGTTTTCTTTCCTTTTTTACTTTGGTGATTGAGATCCCAACTGTGGTTTTTACCTGTGCATGAAAGAGCTTGGCACTGCAAGCAGAGTTAAGTTTTTGCTAGTTTTACCAGAGAGAAAGTTTTCCAGGGATTTTTTTACCTAACATTTTTTGGGGGAGCTTCATGATGGCGGCTCCTCTTCCACTGATGATCTTGACGGAAGACTTGAGTTATTCAGAGTGGCGAATGAGATTGCACGCTCTTCTGGTTGCTGAAGACCTTATTCACAAGTTGGATGACACCCCCCCCCCCGGAGAGGACGCAACCGCCGCAGCGAAAACGGCTTGGAAGAAGTCAAACTCGCATGCCCGCGTGTTTATCATCCAAACTGTGAGTTCTGAACCTGTGTCTCATATTGCTGACCTATCTTCAGCTAGGGAAATTCTGGACACTTTAGGCAGACTATATAATTGGGGAGGCTGGTCGAATGTCCACATCTTAAAGTGCAGACTATATTTACTAAGGTACCAAGAGGGCACGCCCTTTATGAAGCGTCTACATAAATTGCAACAGTGCTTCTCAAATCTTCAAAGTGAAGGACATGAAATGAATGATCTAGATAAGCAGTCTGCGCTGTTTCTTACTCTGCCAGAGACCTTTGCATCCCTCATGGCTACTTTGGAACAGAGAGAAGGTTTAAAATTCTCTCAAGCTGTAGAAGAGATCCAAATGTATATTTCTCATCATGTTGTAATGGCTGGAAATGCTGGGAAAAGTCAGCCCACTCAGTCTTTGGAACACACTGCCTTTAAGGCTTCATTCCGTCCTAAGCCAAAAGGGCAGACCTTTAGGAATGCAAATGACCAAAGAGAAGGCTTTGGAGGAAGGGGGGTTCAACACGATGGAAGGAGTCACGTGACCACCAGAGCCAGGGACAGTTCCTTTGATATGCAATTTGGCAGCAGCAATAAAAATACCTACAGGCCACGCGGTCCCAACCAGGGATTCACTTCTAACAAAGAGATTATTTGTTACAAATGCCAGAAACCTGGACACAAAGCTAATCGTTGTTACAGCAGTCAACCACCAGAGGGAGAGTATTCACCTCAGAGATTCCCTAACCAAAGGAAAGCTGATCAAGGCTTTAAATATCAAAATTATTACACTATGCACATAAAAGGTGACAAAGATGACTGTGGTGCCTCATGCAATGTCCTTAACAGATTAGACCTGTTTGTAGAACTGAGTAAAATCCCAGAACAAAGAATTTACATGGGAAATGATACGTATGTTCTCTCATCACACTCAGGGACTGTGGAGATCCCCTGTATCTTGCCTAATAATACACCTAATTTCACCATTGAAAATGCTAATACACATGCTAATACACATGCTAATTTCACCATTGAAAATGCATATTATGCTCCTGAAATGACTAATTCCTTGCTGTCAATAGCCAAAATGGAAAAACAAAATTATGAATTGAATTTTAAAAATGGAAAATGTTATGTTAAAAAGGAAGAAAAATTGTGTCTCATTGCCTCTCAAATGAATGGACTGTACCACGTTAATCAATTGTCTGATATTCCTATGAATGTAGAACAGAGCGACCTTGACCTTGAAAAATGCAATGATGATTTTCAAACCAATTTAGCAAAAACCTGCAACCACAAAAATTGCTTGAGCGTGTGGCACCGACGACTTGCTCATTGTGCATGTGATACTATTCAGAAAATGCATAAAGAAGCTTTGACTAAAGATATTGTTTTTGAAAACTGTGAAACTAACTTTTCTTGTGAATCTTGTCTACAAGCCAAAGCTGTGAATGCACCTTATCCTAAACAGAGAGAGAGGAAAACGAAGCAACCTCTAGACCTTATCCACTCAGATGTTTGTGGACCTCTTCCCGAGAGTCTTGGTAAATTTAAATATTTTCTGACATTTATTGATGATTATTCTAGATATGTAACCACATTTCTTTTGAGAGAAAGATCTGAGACTTTGGACAGGTTTAAGGACTATGTCAGAATGGTGCAGAACAAATTCCAGAGAAATATTCAAGTCCTACGGAGTGATGGTGCTGAAGAATATACATCCAGAGCGATGCAGGACTTCATGAGATCTGAGGGAATACAACACCAGACCACAATTCCATACTGCCCTGCTCAAAATGGCATTTCTGAAAGAGCCAATCAAAGTCTACTGACCAAGGTAAGGTGTATGCTCATTAATGCGCACCTCCCTCAGCAGTTCTGGGGAGAAGGAATCAAGACAGCAACATACATACACAATAGGCTGTACAGTAGAGCCACAGGTCTCACACCTTTTGAACTTTGGCAAGGTTACAAGCCATCAATGACACATCTAAGAGTCTTTGGGTGCACAGCTTATGTATATGTTTGCAAAGAAAAACAAAAGAGTACATTTGAACCAAGAGTCAAGAAAGCAATCTTCCTTGGATATTCCACTCAATCGAAAGCGTATCGTTTGATGAACCCTGATACACATGAGATCATTTATTTTATTTATTTTATTTATTTTTTAAGCTTATATACCGCCCCATCCCCAAGGGGCTCTGGGCGGTGTACAACATTAAAAGACAATATAAGCAATTAAAACATTTAAAAGCAGCGAAAACCATAAGATATTTCCAATAATATAATAAGCTACAGTAAAATAGATGGCGTTGTAATCTGCTATTATAATTCTGTCCCTTCCCTAAAGGGGGAAACAGCATCCCACATTCTGATCTAAAAATCCCTCCCCCTTCCAAAAGGGAGGAGTGGCGAGTCTGAGATGACAGCTGGCCCCGGTATCAGAGCCGGGGGCAAAGGGCACCATTAACGGCATTGGTTCCTCCGAAGGCCCAGTAGGAACAGCTCTGTCTTACAGGCCCTCTTATGGAACTCACCAAGGTCCCGCAGGACCCGGGATTACCAGTTGGAGGGAGAGCTGTTTCCCATCCAGGCCGGGAGCCAGAGCTGTAAAGGCTCTGGCCCGTGTGGAGGCCAGCCGTATCGCCGAGGGGCCAGGGACCACCAGTAGATTGGCCTCCACTGATCGAAGAGGCCGTGCAGGGACGTATGGGGTGATGCGGTCCCGAAGATCAGCAGATCTGTTCACTTGGAGGAAAATGAAATGGCCATGTCTCCAGTGGGGGCACACAGCAACCAGACCGAGCCCCAGCAAGACTGGGTGATGTATCCTGTCGCTGATGATGCACAGAGAGATGACAGTGCAGATTTAGATGACAACCAAGATGTATTTGAAGTACCAGAAGAAATTCCAGATAACAATTCTGAACCAGAGTCCCTACCAGTACCAGCAGCAGCTGCAGAGGGGGAAGAAATCCCAAGAGATGAGGTGAGATGATCAAAACGCACAAACAAAGGAGTACCACCTGCAAGACTGGGACTTTCTCTCACCATCGCCAAGACATCGGCATCTGGCGATGAACCAAAGTCTCATGGGAAAAACATATATCCCACTTCCCAGTTCACCAAGAGTGGCGGAAAGATGGAAGCAAGCTGCACTTGATGAGATGAACTCTTTAGAACAGAATAACACTTGGACTAACGAAATTGCCAGAAGGAAGAAAGGCAATTTCTTCCTTCTGTAAATGGGTCTTTAAGCTGAAACATGATGCAGATGGCCAGGTGCAATGCTACAAAGCAAGATTAGTCGCTATAGGCTACTCTCAAAAATGTGGGGAAGATTATGATGAGACATTTGCCCCTGTTGTGAAACACACTACAGTCAGAACTTTGCTGAGTGTTGCAGCGAGCAAAAAGATGCAAGCTCAGCACATCGATGTGAAGACTGCGTTTTTACATGGTAATTTGGATGAGATTATTTTTATGCAGCAATCTCCAGGATTCCAGGTAAAGGGCAAGGAAAATTATGTCTGCTGTCTCCAACGCTCTCTTTATGGTCTGAAACAGGCTGCAAGATCTTGGAATACAAAATTGAACCAAATGCTACTTGAAGCAAAATTTCAACTAAGTAAGGCTGACCCATGCCTTTATGTCAGGAACAAAAATGGACAATGGACTTATATCTTAGCATGTATAGATGATTTACTCCTAGTCTACGAGAACACAGAAGACTACAAGAACCTGATACATCATCTAAGTACGCAAGTTGAAATAAAGCAACTCAGGAATGTTGCACATTAATTAGGTATTCAAATATAGAGAGAAGAAGACGGGAGTTTCCTTCTGAATCAGCACCAGAAGATTACAGACCTAATCAACATCCTGGATCTACACGATGCACATCCAGCCCCCATTCCTATGCAAATCAATTAAATCAAACAAGATGATCCCACTGAATTACTCTCTGATAACACCAAGTATAGAGAAGCTTTAGGAAAATGTTTGTACATAAGTACATTGACCCGACCAGATATAGCAATAGCAGTTGGTCTATTGTGCAGAAAGACTGCTTCACCAACAGTCAAGGACTGGAATGCACTGAAGACGCTTTCTAGATATTTGAAAGGAACTGCAGATCTTAAACTGAAACTGCCAGCTACCAAAGATGCTACACAAATAGCTTGTGTTGATGCAGATTGGGCTGGAGACTCAACTGACAGAGCATCTCCCAGCGGTCAGATAATTGTCTTCGGCAATGACCCTATTAGTTGGTCTAGTCCCAAACAAGAAATAACAGCAGCATCTACCACAGAAGCAGAATATGTTTCTGCTGCTCACGTTTGTCACGAGTTACAGTGGTTATGCCAACTCCTAAAGGATCTAGGCATAGACACACCACTTCCTATACCAGTGTATGAAGATAACCAAAGTTGCATTAAACTATCTAAACAAGAAGATGTGAAGAAGCGCACCAAGCACATTGATGTGAAGTACCACATAGTGAGAAGGCTGCAAAAGGATGGCATCATTCAACTGATCTACTGTCACACCAGCAAGATGCTTGCAGATCTTTTCACTAAATCCCTACCGAAACCAGCTTTTGAGTAGTTTAGAAGCAAGATAAGCCTGACTACCTGAGTCAAGAAACATCGAGAGGGGGTGTTGGAAGTGAAGGACTTTACACTGTTACACTGTTTCCTGCCTCAACCTAATGAGAGGGGTTTTTACACCTTTACTCTATCATGCTGGCGCTATCCCTTTGATGTTAGACTGATACTCTCAGGAACTTCCTTCCTTCCGGCTTCCTCCTCGACATCTCTCTTCTTCCTACCATGCCTAGAGAGAGGATGGATGCTCCGCACATCCGCCTCCATCCAGTTAGATTAGGATAGCATAGTGAACCTATCTCTCCATCTTTCCATCCAGAATGGAGTTCACTAATAAATGCTCTTTTTATTAGATCATAAACTACACCTGACTCCGTCTTTCTTTTGTGTCAGCTTGCCACACATTGGGATCCATCACACGCGCACACGCACGCACGCGAGGTCAGGCTTCTGCTGTGTTCTAGCCCCCCGTGCTGCTCTGCCAACTACGAATAGGGATAATCTCCAACTACCAGGAGCACTTATCCCAACTCTGGCAAAACAGCTTTTTCCCTCTTACCTGTGTGTCTTCCAATAAAGGCTTCTTAACTTCCAAGTTACAGAGTCTGATTTGGGCCAAAGATCCGAGGTTTGACACAAGAAGTCTGTTCCTGTAAAAGAATGGTTTTTAAACTGCCAAACAGCTTGCTGATTATTTATTTATTTATTTATTTATTTATTTATTTATTTATTTATTTATTTTATTCCTTTTTTTAGACCGCCCTCCCCCAAAGGGCTCAGGGTGGCGTACATCCATAGATAGTAAATAGTAAACAACCTAATAACAATTTAAAATTCACAGTTCAAATGGGCAAAAGGTTGTGAGGTGAACTGCTGTCCGTATTTCTGTTTAAATGTGAATTATTAATTTTGAACGGCTGGATGCTTCCCTGTTTTAACTTTTTTAAAAAAGCTTTTCAATGCTTGCTTTTCATTGCTAAGTGTCTCTATAGTTTGTCACTAATACTTCCATAGAGACTAATGGTAAAGATGCAATGGCAAAGATGCAAACTGACCTTCCTTCATGCTCATTTCACCTTTCCAAGTTCCAGGAATCCAGACTGTACAACTTAAGAAATAACCCCAAGGGAAATAGCCCGTGTGAAACATAAACACAAACAACAGATTGCTTTGAGTAAAGTGGAAAACAACATCTAATGGAAGCATTGAAAAACCTAATGCTTGGCCCTTGAGCTAAGTTAAACACTGTATGCCCCTGCCATTCTTCTGCTTATATATGACATTATGCAAGTAATTTATAGCCATAACAAGCTATAGTATAGGGTAGAAAATTAAAGAGTTTTTGTGCAAGTGGAAAGTGCTCGGTTCATTTACTGTCCTGAACCAAAACCATTTTCTACTGCATGGTATCAAAGGGGTTGGAGACTCATATTTTATCTAGCAAGGGGGGAAAAAACCCAGGTATGCATGTGGGTCTTCAATTGTGTAAGTTCAACCCCAGAATCCTGTCTCCAAACTTGGTTGCTCTGAACTCTTTGACATTTGGCTCAGTCAAATAATCAGGCACCAGCAGTTTCTTAAGGACAGCAATGAGCAGCTGATGTACAAATATTACCAATATTGGAAAATGGGTTTTTTTCCAGGAATTGAAATACTTGATAAATATTTTCCCCACTGCCATCAAAACAAAAAGAAATTACATTCCCTTGAGGCATTTAGGACATTCTATTTCTGGGCTAAATGGCTGCCTTCTTTTGATGCTTCCAATCTCAGTTTAAGCTTCCAATCTCAACAAATGCTTGGTTCATGGGACAGGCCTGGAGTGACACCTACAGCTTTGAAAGAGACATTCTGGGAAAGAAACTCCAAATTCTTCTGCCTGAAAAAGGGAAGCGGGGGATAAATTACCGGTAATGGACAGGTTGCACAAAGAACAGGAGAAAGGGCCACCAAGGTCACTAACAAATTAAAATATACACATATAACAACCCAGCCTAGTCTTATCTCCTCAGAGACTGGAAGCTAAGCAGGGTCAGTACTTGAAAGCGTACCAAGGAAGACCAAGGAAGGATACCAAGGAAGACTCTGGTAAAAGGAAGACTCTGGTACAAGGGTACCAAGGAAGACTCTAGTTGCTGTACACAGGAAGGTCTCGCCTTGAGCAGCTCTCACCTGCGATGGTCTCACCTTGGGCAGGTTAAGCCAGTCACCACCTCCTCCCTGCCTTGGCTCTTACAGGGACTCCTGCTGGCCATGCACTCCCTGTCCAGCTTCTTCTCAAGCACACCACCTCTCCCACCTCACATAGGACTTGGTTTGGCTCTGCCTGTTGGGCATCCAGCCTGTTGCAATTGTGATTTCCTAGCATATATATTTCAGATTTTTCAAATATATGTAATTATTTCAGATTTTTTCTGCAAACTTGGGTCATTATTCAGACATTTGTCCTGTCCTTGTCCATCCGCTGAAACCTCAAATTTAGTCCAGTTGTTGAAACCTCAAATGTAGCTATTAGAAAGTACAAGCAGGAGCCCAGAATAAAATATTGCTGATTATGTTATAGTTAGTTTTCATTCAGTTTTCATTCATACCCTTTTTTCTGTGCTGCTCTTAACATTGTTATGTTTTAGAGCCCTGTTTAATTTTTCAGGACTTTCTACAGGTTTCATAAAGGTCATTCCTAGTTTTAATGTTTTATTCTTGTTGCTAAGCTGATGGGAGGGGAGGAGGGGGAGGTGCATTTTCTTTCTTCAAACTGCCGGTACCTGCAGTGGCTGCAGAAAGGAGGCCGCCCTGTGAGAGCCAGTGTGGTGCAATGTTTTGGAGCAGTGGACTCTGATCCAAAAAACTAGGTTCAATTCCCCAGTCCTCCACATGAGCAGTGGACTCTTATCTGGTTAACTGGATTTGTTTCCCTATTCCTCCTCGTGAAGCTTGCTAGGTGACCTTGGGCCAGTCACAACTCCCTGAGAACCAGAGGCATATGGCCTATGGCAGGGGTCTGCAACCTGTGGCTCCAGAGCCCCATGCGGCTCTTTCGTCCTTGCACTGCGGCTCCACATGGCTTGGGTCCTCTCAGCCTCCTTCGGAGAGTCACCCTAAGGGTTAATGGGAAAGAGTCCCCGTTCCTAGAGAGGCACAGCCCGAGACAGTTATCCCAAGCCACTTGTGGCTTCCTAGTCCCAGCTGCCTGGTTGGCTGATGACAGTGATGATGGCGTGGGGTGGGGGCGGAGCACCACTGGCACGGGGTGGGGGCGGAGCACCGCTCTTGAACAAGTGAGCGGCGAAGGGTGGGAAACGGGAGGGAGTTGCAGGAGTGCAGATTTTCAGTGCAATCCTAACCTCACTCTGCCCCCCTTGAATGGGGGGTCAGGGAGTGACCCTGCTTTGGGTGGCCTCATTTCCCCCTTCCCCGGGTCCTTCTTGGGGGTGGGATCACATGGGGGACCCCAGCAGCACCATTTTGGGTTGCAGACCCCCAGCAGCCCACTGAGCTCCAGGGGCTTTCCTGGCACATTGCAGCCTGGCTGAGTCCAGGTGAGAAAGACGATGTCAGGTTTTAAAGAAGTTATTACCTTCAGTCCTGCAAGGTTGCACTCATTGGGGCTGGGGAGGTGGGGGTTCATGGGAATTGTTTGCTTCTGCATTGCCAAGGATGGCAGGAGGGCATGGGGAAAGCCTTGCACGTGGATCTTGGAAGATTTACTTCAGAGTAAGCCAGTGGAGGGTAAGCTTGTAGATGGTGGAAGGGAGGAAGTCCGGGATCATCCTCAGCCATGGTTGTCGTGGGTTGCCCGGCTGGCAAATCCCAGGACATTTGGGGGTAGATTCTCAGAAGCTGTGGCTTTGGGGACCAGGGCAGGGGCCATGCTCAGTGAGAAATATGGCTGTCGAGTCCACCCTCCATGGCAGACATTTTCTCAGGGGGGGAGAAGTTCAGCCCCCCTCCCGGAAGTTGACAACCCCATTAAAGGCACCAATTTTTTTTATTTTTTTATTTATTTATTTTTTCAATTTATATACCGCCCGATCCACCATCCAAGTGGAAGTTGAGGGGGTTCTTTTGGGGGGACATAATCAGTACCTTTCAACACAAGAAAAGAGAAATGTGTGAAACGGGGGTTCTATTGATGGTCATTTGAATCATGTACAAAACGACAGGCTTTTTACCCCCCCCCCTTTTTTTTTTTTTGCTTTGATGGGTAAAAATGGGCCCCAAAGAAGGGAACTTCTCCCTGCATGAGAATATATATAGTGCGATCTTCATTTTAGATGTGAAAAAGTATTTGTGGCTCCAAGTGTTTTCTTTTCCGAGGAAAATGGATCCAAATGGCTCTTTGGGTGTTAAAGGTTGCCGACCTCTGGCCTATGGGGACATGGGGTCACCCATGTTCCTGGGCACACGCCGCTGAGCCCCAGCCTCTGTGCAGACTGGCTTTTGTCCTCCACAGGCCCTGCCAGCCTGCACAGAAGCCAGTGGGGGGGGGGCTCAGCTTGCACAGAGGCCGGGGGTGGAGCTCAGTGGTGGGCGGTCCTGCCCCCAAACCCCGCCATCACACACGGCAATCAACTTGGACCCAAACTTTTTATTCCCACCATTATTGTGGCTTGCTTGTTTCCCTTTGGCAGAGTGAGGGCGGAATTGCAGTCATTTTGCTGCTATGAGGAGTGGAGGAAGTTTTTTGGAGAGTGTCTCACTCACTCCTTCAGCCAGGGCATTAGGAGTGAGTTTGCTTTTATCACTGTCTTTTTATTTGTTGCCCTTTCCTGGGGGGGGGGAGCTACAACTCCTGCTTTACTACCACCACCCCATCCCCCCTGCCAGTGATGGGGGTGGGTCATGACTCCTCATCCTCTCCCAGCCACCCTTTTCTCCTTCTCAGCTTGCACTGTGCAAACGAAACACAAAAAAGGTGCGCTGAGCTCTCTTGGCCCTTCCCTTCTTATGCAGGCAAGCAGGACCAATTTGTTCAGCAGCAGTTTAAAAATCCTGACAACTCCAGCAGCCCTTTCTGAAGGGATCCTCATGTTTTTATTTACTCTTTTAAGGCAGCCTCATAACAAAGTTCTCCAGGTGATTCCACAGGGGGGAAATTCAATACAACCCAATCAGTATTAAATGATAACAGTTAAGTATCAAATAAAAAAGCCGTGTTGGCACTAGCAGCAACATTAAACCAAAAAAGGCAAATAAAGAGAAAAATGAAACCCTATTCCTTGGGAAAATGAGACCACTTGTTCACAAGCCCACAGAGAAGGCTCCAAGCAAAGAGATCTGGGATCAAATTCAACAGGCCTGGCATCTCAACCAAGAAGACCCTTTCTCTGGCACCCACCTTACCCCAGAAGATGGAGGAGTTCAGGCCTTTCACAATTAGGAAGGTCCATATCAATCCTCAAGAAATCTCAGTCCCAGGCAATAATGGGATTTAAAAGTGAAGGATGTGCTTTCTAGGAAGGGGCACAAGTGACAAATCAAGAGTGCAGCTGATTGGTGAACCGAGCAGGCATCAGACCCCCCCCTCCCCCACTGAAAACCCACTCTTTCGACACCATTCTGCTTTTAGACTCCTACTTGGTTCTACAGCCTAAATCCTATTTCATTTTTTACTTAATGTCCCATCTTGTTGGTTGAATGGACTCACTCCATAATCCGCCTGGAGTTCCACTGAGAAAGGCACCTATAAATAATGTGATCAAGGTGTCTCCCTACTGTGGAGAAAATTGACGGCGTTACACATGGACCCCAGACTACTGTTTCTTATAAAACAGCTACACACTTGCACTAGCTGCAGAATAAGAGCCGCAACAAAAGGACCGCTCACAGAAAATATCATCACAACCAGAGGGGTCAAACAAGGCTGTACATTGGCCCCCACTTTGTTCAATATATTCCTTAGTGATCTAGTGCCAACCCTCCAGAAGGCCAATGGGCATGTTCCCCAAACTAAGCACTAAACAGGTCGCCAGCGTTACTTGTATGCTGATCTGACACCGTTCCGTCCAGCAGTACCCATTGAAGCGCATGTTCAATGCTAAATGCGGCTCTCAGCTCCTCTATGGAGCACCTATTTGGATCGGAGCTATAAACAAAAAATAATATAAAGCACAGCCCCAGTCCCGATTTCTTCCACAAAATTCATGGGCTTACCAAATTGTACTTCCATATGCAGCCCTATGTTTAGAACTCGGGCAAATATCATATGCCACGATGGCCTGGCTGAGAACTGTCAGATACTGGCTAATGTGATCCACTATTTGCAGGGATCGCTCCAGTTTGTTACACCTCATGTAGCTTCCTCGAACTATGCAAAATTCCTAGGTGGCTGAAACTAGTTGAGGGAAAAATCAACACTCTTGGCTTTTCATTAGAGTCAGTTAGTCCCTCTTTCCCTATCAGAAGCATATAGCTGGCTTGAAAAACTAAAGCTATTAGGAGAACAAGAGTATCCCGAGGGATATGATAACAGCTGCACTGCCGAGGAAAGCGTGTTCCCCTGACCCCTGCTTATTCCAATTGAACAAAAGGGACACATGGCCAATCGCTATTTACAGTGGATCACTTCAACCCTAAATTAAGAAGAGCTTTAACACTTTGGCCCAGATTCAATCTAATGTGCCTTCTATGCTGCTGCTTATGGCAAGATTATCAAATAAATTGATAAAACAGAGGAGGCTATGTCCATGCAATATGGGTCAGTTGAGTGGAGACACTTAATCGATCATACCCTCTTTCATTGTGTGTAAGGGCCTATTGCAAAATCCAGAATGTCACAATCTGCACTTATCCCATTTCTGTATAACAATCTAACTGATGCTCTTAAGATACTCTGTGCTTTTGAACAACATGGATCCCACAGTGTATTAATGAGAATGCTTAATAAAATTTCTGCTAACAATAATAGGCGTAAGTCTAGATGAATGTACTCTCAACCAATGCTCTATGTATTATGACCACGCATATAGCCAGCAGTCCAATTTTTCTAGCTTCTGTCAGTATCCGCTATGAGCGTTTAAAGTGGAGTTAACTTAGCTGAAGGCTGAATGTCCTATAGTTACAGAAGGACCATGTATATATTTTAGTATTTAGTATTTTGAGTACCCAGTGTCTATAATTGTGAGCAATAATGGGCAAATTTTGTATGCTGATTTTGTATGTTTATTTTATGCCAATAAAGGCTTGTGAACTCTATAAATAATGTGAACAAATTTTCTTTAAAAAATTAACTGCTTTGCTCTCCATTTTGGGGGCAACAGGGCTACTAGAACACTCTCTTGCCAAAGATGTATAACAGTAATTACATACCAGTGCCACAAGATAGCAGTGTTGTACTATAAGTCACATACAAGACTGTGTGTGTCTAACTGTGGTAACGTGCAGTTAAGTCACAGCTGACTTCTGGGTTTTTAAGGCAACAGATTAACAGAGGTAGTTTGCCATTGCCTGCCTGCATTTGCATAGCGATCTTGGACTTTCTTAGTGGTCTTCTATCCAAATACTAACCAGGGCTGATCCTCCTTAGTTTCCAAAATCTGATAAGATTGGGCTAGCCTGGGTCATCTTAGGAGAGCCTTAACATCCAAGTGTCCCTAGCCAACTACTGTAAGGAGTCTCCTATAATTTCCTTTTTGGCATTGTCCCCCAATTTTTAACAACACCTTTTTGTGAACAGGTGTATCCATCTTTTGTTCATATATGTGTTCATATGTAAATCATAAATTATATATTTGTGTTTACTATCAAAACAGGATCTAGTACTTGAGGCTAGCTGAACGAAGGGAAGTCAAGCAAACAGGCAAATTTTTGTTCCTAGTGATGCTGCAACATTTGCAAATACGTGTTTCAAAAACTGGGCTTTCCCTGCTGGCAATACTCACTTTCTCTCAAGTCAAGTACCCCAATACTGCTGCTGCCGCAGGGCATGAAAATGTGAATCACTCCCTGGACTGATAAAAGCCCCACCCACAATACAATACTATGTCAACCCACATCTTTGCATAACAAGTTCCACCCAAACACTTACTGATTGGTTCCCCACCCTGGGACATGGACAATATATACCCCACTAAACATCCCCTTCTCACAGAACACAGTGTGTAACAGACTTCCCTCTGTGATACACCTCTGAAGATGCCAGCCACAGATACAGGCAAAACGTTAGGAACAAGATCCACCAGACCACGACCACTGTAAGGAATTCCATAGAAGCAGAAATAAAAGGCTCTTTTGGTGTAAAAAAGACCAAGTTTATTCCAGACATCTTAGAAAGCTCAAGGACACGCAGGGTCAGGAATAAGAGCTCCCACAAGAAAAGCAGGTTATAAGGCGGTCCATCCCATCCCCCCTCCAGGATTCCCAGGGGAACGGAGGTCTCATCTCCCTCGCAGAGATAAGGTCTCAGCGCCGAAGAAGCTTCACAGCCCATCGCCCGGGCTGTGGAGATGGCTAGTCAAGGCCAGGCTGTAAAGCTGACCGCGTTCATCAAAAAAAAAACCATTAGAATCCTTGCATACACTCTGCCTCCCTTAAAAGTGCCAAGACCTCCCCAGGTTTTTTGTCGCGGAAAAGAAGGCGCTGCGGTGGAGAGAAGCAGAAATAAAGAGGCGGAGGCGTCAATATTTTCGGAATTAAACCCATTGATTATACTCCAGAGGAATACCCCCCACCCAAGAGACCTTTAAATATTGTAAAGCGTTTGCGATTAAAGCCCCTTGCAGAGTCCAGGATGGCTGATCAATTTCGTAATGCTTGTGGCCATCAATAATAGTTGGTGGGGGTCTCTCCGGCGTGTCGTGCCAGGCATCGGAAGCGGGAGCCTCCTTGAGTAAACTGGAATGGAAGACAGTGATGAATGTTACTAAGAGAGTTAGAGCAAATCCAATGCGAGGGACAGTGACATCATTAATCCCACTTTAGTAATCTGGAAAAAGGTCCCACCGAATCTTTTGCCTGAGTTTTGAAAATTTATGCGACGTCTCTCACAAGAGATTTTTGGTAGACAAATTACACCCAGGCGCCCACACGCGAGAGGGAAATCCGAGCGGGAATTGCTTATCCGCTTGCAGCTTTTGGGAGTCTTTTTTAGCCTGTTGTAAGGCAGGGTCTGGACCGTTTTCCACCCCTGGAAGCCAGAGATGATGAAATCCATTGTTGAAACTCTGGAGGATCCAATAAGCTTCCGCCAGAGGAGTTGACGACAACGGCGGGAAAGATTTCTGACCCGTTGACACAATTTCGAAGCGGGTCTTTTTTTTGTACTGCTTATGAACCGCAGATTGTTATAGGCAGTACTCTGCAATAGCGGAATTAGCTTCGCACCAATTGTCTTGGTGGTAGTTGGTGCTTAAACACCGTGAAATACTGCTCTCTGAGGGTTCTGGTTCGTTCTCTCCGACTCACCGTCACTTTGAATGTGGTAGGGCGGCAACCGCCGGGGCGGCCCCTAACAACCCTAGAAAAGCTTTCCAGAACTTTGAAATGAATTGGGGGCGGCATGGTCGGAGACCACCTTATATCTGTGAGGCGGAGGTACAGGGCGCGTAAACATGCTGAATGAATTAGGCAGGCGACTAAATCTCTGCAGGGCCGGAGGGATGGAAAGCACATGGAATAAAATGGGCTTGTTTAGAAAATAAGTTCCCACCACCACCCACAAGACCGTGGTTACCAATGACTTTCTGGCAAATCTGTAATAAAATCCATGGAGATGACTTTCCCAGGGGCGGGAGGCCACCGGGAGAGGTTTCAACAGACCATGGGGCTTTCCTGAACGCTTCTTGGCTTCTGCACAAAACAGAGCAACCTTTAACTGTATACGTCTCAATGTCTTTAGCGATCGCATGGCGCCACAAGAACTGGGACGGCGGGCCTAAATGCAGAGTTTTTAGAAAGCCAAAATGTCCAGCCGAGCGGGCATCATGGCAGGCCTCGAGAACCTTACTACTGCTTGCGGAGGGGGGGGAGAGCATCGTACCAACAATCCCCCCGCCGCCAAAACGCCTTCATCTCCAAAGCGCCAATTGGGAGTAAGCCTTCCTCGAGCCTGGGAGGCTTCGCGCAACCCGCCTCCTGAAGTTCCCTGGGTAGGGAAAGAGAGTAGACCAGGCTGGGAGATGGGCGGAGAAGGAGGAGTGGATGTCTGAGAACGGGTGACAGCCAGCCCTAATTGGGAGGGGGAAGGAGAACAGTGCGGCGGAATGTCCCGTAAGCTGGCTCCGCCCCTCGAGGTAGGCAGCGAGAGCGCATCAGCCAGGCTTATTGGTTTTTTCCGGGGAAAAAAAATGGACCGTGAAAGAGAAACTGAAAGAAATCGGCCCAAAAGTTGTTTGTCATGGACACATTTTGAGGGGTGGAAAAGAAGCTGACCGTAAGTTCTTGTGATCCGGACCAAGAGCTTGAAAGCGTGTGCTTTAGCCCCTCCAGCCAGTGGCGCCAAAGTGGAGGGAAGTGATGCTACTTTGATGGCCGCCCAGTCTCTTTATCCCCTACAGTCCAGCTTGAGTTCAGCACGGGAGAATTTCTTTGATAAATAAGCACCACGGAACCAACCTATCATCTTTATTTTTCTGCAACAGGGCTGCCCCAAAGCGCTTTGTCCGGAGGGCATCCACTACGTGAACCCACAAGCGGGAGATCTGGGTCAGGGTGCTTTAGGATAGAGATTCGGTGGTAAAAGCAGATTTTTAAAAGCTGAAGAAGGCGGTCTGACATTCTTCAGACCAGGAAAGGGGCCCGAGGCTTTGGCGGACAGTGGATCTTTACCCTTAGATCGCGTAAGAGGTCTGTGAGAGGGAGAGTCGAAGTTCCAGCTAATTGGGGTATAAAAAAGAATCCACGATAGAAATTATGCAAAACCTAGAGAGAAGATTGGAGTTCTTTTCGGGTTGTTAGGGGCAGGCCATTGGAGGACCAAGCATCAATCTTTAGCAGGATCCATTTGTAGGCCCTCGAGGCGAGATCCGGTAACCCAAATGAGTCCAATGAGAGGTTTGGTGGAAACAACATCTTGGAAAGTTTGGCAAAGAGGGGAGTTGTCGAGCAAAGCGCTTTCCAATACTTCCGAACCAAATGCTTCATGCTCCCCTCCATGGTTTGTAGAATAAATTAAAGCGTCATCCAAAGTAATAACCACTACTCCCTTATACAATAAATCATGGAGAACTTCGTTGATAAGGGCCATGAAAAGCTCCGGGGGGCCCCACTTAACCCGAATGGCATTTATTAAGTATTCAAAACTGTCCAAACTTTGTGTTAAAATGCAGTCAAGTGTTCATAGCCTTCAGCAAATTCTGACCCTGTAAGTAAGCTTCTCTCAAGTCCAACTTAGTGGTAAAGATGCCAGTCCTTTGCCCAATGCTACCTTAAAAGGTCCTTGATCAAAGGCAAAGGGTATTTATTGGACAGGGAGACTCGCATTGAGGACCCTCGGTAATCTGTGCAGAGCCGCAGAAAGACCCATCTTTCTTTTTTTTACAAAACAATACAGGAGCAGCATGTGTGTGTGTTTGGTAGCCCGCCCGATATGAACCCGCTGGCGAGGTTCCTTTGTCTAAGAAAGGCACGAAGTTCCTTCTCCTGGGCATTGGGAACTCATCGCGGTAGATCCTACCTTTGGGCAGTTTAAGCCTCTGGCTGTAATGCTTACGATTTTGCAGTCAGGTGTCTCTATGGCGGTGACTAAACTGATGCGCAGATTCTTGCTCCTGAAATACTCTGGCTAGATCTTGCATGCGCGGTGGAATGCCCGGGTAGAATCGGGAGCAATGGCTGATGCGAAGGCCAGGGGTGTGTCAGAAGGAGAAGTCGAGTTTTCCCCAATTCATGTGTTGTTCACCGCCCAGGGAGGGTCAGTGAATTCTAAGATCGCTTTCTTTCCAAAAGGCTGAATTTTGGTTCATGCAACAACAACCATGGCAAGCATGCCCAGAACTATGGAGTGTTTGGCCACTGGCGCCAGAATAAAAACTAATTTTCTCCCAATGAGTGCGGTACTTGAGCGGAGGAGGAACCCGGTATGCGTTTTTGAACTGGGCGGTCCTTGGCTCCCGAGAGGACTGCGGTCACACTTTGGGTGGAGAAAATGGTATATAGGGAAGCTTAGCCAGGGGGACTTGGTCCTAGAGCTCTAGCTCCCTCCGGGCCACCTGGGGCGCATTAAGCAATGGGAGCAGCCAGAATCCACAAGGGCCGAGGCTATAATACGAGTATGTCTTTGCTTGAAGGGTTGGCCAGAAGCGCTTGGATTGTAATGGGGTAGCTGCCTTCACCCGCATCACGGCGTCTGGAGCTCGAACCCATGTCCATGGGGGGGGCTGAAGAAAGGCAAACAGTAGCTGCTTCCTCCCTCCTTCTGGGTGCGCCTTAACCGATGACTGCCTTGAAAACCGAGCCCGTTAGGCTGGCGGCCCTGATTCGCGTGGTATCTTGGCAGATGGGTCTCTTGCTTGTAGCGGCGGAGGCCGGTTGGCTTCTGTTTTCGGGCAGTTAGGCGGCCTAGATAGAGCTGGTCCTCGCGGTAAAGACTCAATCCCAGTCGGCGACGGCTGCTCGGGAAGGTGGTCGCCGGTAGGAAGCTGGAAAACTTGGCAGTGGTGAGCCGCAGTGGCGAAGAGCTTGAGGCGTTGGCGGCCTCGACGGCACGCAGCGTACTCTAAAGCGGAGGCGCCACCTGGGATCCCCAATTCAATCCAAAATCAGCAATAGTCGCGGGAGGGACCCGAATCAAAAACTTACCGTTTCCGCACGCGAAAGCTTGCCGTCACGACAGCATCCGAGAAGTATTCGCATTTCATGCGCTCAGGCCGCACTCAGGAGGGAGTCGAGGCAGCACGCCGCCACGAAAATTCACGCAGGCAAATTCACCTGCGCAAACGAGCGGTTGCCTTACACTGAATAGTTTTGTTGATAGAATGCCGGATAGCTTCATTTTCAGCACCCGGATCTTGGAAGCGAGCCCACTTAAAAGGCTTGGAGAGAGCAGCGGGCACCGAAATGCGAGTATCTTCATCTTGCAGGTTCAAAAGAGTCACTGAAACCAGTCGGCTGCCGCCCCATCCAGGACTGAACCCGATGTCCGGTATTTATTTTCAGCAGCTCAGACCGGTATAAATCGTCATAGTCCTCCCGTATGTGGGCATCGAGGTTGCAAGATGAGAGTAAGGGAAGTTTTGGAAGCGGTCCCCATCCCGAAGCGGGCCAGGTATTGGAGGTCTGTAGTAACCCCTCTCCACGGCCTATGGCGCCCACAAGTACAGCGGTTCGCGCCAGAGTTGAGCAGGTTGAAGGCGAAGCCCGGTTGCGCGGGGGGGCCCGAGGAATCGATTTCAGAGGTATCAGCGCCCGGTGCGGCTGGGCGTTTCGGTGGAGAGCGGTCGCTTGGAAGGTGGCTGGACCCAGCAGCGTCGCCCCTCTGGCGCCGGCGCTGTACCCGTGTATGGCCCGTAGACTCCAACTTGGGTTGTCTGGTCTGCTTTTAGCTTCTTCAGTTCTACCTCTCCAAGGCAGCCAGCTCTACTCTCCTTGCGAGTCAATGCATCCTGGTGCGCATGCAAAGCTGCTTTCTCTGCGTTCCAATTTAGCCAGTTGCGTCCTCCGTTGAACAGCTGCAGTAAGTTCACTTTGTTAATACGCAAGGCCCACGAACACTTTCGCGTTGACGCTGTAAGTTCAGTTTGGGAGTGTTCCAGGACTTTATCATGGACTGATAGATTCTGCACATATTGCCGTTAAGGTAGCGCATCTTTGGCACGGTCCAATTCGAGAGTTGGACTACTTTCGCGGCTGCTGTTCCCGATCTCTCTGCAGGTTTTCAGCAGCTCTTGCTGCAGCTGTTCCCGTTCCTCTTCCCATAGCTGGCGTTCACGGGCTCCATGCATTCCTGGGCATCTCGCAGTCGGCCCACTTCCTCAGCCCAGCTCTCTTTCGATGGGAGAGGGAACAGATCCGGCTGGGAGTGCAGGCTTCCCTCCGACTCCTGCGTCTGCCTGGACGCCGGTGACATCGCGATGCCTACCGGGTGGCTCCCGCACGGGGCATCTCAGGTGCCGCCGCTGGTCCTGGGGATCAGGGGGGGTCCGATCGGAAGACGGTACGGATAATTCCCTCCCAATCCCTGGTATAGTCCGCAGTGTCACTGGTGAGTTAGCCTTCTTCGGATGGGCCAGACCCAGTGCTATGCCACGGTGGGTCTTTGGGAGCATCCACTCACAAAATCTGACGAGTCCAGGAATCGATGCTCAATGGACTCCTGTGTTGCCGCTATGAAAGGTGGTCAGGCCCGTCTCCTCCGGTGGACAGGTTGCATCTGGAGGTTTCCGTAATCCATACGGTAAAACGGGTAGGATATCCGATCCACAGGCGCTCGTATCCATATAGACGAAAGCCCCAAACGACTTCCATGTAAGTCCTCATGGTGCGTCTTACCACGTCCCTGCGCTCCAAACTGGAGTAAAGGAAGACTTCGTCGCGGTTGTGATGGGTTTAGGGACGGGAAAGAGTCAGCTCTCAGCTGGTAGACCCTCGTTCTCCGGCCAAGGTTCCTCCAGATCCAAGAAGGCTGGACAGGGTCGGAGACCCTCTTTGGGGGCTACCGTGACGCCTTCCCACAGGAAACATCTCAACCTCTCCATGCCGAGACACCCAGAGGTCCACTGTACTAGGAATAAACATAGATGAATTAGGATTCCTGCCACAATGTAAGGAATTCCATAGAAGCAGAAATAAAAGGCTCTTTGGTGTAAAAGACCGTTTATTCAGACATCTTAGAAAGCTCATGTACACGCAGTGGCAGGAATAAGATCTCCCGCCAGAAACACAGGTTATAACTCTGTCCATCCCATCCCCCCTCCCGGATTCCCATGGGAACGGAGGTCTCATCTCCCTCGCAGAGATAAGGTCTCCGCCGAAGAAGCTGGCCCATCGCCCGGGCTGTGGAATGTAGTCAAGGCCAGGCGGCTGACCCGTTCATCAACACCATTGAATCCTTTACACCACACAGCCTGGAAGACCCACCAGAACCAATAGTACCCTATGTTTGTTTGTTTATTAACTTTATATTCCACCCTTCCAAACCAAGACTGGGTGCAGGGCAGTGAACATACATGTTTTAAAACATTCCATTAAAATCCTAGCTGGAGAATCAACACCTTATCAGGTTCCAGACAGCAAAACAGCTTAAACCTATGAGAACCATCCAACTCATTTCAACCCAAACCCAATTGTCTGAGCATGAGGAGAATTAACAGAGGAGGGTGGCACCAGATGACATAGTGTGTTAGAGGCTCGTTGTTGGGAGGCTGGCAGGTAGAATCAGAATGCATGGCCTCCACCAAAGACCCAGTGGAACATCTCCCTGCAAAACTGTTTAAGGTCCAACAGGCCCCTGGTGTCTACTGAGTTCTGCAAAAGGGCTTGCATCTACAGTTGACAGCCTTCACCAATGCAGGGCAGCTGGCCAGAAGCCACAGTTGGTACCTGCTCAGTCCCCATTGGATTGCTTGGGTTTAAGGACATTGGTGCTTTTCAAGCCAGCTAATTCCATCAACAGGAGGCTAATAAAACTGTATTTTCTACCAATAGTGGCATAAAAAGATGGGGAAGAGTAATTTGCCAAAAAAAAAAAAAAAGCCCCTGTCTACCATCTCTGTGAAGATGCAGCCCCATGGCCAGTTGCCTCCCTGCTCCAATTGCCACCAATATTGTAACAGCAGGACTATTTTAAAACACGGCCATCCTCTGGGCATCGGCTTCAACAACACACTGGTCCAGGAGCCGGCATCCCAGATCAGTCAGGAGGGCCACCTGTCGGACCTGACGTCGGCTTTGTGTCAGGCACCGCTCAGGTGAGATCTCCTGCAGTGGTGGCACGTGTGGGTGATGTTCTGCGGCTCGTCCTGTGGTAAGCACATAACTGCCCTTGTTGCAATCACCCCCCCCCCCGGTTGGTGTGCCTGGTGTCTGCCAGACCTCCCTGCCCCAGCCTTCAATGGTACCTCGCTCCGCTGGGCGCCGGGAACTGCCTTCGTTTGGATCTCTGTTGGGCTCCTCCCCCCTCCTCCTCCTGCTTCTCCCCGTCCACCTGCTGTGTGCATGACTCTGATGCTGTTCTTGCAAGAGCAATGGCTTTGAGTTGCTGCAGTCACACATGGAAGCATACAATCCATCTCTCCTGGCTGTCACCTGCCCGTGGCCATCCAGGTCCATGCCTCAGTACCAGCGCGCCACCGGCAGTGGGGGCTTACCGCTGGCAGGCAGGCAGGCAGGGACCCCTGGTTCACTGGCCCTTCAGGAGGATCTGTGTCCTGCGTGCCGGTGCCATCTGTGGGAGAGAAAGGTCGGAGTGTGCAGGGGGATCTGTGTGGGGGCAGCTTGACTCATAGCTGCTCGGGTGGCAGGGTGCAGGTGTGGCTAGGCCCTTTGCTGCAGCCGTGCCTTTGCAAATCCTTCCCTGGCCCCCAGCGCTTGTCAGTGCCACAGCTGTGATGCGGGGGAGCACTGGCGACTGGGAACATACACTTCTCTGGCTCCCACAGTCAGCGGACGGGAGGGTGGGGATGGGGTGCATGGACGGGAGGCCATCCCCGTGCAGCCACTGGGGTGTGCGGAGGTATATTGGGGTCCCTCTCCCCCCTCACTTGGCTCCGTGGGACTTCCCGACTCCTGGTCGGCCCTGGCAGCTGCTGTGGGCTCTTGGGAACTGTCCTGCTGCACCGTGGGACCGGACCACTGGCTACTCTCCTGTCTGCTTCCCCACACCACTGGGAGTGAGTGACTTCTGCCCACAAGACCTGGCTGAATGCTCTTGTCCGTCCCAAGTATGTGCTCCAGCTCCTCATAGTAGGGACAGGTGGTTCACTCATTACCTGTCTTCCTGTTGTGCTGCTGCACATGCTTGAACTCGTGCCTCATGGCTTTTGTTTTGGTGCGGCATTCCACCACTGTCCGCTGGTGGCCCCGAGCCCTCGTCTGCTGGGCCACCCTGTCCAACGTGTCAATGTTGCGGCGGCTGCTGCCCAAAGCCTGCTGCACCTCTGGCTCACCCCAGATGTCTAGCAGGTCCTGGGTCTCCCTATCCCTCCAGGCGGCCCCTCGCCCAGGCGCCCTTCCCACACCTGCCCATCCTGTGGCCATTGGTAGAGTGGGACCCCTGAGTGGCAGAATGTGCCCCCCTAACCGCCCTGACACTTTCTTGCCACACCTGCTTATCCAGCGCCACAGAACGTTGTGCGGTCCACCACGTTCATTTGTCCCTCTCCCTCGGCCACTCCTCCCACTTGCATGGGATTCCTCACTGGGTGGGGGAGGGCCTCGGAGGTGGGCGCCCCCCCAGACTGACAGTGGATCCACCACCTACAACCAATGCCCCTCCCATGACTGTACGGATTCTCCGTCCCTCGAGGAGCTAGCACCTTCCCTGCTGCTGCGCACAGCTGTTGGGCTGGTGCCTCAGGTGTTCACCAGCCCAACAGCTGGGCTGGAGCCTTCACGGCACTGGTGACGCCATCCTACGATCCCATGTGCTCCTGGGCGTCCCCACGACTCCCTGCATCAGTGCCCCCCCTCATGCTTCATCTCTCCAGCATGGCCGCCATAATGCATCATTGCTGCTGCCAGTGCCGGCTCCCATTGAACGGGTGGGTTTTTTGGCACCGACTCCTGGCTGGGGCTTTGCACGAATGCGCCCTCGGAACGCTGCTGTTTGCTCACTTGTTGAGCAAATTTCAATCGTGCCATTTCGGAGGCACTTGAGCATCGCCACATCGCTGTGGCGTAGGTGCTGTGGGGATGGCCGTGCAAACTCTCCACCTATCATGATGTTTTTGCCATCCTCCTATCGGCTTATTTTGCCCATACGGAAAACGCCTAAGTTTTTTTTCAAGATCCCAGAAGCTCTCTCTCTCTTGATGACTGTTAGGAGGTTACCAGCTGGAACAGGTCAAATGTTTTAAATACCTGGGCCTGCAGCTTCACCTCTGGACCTGGCCCACCTACCCTACCGGGCTAGTCACAGAGACCATGTGATTGCAAACTGTGTGGCCAGCGTCTCAGCTATCATGCGTTTCTTCTATAATAAGGGCAAACAATATTTACCTGCGGCACTTAAAGATTTTAATGCCAGGGTATCCCAGCAGCTTTTATATGGGGTTTCACTTTGGATAGGCACCTGGTCCAATTCAGTCGAGCAGGTGCAATCAAGATTCCTGTACCAACTCCTGGGTCTGCCTCATTGTGTGCCTTGAGACTGGACAGCTCCTCTTGGGGACAAGAGCCGGGCTTGCCACATTCACATTTTGGTTACAGCTCTGCTTTAACGATGAAGCCACTTCTTTGATTCACAAATCCTTGCGGCTTCTTTATCACTCTGAATGGTGGGGCCATATTGAATCCAAAAGCCTCAGGCTCGGCTGCTCTTTGGATTCCTTGGCCATGCTGTCATCTACAGAGTTATTTCAATCCCTGAAAAAGAGGCTGCTGGATCAAGAACATCAATTCTTAATCGAAAAGGCCCCCAGGTCTTGCTCACCTCTAGCCCTGGGTAGCCCCTGCATGGGGAGCAGGGGGGCTAAGTAGCTCTATCAAATAATTTCACCCAGGTTACGTAGAGCAATGATGCTGGCTCACTGCAATGCTCTTCCATCAGCTGCACTAACAGGGAGATTTGCCAAAATCCCTTCCCATCAAAGGGGTTGTGCATGCAATGGGGACTGTGTAGATTCCATAGTACATATCTTACTCTACTGCCTCCTTTATACTGCACTTAGAACAAAACTGCTATCACCGCTGTTAGCTAAAAAAGAGCATGCTTCCAATTCGCAGAAGATCGTCTTCTTATCAGACAATACCAGCAGTGATGTAACTGATTCAGTAGCTGTATTTCTTGACTTATTTGTAATTCAGAGTCCTAAGAGTAAACTTGGCTAACATCTCCTTCTTCTCCTTCCTTTTTATTTTCTTGTTATTTCTTTTTTCTTTCTTCTCCTTTGTCTGGCCTGAATGAACCTATTGTTTACGAAATGCACTGTTATGCCAATAAAGGTTTTTGATGTTGATGTTGTATATGACTAATCTCCAAATCCATTCGTCCCTCCCACATTATCAAGATTTCCCCAAATATATCAGATCTATACATTGGACAGTTACATATTTAAATCTCCAGAAATGAGCATAACATCATCCAAACAAAGATAAATAAATGTAAAGCTTCTCTCATTACAAATGTTTATCTTTGAGGCTATACTGCCCTCCAGGGGTACATGTGCAGAGAAGAGGAATATTTCTTAAGTCTGAATTTTTTACATCCAACTTATAAAATGGGTACCTATAAAACTATGGTACATATTACTTCTGACTCATGCATTAAATAATTATTTCATAAATAGCACTGGTAAAGTATTCTAATATTTCCTCCCAAATATTTCCATAAAAGGGCTATACAGTCAAGAATACATTGTGAATGAAGTTATTCTAGAATTAGAAATGTTCCATGCCTATTTAAGCATATGCTGCCATTTACATTTTTCAAAGACCTCTTCATACCCAAAGCAAACAGTCTAACAGGAAGAAAGCAAAATTTCAACAACTCTTGGAGCAGTTTTGACCAGGCCAGACTTAAATGTCAAAATAAATCCCATAATTAACATCTTATGCTTTTGACACTTCAAAATCTCAATTAGCCAATTAACTTCCAGCAAAAAGGGGGGAAAACAGGCTGCTCTGTCTCAACTATCAAGAAGAGCTGTATAGTAGCTCTGCAGAAACTATCTCCAATCAGCACATATTGTGTTTTCAAAAGCAGCAGTAAGACAATCTCAGTATAAGGTCCCTGCTGGGCAAGTCTGCAAATATCAGTAATTTAGAACAGAAAAAGAACTTGGGAGTCTCAATTAGATAGTTGCAAAAAGGGTTCTCAGAGCCACATACAGAGTAGTGGTTAGTGGTTCAGACTAAAACTGGGGAGACCTGGACTCAAATCTCCACAGTCAAGAATTCTGAAAGGCAATCTCCAGGCAGTCAAGTGCTCTCAGCCTAGCCTTCCTCAAAGGGACCAAACCTGCCAGTTAATGTGTGCTAAATGTCTGCTCTCTGTGGGCCAAACTAGATGGCATCATGTCCCTGAGCCTGCCACAGCAACAGAGTGCCATTTTAGACCTTGGGTCTTAGCTTTTCAAACCTGCTGGGGATTGCGATATGAGGATGAAGGGCTCCTGTCTCTCCCTACCTCAGTCCGTCCATTTCAAGAGCTGAAGCTACTGAAATGATGTGGAGGGGGCAGGAGCCCTTGAAGAGCAGCATCTCGAAGAGCAGAGCCCCTCAACATTTTGATAATTTAAAAAAATCCAAAATGGTGCAACATCCCTGTGGCACACTTAGAGACACTGTAGCTTGGCCCTAGCAGAGGTGAGGAGAGTGGTGAACAGAGGTGGGGCCTAACCAGTGGTGGCGCCTTGGGGAGTGGCCTTCTCCGTGAGGGTTGAATGTCGCCTTCATTACGATCTTTTAGGAACCAGGTCAAAATATGCCTTTTTACCCATGCTTATAATTAAGGTTTATTTTTGTCACCTGATTTATGGCCTGTTTCTGGTATGAAGACAATTTTATGGATTTGGTTTACACGGCTTATTCCGTTATTTTAGGCTGTTTTATGATCATGGCTTGCTTTTATCTTGATCTGTTATGCTGTTATTTTTACAGTATTGATCTTACTTGTGAGCTATCTGGGGCAGGTCTGTGGAGAGAGAGCCTATAGATTCCCAAAATAAATGAATACATTTGGTCCTTCCAGGCTTAGTTTGACCCCCAGATCATGACATCAGCTGTCACCCTCTGTTGCTTTGCATGCCTTCCCTCTTGGTCCCTCTTCCATGTTGCCAGCTGCTTCAAGTAATAAAAAAGAAACTCATTCACACAATATTGACCTCTAATTCTCTTCAGGTTTCGAGATATCAGTATAAAGAGAGCTTGGAAATAACAAGCCTCTATCCTCCCATGGCAGCAGCACCAACAGCAGAAACTGTTGTGTGGAAGGAGTGGGGGGAAATATCTGCCCTAGGACAGTCCCCTTCCTTTAGCAGCCCACAGTCCAAGAATTTGCTTTGCTTCTTTTACTGGGGATCGGAAGAAGGAACAGTAATATCATCTGTATATTACTTTTGGAACAGTAATATCAATGTAAGGGCAGTTTAAAGGGCTCACACAGCCGTCTTGACTACTGGGTGTAATGAGATCTGTGCCTTTAAGAATCACTTGATGGGCAGAGTTACCAGACTTAGGCCTGGAGAGTTCTCTGCAGAAAATCTCTGGGGAAAGGAGGGAGTGATTCCTCAAGGGTAAACAGTGAGCCGTGAGGAGAGCCCTCTGGACACATCCAGAGGTAAGCATTCCATGTGTTCCATGCGCAATAGGCCCCTGTCAAGCGACTAAACTGAATTCAGTTTGGCTGTTCAGTCAGAATTATGTAACAAGAAAAAAAGAATTAGAGTGGGCCCGTTTGAAATGTGAGTTGGATTCTTTAATATCAGGATCACAGGTGGGCAAGAGATTGATACAGTGGATGTGGCAGGTAGGAAATGATTAAAAGGCAGATGTCAGAGAAACCTGGAAAGAAAGGGTCAGGTTGCTGATAAGGTCATTGTAAGGAATTCCATAGAAGCAGAAATAAAAGGCTCTTTGGTGTAAAAGACCGTTTATTCAGACATCTTAGAAAGCTCAAGTACACGCAGTGGCAGGAATAAGATCTCCCGCCAGAAACACAGGTTATAACTCTGTCCATCCCATCCCCCCTCCCGGATTCCCATGGGAACGGAGGGCTCATCTCCCTCGCAGAGATAAGGTCTCCGCCGGAGAAGCTGGCCCATCGCCCGGGCTGTGGAATGTAGTCAAGGCCAGGCGGCTGCCCCTCTCATCAACACCATTGAATCCTTTACAGTCATGAGACCCAGAAAAAGACCAAACAGTATGAAGCCCTCAACCTCAGGGGACAAATCCCTCCAACCCTCACACTGGGTGGCAAAACCAGATATCACAAAAATCCCATTAAATTTCTGATGCTTTCCTCAGAAGGAAATTTCATACTAAACAGTGTACTTATCAGTGAGAGTCAGCCTGGCGGCATTGACCCACCACCTGTCCGCCTCTGGGGTTCAGGGCGTTGTCCTTCAGTGGATTGTCTCGTTCCTCCGGGGTCAGAGTCAGCAAGTGTGGTGTGGGGATCAAGCTTCCCGGAAGTGCCCACTTCATTGCGGTGTACCTCAGGGGCACTGTTATCCCCACTATTATTTAACATCTATATGTGACTCCTTGCTCAATTGGTACTGAGCTTTGGGCTGATCTGTCACCAGTATGCTGATGACACTCAGCTCATTCTGTTGATGGAGGGGAGAGCAGCCGCCGCCCCTGCGGCTCTACAGCATTGTTTGGAGGCGGTTGCTGGTTGGTTGAAGCAGAGCAGATTAAAGCTTAATCCATCGAAGACGGAGATCCTTTGGCTTGGTTGGGGGTGGAGGTTGGGAACTTCCAGCCACAGAAGTGGGAGGGGGTCTCATTGGCACCGACCTCCTCCATCCACAGCCTGGGGGTCCACCTGGATTCATCTCTTTCAATGGAGACCCAGGTGGCCCATATAACCCGGACCTCTTTTTTCCATCTTCATCAGGCCCGGCGGTTGGCTCCCTTCCTCTCCCATGCGGACCTAGCCACTGTGATCCATGCAACGGTCACCTCCAGGCTAGAATATTGTAACTCGCTTTACACAGGCCTTCCCTTGCGTCTGATCCGGAAGTTAAAACTGGTACAACATGCGGCGGCTCGCCTGCTTACAGGGGGCGCCTTTCGAGATCACATTCAGCCTGTGCTGCGCCGCCTGCATTGGCTTCCAGTTGAATTCCGAATCATCTTCAAGGTGTGGGTGTTGACCTTCAAGGCCTTACAAGGCCTGGGACCTTAGTACCTTTGGGACCGCATTACCCCATATGTCCCTACTCGGCCTCTGCGTTTGGCAGAGGCAAATCTACTGGAAGTCCCTGGCCCCTCGATGATGTGACTGGCCTCCACTCAGGCCAGGGCCTTTATGGCTCTGGCCCCGGCCTGGTGGAACACTCTCCCTCCAGCTGTCCTGCGGGATCTTGGCGATTTCTGCAGGGCCTGTAAGACTGAGTTGTTCCACCGGACCTTTGGAGAGACCAGTCGCTGAATTGTGCCCCCTTTGTTCTCCTGTGAGGGTCCCTTTACACCTTTGGGACCCACTCTTCCCTCTTCCCTCGTTAGGAGGATTTTTAAGTAAGGGTTTTGCAGGATGCCAATTTCATGTAGCAATTGCTGTTTTAAATTAAATTAATATTTTAGAGTTTATGGGGCTGAGTTCTTAATGTTAGGTATTTATTGATTGTTATTTACTCGCCCCTCTTGTTATTGTATTTCATGTTGATGTTGTATACCGCCCAGAGCCCTCCAGGGATAGGGCGGTATACCAAATTAAATTTATTATTATTGTTGTTGTTGTTGTTGTCGTCGTCGTCGTCATCATCATCATCATCATCATCATTATCATTATCATTATCATTATCATTATCATTAATATTAATGTTATTAATAATAATATTAATAATAATAATAATAATAATAATAATAATAATAATAATAATAATAATAATAATAATCCTTAAATCCTTGTATCTTGTAAGTTTTTCCAGTTGCTTCTCATCAATTCTGCTGTCACCAGGAATTGCAACATCAACTATCCACACTTTCTTTTTTTCCACAATCGTGAGGTCAGGAGTATTGTGTTCCAAAACTTTGTCAGTCTGATTTTGGAGTCCCATAGTAGTTTTACGTGCTCATTTTCAGTGACCTTTTCAGGTTTCTGATTCTACCAGTCCTATTGTCACAGGCAGATGGTAGTTGTGATACAAGTTCCAGTGAATCAGTTTTATGCCTCTGCTTGTACTCCGTCTGTGCGATCTTCTTGTAGCAGCTAAGTATGTGATCTATTGTTTCGTCTGCTTCCTTGCAGAGTCTGCACTTGGGATCTGTAGTCGACTTTTCAATTCTGGCTTTGATGGATTGAACTACAAAGACTCTGGCACCAGTAAAGGTGGTCCCAGTGGTGATCGGCACACTGGGTGCAGTGCCTAAAGACCTTGGACGGCACTTAAAAACAATTGGTGCTGACAAAATCACCGTATGTCAGCTGCAAAAGGCCACCCTTCTCAGCTCTGCACGCATTATTCATCGATACATCACACAGTCCTAGATGCTTGGGAAGTGTCCGACGTGTGATGTAATACAAAATCCAGCATATTGATCTTGTTTGCTGTGTATAACTGTTTTTGTATCAATATAATAACAATAACAATAGCAATAGCAATGATGATGATGATGATGATGATGATGATGATGATGATGATGATGATGATGATGATGATGATGATGATGATGATGATGATGATGATGATGATGATGATGATGATGATGATGATGATGATGATGATGATGATGATGATGATGATGATGATGATGATGATGATAATTCCCCACTACTCTTCATCATTGCTATGATTCCGCTCTCTATAATTCTGAAGAAAACAGGTCAAGGATATCAGACAGCAAGAAACTCACCAAAAATGTCACACCTTCTATACATGGATGACCCAAAGCTCTATGGAAAATCAAAAGCAGAGATTGAGTCACTACTGAACACAGTGAGAGTCTTTAGCACCCTGACATTTGCAATGGATTTTGGACGGACAAGTTATTGCAACTTTGGAACTCAGTAAGAAGGTAAAACTTGGCACAGCATGCGAGAAGGTGTGAATATGCCAAATGACATAGAAATAAAAGAGAGCTTACCAGTGAATGAAAGCTACAAATACTTGAGGGATACTGCAAGCAGGAGAACATCAAGCATGCAGAAGTCAAAAGCGCCAATTAGGAAGGAATATCTTAGAAAGAGGGTAAAGAAAATTTTTTTGAAATCAAAAGGAAGTTAAAATGGAGGAAATACAATAAAAAAAGGCAATAATTAATACTTGGGCGGTGCCTGTGAAATTGCACGCTACACTGCTGGCATAATTAATTGGACACAAGCTGAATTGGACATCCTGGACAGAGAAAAAGCAAGGAAAATAGTATGACCATCAATGCTGAGGCACTGCATCCAAGAAGTGATGTAGACAGACTCTACCTAGCAAAGGTCCAGGAAGGAGGAAGAGGACGCTGCTCCACGTCAAGCAATCAGTAGAGGATAGAAGAAAAGAGGTACCTGAAAGAATA
Source organism: Sphaerodactylus townsendi (assembly GCF_021028975.2). Lineage (NCBI taxonomy): Eukaryota > Metazoa > Chordata > Lepidosauria > Squamata > Sphaerodactylidae > Sphaerodactylus > Sphaerodactylus townsendi. The sequence continues at coordinate 3,534,396 of NC_059433.1, read as the reverse complement.
CATCCAAGAAAGTCAAAGGACAAGGCCAGCATTGAAAAAGAAGGTCCACAAGGCTGAGATGCTGAAGAAAACCAAAGAATCAATAGGAAGGTCCAACCAGTTTAAAACCTACGAAGAAAGGAGCAGTGGCTAAACATGCACTCCATATGGGCAGTAACTTTACAGAACATTGAAGGGAGAAGGTTGACAGCAAGAAAACATGGGAGTGGCTCAGGAAGGGGAACTCTAAAGAAGGAAACTGAAGGCCTGATTTTTTTGCTGCCCAGGAGCAAGCATTACTGGGGACAAATGCAATAAAGACCACGGATTGAAAAAGTCCTACAATGACCCCAAAGTGCTGCGTCTCTGCAAAGAGGGGTGATGAAACCGTGGAGCACATCATCTGCTGTTGTAATGAAAAAATAGCTCCAAACTGACTATCTCCGAGAAGGTCATAATAGGCTACGCTAGCAATGGTGCACTGGAACTCTTTGCAAAAAAGGAAGTACGGCATGCCCTAGCTAGCAAGACCTGAGTACTGAGCACAAGCTTCAGAAGAAGACCAAAAGAAAATGAAGAAGCAAAAATACTCTGGGACTTTTAGGAATACAGACAGACAGGAGACACCTGGCACACAACACCCCAGACATAACAGTGGTAGAGAAAAAACATGTTTGGATCATAGATGTTGCTGTGCCAGTTGATAACTGCGAGTAGAAGGACAAAGAGCTGGAAAAGATCACAAAATACAAGGACCTACAAATTGAAGTTGAACGATTGTGGCAAAAAAGGACAACAGTAATCTCACTAGTAGTCGGTGCTCTAGGAGGAATCCCAAGAAATCTTGAAAAACATCTGGAAAGCCTAAACTTGGACAGAACATCAGTCCACCTGCTGCAGAAAGCAGCACTTCTAGGAACTGCACATATTCTACGCAAATACTTCTAATATCCTAGGTCCTAATATCCTAGGTACCCTAATTCCAGACACTTGTGCTGTGCGGTTATGTGTATAATAATAATAATAATAATAATAATAATAATAATAATAATAATAATAATAATAATAATAATAATAATAATAATAATAATAATAGTGGTTAGAAGTGGCTGTCGAAATCTGGAGAACCATGTTGGATTCCCCACTCCTACACGTGCAGCCTGCTGAATGACCTGGAGCCAGTTACAGTTCTCTCTGAACTCACGCAGCCCCACCTACCTCACATGGTGTTTGTTGTGGGGAGAGGAAGAAAAGGCAATTGTAAGCCATTCTCCTTACAGAAGTGAAAAGCAGGGTATAAAACAATTTTTTCTTTCTGTCTCAGAAAGGATTTTTCAAAAACACACACAGACCACCCATCTGTCATCTTTTTCCTCCAATCCACCAGCAATTTGCATGTGCTTTGAGCAAGTAATACGGATGGCTTAATCTGACAAAATAATTTCATGGTCAGGCACCCCTGAAATTCCCTCCAGGAGCTTTCCCACAAAAGCAATGTTCTGTGGACCTGGGTCCTGACCTGTTCTCCTTTTCATAGTCTTCTACGGATCAACAGACTAAACTAGATTCAGTTTGCCTGGTTAGTTGAAATGCGTAACAAGAAAAAGATCATGTTTGGGAAGCGCTTGTTTGAAATCTTGAGTTGGATTCTTTAAATTGTGGCTAGACCATTCAGACCCCAATTCCATTCCAATGCAGAAGGGAAAGAAATTAGGCTTGCTGGATCAACATTTGTATAAATTTATGTTTGTCTGGCAAACCTAACAAACAGAATTTTGGGAAAGTGGGTTTCAACAGAAAGGCAGCATCACACTGACACCAAGGCCAAGATCCAGTCATGGAGGGAGAACTGTCCCCAGTCGTTATCAATTACTTCATCAGAACTAGCCTTGACCCAGGACTTGCTAACGAGGTGGTTTGGTTCAACTGCAGAGAATTAAATCACCCCCATGTCATTGTCTTCATTGTCATTATCTTCATTGGCTCCTGAAGTCTGCATTGTTGCTGTTTCTGTCTTGCATACCTTTTAAAATTGTATTTCAGAGAACTAGTTCAATATATTTTAAAACCCTCATTTCTGTGGTAATTCCTTGGACTTCACCTTCACTCTGAATTAGCACCTTGACTACCTTTGGCACAGATGCCATATAAGTAGTTGACCAGAACTAGCAGGCAAGTGGTCAGTCATGAAGGATTGTCTTTCAGAGTTAACACCTGGATAAAGCTGGAGATTTGGATCAAAATTGTATTTCAGAGAACTAGTGGTGATTCCTTGGACTTGACCTTCACTCTGAATTAGCACCTTGACTACCTTTGGCACAGATGCCTGAGCCCTCCGGGGGAGGGCGGTCTATAAACCCTAATAATAATAATAATAATAATAATAATAATAATAATAATAATAATAATAATAATAATAATAATAATAATAATAATAAAGTAGTAGTAGTAGTAGTAGTAGTAGTAGTTGACCAGAACTAGCAGGCAAGTGGTCAATCATGAAGGATTGTCTTTCAGAGTTAACACCTGGATAAAGCTGGAGATTTGGATCCTCAGTCTCAGAGCTTAGGGTGAATTAGAGAAACTGGGGGCAGCGCTACCTGGAGTTCAGAGGAACCCTCAAAGAGTTTTGTTTACCATATCAGTTCCACGGGGTCTGTAAGATGGAGATGTCCCACCAGGCCTTTGGTTGAGGGTAGTCATGGTGTCTTTCTTAGCTGGCCTTTCTCCCTTCCCTCCCTTTCTTTCCTCCCTCTTTTTTTGTGTTCCCTTTATTTTCTTAGGAATATCATCTAGTCCTTCCTTTCATTTACTCCCTCCCTCTTATAAATTTTACTACCTGCTGGTTGGGGTACCAATAATCCAAAATTGAGTCTTAGATGTTGATATTTATTGAAATTAATTTTCCAGTAAGGTTATATTATTGTAATATTAATTGTTGTGAACTGCCCTGAGTCCATCTAGATGGGGAGGGGGGGGGTTATAAATCTAATAAATAAAACCCAAGGGTCCTCCAAACTGGGACCCCTGGACATTTTCCATCGTAACTTTCTCCCCCAATTTGATTGGGATGGAATTCTTAAGAAATGCATCATTCTTCCAAAGAATTCTGCATTTTAAATTTCAGACAGATAGGAGAAGATGCCCCCCACCCCCATTCTTTATGGAATTAAAATCATTGCTTCCAGAACAACCATGGGTGTCAGATCCTCAATGATTGAAACAACACCTTGTACAGAACAGAGGTTTATTCATACATCCAGAGGACAGCTTGGAAAAGTCAGAATTGGCTTTTCTGCATGCAAACAACAATAATATAAAGTGAGGAACACCCCCCCCCCCCAATGAGAACAGACAGTGAAGTATGTAGGCAGTTTGATAAGAGCAAAAGTCTGTTGGAGCTGACCTTGGCCAGCACCTGGTGGTGAGAGCAGCAAGAAACAATACAGAGAGGCATAAGAACAAACCAATTGCAGAGTGTTGTCCTCTCTGATTGTAACCATTATTGTATTTTGAAAAACCCTGACCTGCCTTTCCGTGAAGTTTAACGAGGCCAGTTGGTTAATTATCTAGAATCTGGCTAGCTGTTATATTTACATTGAGATTACATTGCCGTGCCGTTCTAACTTATGTTTATATATATTACTCCAATGGGAGAATGAAAACAATTTTTCCAAAACATTTGGTTACTGTTTGTAAAATTGTAAATTTATTTTGGTTACTTAAAAGTAAATTGCTACTCCAGTCGGAGAACTAATTTTTTGAAGTCTTCATTGTAGCCTGTTGGTACAAGTTTTCTTCATTTTCACTTTGGTGTGTACCTTCCCCTCTTGCTTAGCATGGATAAATCCTGATAGGGCAGGACAATGCTGTTCTGAGTTGGGGAGGCTTGCTTTCCATAACTAAGCGGACCAGAAAAGTCAGGAGGGTGCAACGACATATGGTGCTTTGTAAAAATTACAATATGGTCCTTTCTTATGCAATCTGCAAATGGAATTAGGCTATCTCTAAAAAGAAGACTACTGGACCAGGAATACCAGTTGCTGTTGAGTGCAGCCAGGACCTCTTGTTCTCCCTTGCACTATGGAATCTATCCTGAAATTAGCCTCACAGCAAAATATCTATCTCAACTGTCAGAGCCCAGGCAGAGATGGAGCATTACTCGAGCTAGATGTAATGCATTTCCCTCTGCCATTCTTAAGGGCCGACACTTCAAGATAAAACATGTGCATATTGTCATGATATTGGTTTTTTAAAAATAAATTTTATTGTATAGTTTGAAATAATCATTCTATTTACACATTTCCGATATCATTTCCAAACAATACATTTTCCCTTTTTTCTCCCACCCTCCTCCAATATTATGTTTATTTTTCTCTAACCAAACAGCAGTAAGTTCATTCGTTGTTGTCGCCTCGTCCATATGTCTTCTTTGACTCCTGTCTCCTTCATCCAGTTCTTATAACTTGTCCATATCTCCATTATTTCATTCTGTTTTTCTTGCCATGTTTTATTCTTTGATAATATTTCAAAAATGTCTAATGTCACTTGTTCCCATATATATTCCAGCCATTTCTGAATCGTCCATTTTTTCTTATCTTTCCATCCAAACGCTATCACTGCATGTATTGCTCTAATCAACATTTTGTTCATATTTCTATATTGTATATCTATTTTTTCATCATCAGTTATTCCCATAAATAATAGATTATTTCTTAATTTCACTTTATTTTTCACCAATTTCTCTATCCATAGCAACGCCTTTTCCCAGAATCTTTTTACTTCTTTGCATTCAATCCACATATGGCTATAATGTGCATCTTGGTCTCCACAGTGCCAACATTTTGGGGATAAACCCTTAACCATATATGCAAGTTGTTTAGGAGTTCTATACCATTTTAAAACCAACTTTCTTTCCGATTCCATATATTTTTCAATTTTATATTTGTTTGTTTGTTTGTTGATTGATGGATGATTGATTGATTGATTGATTTCTAACCCGCCCTCCCCCTAGGGGCTCAGGGCGGTGAACAACAATGATAAAGCAACTTAAAAACATAACATAAAAACTGATTCGCAATAATAAGAATAAAAACCAGAACCATACGTCGTCAGATGGCATCATCCCCCCCCCCCACCACCTTTATGCCCATGGGAGGCCAGATGAAATGGCAGCGATGTATTTAACCAGGCTGGCCAAATGCGTAGCAGAACAGGTCCGGCTTACAGGCCCTGCGGAAACTCTGCAGGTCCCACAGGGCCCTGATCTCCCTTGGAAGCCTGTTCCACCAGGTAGGGGCCAGGGCTGTAAGCTCAAGCTAGCCATTATTCTTTCAATTTTTTCATCATTCAGAGTGCCTTCCTTCTCCCATTTTTGTTTCATAGCTCTTATCATGAATTCCTTATCACCAATCATCATATATATTTGACCCAAAGCTTTCCCTTTCCTTTTTTCATAGGATGAGGATGAGCTGGATGTGTGAGGTGAGCTGGATGTGTGTGAGAGTACGTGTGTTGTATGGTAGCAGTGGGTGAGGCACAGAGAGTGAAAGTTACCTGCGTGTGAGGGGGGAACCCCACCTGACGTCTCACATGGCAAAGTATGTATGTGTTACACTTCCACTCGTATTACCTAACAGTATTACCTATTTACTGTTTTAACAACTCTGGCCATCTGCACGAACATTCTAAGGGCATATCAACCCCTCAGGCCACAGACATGCTGAACGAACATTCTTGTGAATCCCAGGCAATCCTAGCCGAATTTACCTAGGTCTTGGAAATGGGTGAGAAGGAGCACAGAATGGGGCTTTTTCTAGACTTTATTATCTAGGAGAGAAATCACCAAAATTTCTGTGGGCTGCTTGTCGCATAGAGACATTGCTGGGCTTAAGTCTCTTAGCTCAGTCCAAATCTGGGACCTTATGGCAGTGATGGAGCAAGGTCTGAGATCTAACATTTGCTGGAGAGCTGAGAAATTACTCTGTGGCCAAGGGAAATGCTCAATACTGTCTTGGCTTTGCTGAGGGTGGCTGGATCCTGTACCTTGCTTAAAATCCAGTCCGTTTCTTCCTATGTTTCTGCTATCCTGATCTTGCTTCTCAGTGAAGTGTGCCGGGCACAGGGCAAGGAGATCTGCATTTTCTGTACTTAGAGTTTTCTTATCTTGCAGTTCAGCTTTAAGGCATTCTGCTGTTTGTAAGGACAGCTCTTGCTCCCTCAGCTCTGCTAGAGCTGGGAGGGGCAGGTCAGATGGAGGAGAAATAACAGGGGCGCATGGAGGGTGGATGACGGGCATAGCGCAGGCGGGGGGTGACAGCAAGGGCGATTTGGCAGGGGAGGAGGAAACGAGGTCCGCAGCTGCTTTAGAGCAATCGGGGATTTGCTGTTTGATTGCGTGCCTGCACTGAAACCATGAGTGGAGGGCACGAATCGGAGTGCGGGGTTTTGAGCGAAGCACCAAGCCAATACTCTGCCTGTCCTCTGGATTGGGCGTCCCCAAATCCGGGTACCAGGGGCATTGCCTGTTTACTTCCTCAACCAACTCCCGCAAATCTCTAGCTGCTACAGGACATTTCGCCTTATGCGTCAGGAATTGTAATTCCTCGACGTGCCTAGCTTCTCCTGAGCTAAGGCATGATCCCATACTCACGTTGATAAGGGGTCCAAGAAGGACGGGGTGCGCCAGGGGTCTGTTCCAGACGACGATGAGTTGGGGTGGCGAGTTCCGAGGGCCCCATGTTGGGCGCCACTTGTTGTCTTACAGCAACCGAGGCAGCATGTTGTTTCGTGGACTGAGAGAAGCGCGGGCAACTCTGCCGTAGTGTCTTCTCCCCAGCCCTTTTATTGACAGTTACAGGTGGAAAAACAAACAGGGGGGAAGCACAACACAATGGACGGGGCAAAGAGCACAGGGGGATTTGAGCAGGAGAATTGGCATTTTCACATGCACACATTGGAGCCAGAGAGTCTGCAATGTCAGCAGGTTTCTTCGAAACCACCTTTGGAAGGAGAGGTCAGTTGCAGGTGAGAGGCCTTTTTCCAAGCAGTCTATTGCATTATGCACATTTTCAATGCTTTGATTTTCCCCATGATCGATAAGCATTTCTTTTCCCATTCTTTTAATTGTTTTACTATTTTTCCCATCTTTCCCCATAGTTATATTTAAACATCTTTTCTACTCTATGTGTGATTATTAATCCTAAATATTTTATTTTATTTTTTACTATTCTCTTATTTCATTGCTTTTTTTCCAACTTTACCCCCATTGCCAAGATATTGTTGAGAATCTTAAGCATATTATGTTTTCTTGCCCGAGGTATGCGTTACCTAGACTCTCCCTATTTGTCCCGGCTCTAGGGAATTAAAAAAGTTGTTCAGAGCATACAAAGACTATTCACCGGCTGAATAATAGCGATGGCAGGATAACTGGAAAAACTGCTCAATTTTTACTAGAAGTGCTCAAGTCAAAGACATAATGGAAGCTTGATCACCTCTTCTGTACCAACCTTACGTGCTTTGTCCAGTTTTATGTCCTGTTTTAACACCTGTTCTGTCCTGTATTTTGCATTTTTTACTGATATGTCTAATAAAGGTCAGTTGAAGTTGAAGTTGATTACAATGACGACAAGAAGGGTTACATTTCTAAACGAAGCAAAATGAGTATGGGGTGCAAATACAGACATGATGACTCCAGAAAAAAAAAATGACTACTCTTCCAAATTGGAACAGCTAATAGAACAGACTTTAAACTCTCAAAAAGAAACTGCAAGTTTCCAGCAAGAAACCAAAGAATGCCTCTCCAGACTAGAGAACGGAATGTTGGGTATAAAAAGAGAATTCAGTCATTTCAAAAAGATAGATGGATCCCTAAAACAAATTAAAGAAAACTTAAAGGTAAATGATGAAAGGATTAATGCAGTTGAAGACACAGTAGAGACTTTGAGAGATACGAAAGACAAAAGGATGCCATTGCCCTCTTAGAATATAACCAAAAAGAAACATCTCTGAGAATAAACGGTTACCAGAGGTGGAAAGAGAAAACCTGGTGAAAAGGATAGTGCCCCTTCTGCAAGATGTCTGGGGCTTGGAAGAAGATGCAGTGAAGGAAATAGACTTTATAGAGTCAATTCAAAGATGGCCAGAGACAAGAAGCTTCCAAGGGACATTATAACAAATTGTGTCCACAAGAGCATAAGAGATGAGATTCTATGCCAGCATTTCTGGAAAAAAAAAACCCTCCAGATTAAAGGGAATGGATTGATCATCCTTGAAGAAGAAGAAGAAGAAGAAGAAGAAGAAGAAGAAGAAGAAGAAGAAGAAGAAGAAGAAGAAGAAGAAGAAGAAGAAGAAGAAGAAGAAGAAGAAGAAGAAGAAGAAGAAGAAGAAGAAGAAGAAGAAGAAAAAGAAGAGGAGGAGGAGGAGGAGGAGGAGGTGTTTGGATTTATATCCCCCTTTTCTCTCCTGTAGGAGACTCAAAAGGGCTTAAAACCTCCTTTCCCTTCCCCCCTTACAACAAACACCCTGTGAGGTAGGTGGGGCTGAGAGAGCTCCGAAAAGTTGGCTGGGTCTCACCCCCCCCCCACTTACCTGAGTTCAAGTGACTGCAAAAAGCAGCTGACTGAAAAAGTAACCTGACAGGAACTGCAGTTCCCAGGAGATCTTGTGAGACTCTGGTGCCGTTTTGCCCCAGGCACCATTCCCGCCCCCTCTCCATGCCAGAAGAAACATCACAATAAAACTACTCTTATTTGAGAAGAAATGCAAGTTTAGAGTTTGCTAATATTGGAGATCACCAACGGCAAACCACCTCTGCTTATCTCTTACCCTCAAAACTCTCCATGATCACTATAAGTTGGCTGTGACTTGATGACATAGGCTCATTCCGCACATGCAGAATAATGCACTTTCAAACTGCTTTCAGTGCTCTTTGAAGCTGTGCGGAATGGCAAAATCCACTTGCAAACAGTTGTGGAAGTGGTTTGAAAACGCATTATTTTGCGTGTGCGGAAGGGGCCATAATTAAATGAAAAATGTAAGCAAGTTTGGGGCAGAGATGCAGCCCTTCTTTCTCCATGGCGGGGTACTGGAAATGGCCATTGCCACCAATACTGCCTTCACTCTCACCTTTGGAATTGCATCAGGAATGGATAACTCCTGACCAAGAGCACTAACTACTCCTCTTTGCTCCTCATCCAGATTCAGGAAAATGACACCAAGGGTCTCTGCCTCCCTGCTTACACCCCAGTAAGGGTGGGTGGCCAAGTGAGCATATGCCAGAGGTACTGAGGAGCAGCCACTGCTCAGAGAGAGAGAAAGATGGAGGAGGAGGAGGAGGAGGAGGAGGAGGAGTGGCTGTTTAGTGGGTGAGGCCCTCTGGAGGGTATCTTGCCCGGAGCTCACTGAAACCCAGAATCTGCCCTGAACTGGCAGTTGGTATTCCCAAAGAACCAGATTTGATCTTGGAGCCTGTAGGTGCTACTTCCTAACACAGACTAATTGTATTTATTTATTTATTTAATTTGTATAACCCCCCCCCCAGGGGCTCAGAGCAGTGTCCAACAATCATATATCTAACATTTAAAATCAGCTAAAAACAATCAATCCCCACTAGTTAAGGAACCATAAATTGCATAAATTATATAAAGTTCAGATGGCATCAGAAGTTCCCCCCTCCCCCTTCCTTGCGCCCACAGGAGGCCAGATGTTTCTATATAGCAAGTTTTCAATGTTAGACCAGCTGGCCAAATGCCTGGCAGAACAGGTCCGTTTTGCAGGCCCTGCGGAAACTCCGTATGTCCCACAGGGCCCTGATCTCACCCGGGAGCCTGTTCCACAAGATAGGGGCCAGGGCTGTAAAGGCCCTGGCCCCTGTAGAGGCCAGCGGGATTGCTTTTGAGCCAGGGATCACCAGCAGGTCCGCCTCCAAGGAGCGGAGGGGCCTAACAGGACAGTACAGGGACAAGCCTTGTCCTTTGAGAATATATTCATCACATCATCTTATTTATTGCATTTGTATATGTGCAAAGCTGGATATCAACCTTGCAGAGATGTTAACACTTAGCAGTGGAGTACACTTCTTTAGACTTAGTTTCAGCACACAAGCAAACTTTGTATTATATTAGAAATTCTTTACTGAGCTTTGCAAAAATAGGAAATTTACCGCAGCCTAAAATAAATTACACATAATATACAATATATATTTATACACTTACATGTGTATGTATACACATATATTGATATAGAATTGCAGTTTTAAAGATTTCATCTACTCTAAGCTATTTGCTCCAGAAATCTAGAAAATGGATTTGTGCAAAATTAAATTAAATAATTTTAACCATTCTAAAGCATATAGAAAAATATATATTTGGCTAAAGATATTTTCTCTAGGATTAAAATGACATCATGCCACATGGTCAAAGCCAATGGCCCCTTTCAGTGTACACATGCACGGCTCCTTCCAGTGTTCTAGATTGAGCATGTAGCACACAACTTGAAGTATAGGAAAATATTCCCACACCAACCATAGAAATTGTACCTCTTGTAGAGGTCCTACAGCCGTACCGATGGTCAGGAGTCCAATGAAACCTGGAACCCAGTCCATATCAGGCATTCCTGACGCACAAGACCATTCAGTCATCAAGTGCAGACCGTGTGTGCGTGCCTTGTTCATTCAAACATCTTCCTCTGATCAGCATCTCTGCAGATCCCCTTTATATGGCATGGAAGGAAGTATCTTTGTTTTTGAGAAACATGCCTCTGTTGTAGGCTTTGATTTATTTATATTATTCAGTCTTGGAAAAGTGTTGAAACAATAGCTCTATCCCAAGCTCTCTACATCGAAAGGATATACAATGATATTCTCTGTATAAGTTAGCAAGTATATTTTGAATAAGTACAAACAGCCACACTTTCAAAACACTGGATTAGAACTTTGGTTTAAATATCAGTGGATTTTTGTTGGTCACCTTCCTTTTAGGAAACCATCTCAGCAACAATTTCTTACACCACATCTCAGCACAGTATCCTCCAAACCATTAAGCAGCAGAATAACAGGCTCTTCAAAAAAGGGCTTTAGATGGGGCCCCAATATTTTTTAAACAGCTTCCAATTTAAATACCTATAATATGATTTAGAAAACATTTATAAGGTTTGTGTAGCACAGATATTGGTTCACAGTTGAGAAACCAGAGATTATAAAAACCTGTTGTGTATCTCAGGCAATACAATGAACTCTACAGACAGACTTGTCTTGTATTTATTACCGTCTATTTAATGTACTCTTGTTATTTACTTTTTTCTTGACTCCTGCCTCAGTATCCTGTTTTGTCGCAGTATACAGTACATCACATTAAACGATGAGAAAGCTCAATTCAAGGGTCCACCATGATAAATACTAATAGAGCAAAGTCTTTTTTCAAGCAAGTAAAATAAAGCTAATTTTTGTCAACTGTTGCATTTTCAATCATTCATTAATTAAAAAGGAAGTGTGGGTGGGTGTTTGTGCCAGGGTGGAGGGAAAGCATTGAGGAGATCGAGAGGACGGCAACAGAGTCCATGAATAAACAACATGACTTTGGTTGATAAATGGAGACTGCCCAAAGAAAGGAAGTTCCCTCTACGGTGCAGCAGCCTCATCTTTTGAGTTTGAATGGAGTGAGAGAAGAAATTCAGTTGAAGAAGGAAGAACAGAGACTGTTCCTTTGAGTCCCGCATCTGTGCCAGCATACTTGGTATGCCAGGAAGTTTATTATCTGAAACCTCTGGAATCAAGGCCTAAAAATAATCAAAAGAAAGTATGAGAGAAGGAAGAGGCTTCCAGTTGTCCTGTGGAGAACAGTCGTCTTCAGTCTGTCACTCATTCTCTTCTCTCATTTCTACGATGTCTGTCATTTCCTCTGTCGGAGGCATGTCAGTCATTGCTGAGTCTTCACCTTCTGTTGCTGTCTCATGGTCATTCCTCTTCTTTTTCTAGGTTACAGAGAAAAAGAGCAATGTGGCAGTCGGCTGGCACTCTCACTGGATTTTAAATCAAGAAAACTCTCACTCCCAGAATGAGTTCACACCATGTGGCAACTGGTCTCCTGGCTACCCCTTTGGACTACATCTCATCTCATTTAAAGTGGAGATATATATGTGTTATGGAGATATAATAGTTTGATAAGTCTAATAGCCAACAATTTGGCATACTTTACAAGAAACTAACAGGTAATATAAATTGCTTGAGCCAGCGCCTATGTGCCACGCGTGTTTGTGAATCTTACTTATATTGTTTTCTTTGGAGAACCATTCAGTCATAGGAACCTTTCCCACAGCATGAAAAGTACAGTCTAAACATACTTCATTTGTTGAGCTTCATGGATTGGGAAACTACTTATGCATACACACACGTGTGTGTGTGTGTGTGTGTGTGTGTGTGTGTGTGTGTGTGTGAGTGAGTGAGAGAGAGAGAGAGAGAGAGAGAGAGAGAGAGAGAGAGAGACAGAGTAGTGTAGTGGTTAAATGCAGATCAGGGACGTAGGTATAGATTTTTTATGGGGGGGTTCAGGGGTGGGGCCACACCCCCACCCACCCCAAGGGCATGGCCACAACTCCCCAAGCCCCACCCCTGGCCTAGAGCTTATAAAAGTAGCTCTCCGATGCCAGGGACGGCAGACACCCCTGCCCTGCCCTCCCCTGCCCCCCACCAGCTGGCCTCCCAGCCGGCAGTTCCTTCTGCCCTCCCCTCTGGGCAGAGGCAGAGAGGGAAAATGGAGCCTGGTACAAAATCTGAGTTTTGCGTTCTCCCCCGCACCCCCCGGGCAGCTGCTGTGATGCTGGAATCCACCCCCAAACAGCATCACTTTCAATGATGTTTAAACTAGAGAGCCCAAAATCTCCTTTTAAATCCACCTTAAAGGGAGAATCTGGGGTCCCTAGTTAAACAACATTGAAAATGATGCTGGTTTGGATTATCCCCCACCCTAAAACAGCATCACTTTCAATGTGGCGTAGTGGCTAAGAGCAGGTGCATTCTAATCTGGAGGAACCGGGTTTGATTCCCTGCTCTGCCACTTGAGCTGTGGAGGCTTATCTAGGGAATTCAGATTAGCCAAGGGGTCTGCAACCTGTGGCTCCGGAGCTGCTCTTTCAGCCTTATAGTGCAGCTCCACATGGCCTGGAGGTGAGAGGGTAGAGTGAGTGTGTCCCTCCAGAGCAGCGCTGGAAGGAAAGGTGAGTGGAGGGCCGAACCGGAGGCAGCTCTGTGCGTTAGGGAGCTGCTTTTTGCGTCCCCTCCACTCCCCTTTCCTTCCAGTGTTGCTCTGGAGGGCTGGAGGGACCCACCCATGTTGCCCTCTGACCCCTGGAGGTCAGAGGGTAGCGTGGGCGTATCCCTCCAGAGCAGCCGCCATCCCCCCTCTGCCACCTCCACAGTCGCCATCCCCCCTCTGCCCCACGAGGCAGCGGCCTGCTCCGTCGGACAGAGGGGGTTTCCCTGCCTCCGCCTCCCAGGGCTGGAAGGAAAGGTGAGTGGAGGGGCTGAACTAGAGTGGAGCCGCCTCTCCGGCTCGGTAGATCTTCGGGGCCATGGAAAACGGGTCCAAATGGCTCTTTGGATGGTAAAGGTTGCTGACCCCTGGATTAGCCTGTGTACTCCCACAAATGCCAGCTGGGTGACCTTGGGCTAGTCACAGCTTTTTGGAGCTCTCTCAGCCCCACCCACCTCACAGGGTGTTTGTTGTGAGGGGGGAAGGGCAAGGAGATTGTACGTTCCTTTGAGTCTCCTACAGGAGAGAAAGGGGGGATATAAATCCAAACTCTTCTTCTTTTTTTAAACTGAGGACCTCAGATTCTCCCTTTAAATCCGTGCTGAAGGGGGTGATTTAAAAGGAGAATCTGGGGAAATTTGGGGTGTGCCTGCTGTCAGGGGTGCAATGGTTAAGCTAGAAGCACCAAACTTTCAGGGTATCTTTAGGAGACTCTCCTAATGATACCACCCAGGTTTGGTGAAGTTTAGTTCAGGGGGTCCAAAGTTCTGGACCCTCAAAGGTGTAGCCCCCATCTTCTATTAGCTCCCATTGGAAACAATGGGGGATTAGGGCACCCCCTTTGGAAGTCTATAGCTTTGGACCCCCTGAACCAAACTTCACAAAACCTGGGTGGTATCAATAAGAGACTCTCCTGATAATTCCTCCCAGGTTTGGTGAAGTTTGGTTCAGGGTTTCCAAAGTTATGGACCCTCAAAGATTTGGCCCCCATCTTCTATTAGCTCCCATTGGAAACAATTAAGGATGGGGGCACCCCCTTTGGGAGTCCATAACTTTGGACCCCCTGAACCAAACCTCACCAAACCCGGGTAGTATCATTAGGAGAGTCCCCCAAGCAATCCCTGAAAGTTTGGTGCTGCTAGCCCAAACAATGCGCCCCCTGCAGACCAAAAAACACTAAACACTAAAAATGTTTTTAAAACTTACAAGCGGAGGGGGGGAGCTTCGGACATGAATGGGGGGTTTAAACCCGAGAACCCGCCCTTGATGCAGATGGACTCTAATCTGGAGAACTGGGTTTGATTCTCCACTCCTCCACATGAGTGGTGGACTCTTACCTGGTGAACTAGATTTGTTTCCCCACTCCTACATTCCTGATGGGTGACCTTGGGCTAGTCACAGTTCTCGCTGAACTCTCTCAACCCCACCTGCCTTATAAGGTGACTGTTGTGGGGAGAGGAAGGGAAAGGAGTTTGTAAGACCCTCTGAGTTTCCTTACAGGACAGAAGTAGGGGGTACACATCCAAACTCTTCTTCTTATTCATGTAAATGTATAAAAGCACAGAACACTTCGTACTGCTCTCCAGAAGAACTCCAGGCTGCCTCTAACACCTGCTCCCTCCCTAGTGCAGGACTCCTCCCTTTTCTATAACTCAGACCCCTTCCTTTAGATGCCACTTCCTGCGGGAAATAGGGAAGCATCAATTTCCTACCTTACATGTGGCTTACAAGTCAGTCCCTCTACAGGTTCTTCCCTCAGATAAGAACACACAAACCCTGATGGATCAGACTAGTTAGGGCCAGCTATAAAATCCATGAACATACGAAAATCTGAACCAATTCAAAAATGCAAAAATCATGTCTCACAGTCCTTCGTGACTCAAATTAAAATATTTCAACTGAGTTTGTGAGATTATTTTGCATTGCAACGTTCCATAAATAAAAAATAAGAATTACTAAAAGGGGTGAAACCTCTACTGATTTGTAGCTCAGTCTGCCTCAGACATGGAAAAGAAAACCCAGCTGTTAGCAAAAGCTCTCAAATGAGGTAGCAATCATTATAAGCCACAACAATATCTAACCATATCAAACAGCAATCAATTAAATAATACAATCAAGGTAGAAGCAAAGGGGGGAAACCCCAGGCCTCCACTGAATAGTCTGAATTAATGTTTCTGGAATTCAAGAGAAATCCTTTCTAACTTCAGCAAAAAACTATCAGACAAAAAGTCCATGCAGCTAATTTCTCCATGCAAGTTTCCACTTACCTCTTTCTGATACACGTAGCAGGCTGCTATTGCTACCATGGTAGATTCTCCAACAAAGCCAGCAAGAAGGGATCCAACTCCTAGGGTGGCTCCGTGGACGCTAACAACATTGAAGGGAAAAGAAACAATCCTGTACTAACCATAACAACCAGCAGAGGGGTATATAGGAAAACTGGAGCCTGGGGACAAAACCTGAATGTGGCGCCCCCCCCCCCCCCTGTATGGGCGGCCACCCTCCCACACCTCGACCAAACAATTATTTTTTGCACCAGGTCACAAAACACCTCCCACCCCCAGCAAAACATACATGGCTCTCTCCCCACCAACTCTCTTTCCTAATTTTGTCCTCACACCAACCCTATGAGGTAGGTTGTTAGCCTGAGAAACAGCTCCAAGCCAGTGCAAGTGTGTATTAAGCATGTAAATCTCTCAAAAATCACCCCCAGCAAAACATTTACCAAACAAATGTCAGCATCATCTCTCACAAAACACCTCCAGTGGAATCCACCCCCAAACAGCATCCCTTTCAATGGTGTTTAAACTAGGGAGCCCAGATTCTCCTTTTAAATCTATCTTGAAGGGAGTATCTAGGGTCCCCAGTTAAAACAACATTGAAAGTGATGCTGTTTTGGGGTGGATTCTCCCCCACCCTGAAATAGCATCACTTTCAATGTTTAAACTGGGGACCTCACATTCTCCCTTTAAGTCCATGCTGAAGGGGGTGGATTTAAAAGGAGAATCTGGGAAATTTGGGGCGTGGCTGCTGTCAGGGGTGCAATTGTTAAGCTAGCAGCACCAACATTTCAGAATATATTTAGGAGACTCCCTGATGATACCACCCAGGTTTGGTGAAGTTTGGTTCAGGGGGTTTAAAGTTATGGACCCTCAAAGGTGTAGATCCCATCTCCTATTAGCTCCCATTGGAAACAATGGGGGATGGGGCACCCCTTTTGGGAGTCCATAACTTAGGACCCCCTAAACCAAACCTCGCCTAACTTGGCTGGTATCATCAGGAGAGTCTCCTGAAAAATCCCTGAAATTTTAGTGCTGCTAGCCTAAAAATGCGCCCCCTGAAGGCCAAAAACTAAAAAACACTAATCAATAGAAAAAACACACCAACGAACCTGAAATTTTTGCGCCCTCCACTAGGGGGGCGCCTGGGGACATAGGGTACCCCATGTACCTAGGCAAATACACCACTGATAACCAGGATGCTTCAGCAAAGGCTTTAAGCAACATAAAGCAGAGTCATAATTGACGTAGTCATTAAAACAATATAAAACCTTTCACATTATTACAGTCATGTATACCAGGATTCTGGCAACTGCGTGCATTAGGAGCCTCTGCTACATGATGTCCTCCCAATACACATGGTCACCATTTTGTCTGAAAGGGGAAAGTAAGACCTACCCCAAAAATAAGCCCTAGCATGATTTTTTGGGATTTCTGGAGGATGCTTGAAATATAAGCCCTACTCCAAAAATAAGCCCTAGTTACAGATTCCCTGGCGTAGCTGATCTGGTCATAAGGGGGGGGGGGGGCTGCAAAATCATGGGGGGAAAAAAGAGATCCTTTGAAAATAAGCCCTAATACATCTTTTGGAGCAAAAATTAATATAAGACCCTGTCTTGTTTTGGGGGAAACATAGTATAATAGACCTGCCTGGCTGAGGAACAGAAATACAAAAGGCAAGGAAAACAAGTTGGAACCAGCTAACAATGGATCATTCTGGAACTAGGGATGGGCCCAGGAACCAGCTGCAAACTGTCTAAAAGGACATAGCTGCAGAAACAGGATTCCATTATGGCTTGTTTTGGAAAGGGCAGGCCACAAAATGTTTAATCAATGGTAAAGTTTGGAGGTACGTGGGACAATCCTATGTGCACTTCATCACTTCTAAGTCTAAGTTCAATGGGACTTACACTCTAGTAAGTGTAGTGTAGGGAAGGTCAGAGTGTCAGACAGGGATCTCAGAGAGCCAGGGCAGAATTCCCGGCAGCTCACTAGGTCACCTGAGGCCAGCCACCTCTTAGATGAGCCTATCCGCCTCACAGGGCTGTTGTGAGAGTAAAATGGAGGAGAAGAGAATAATGTAAACTGCTCTGGGTCCCCAATGGGTAGAAAGATGGCATGTAAGTGAAGTGAACAGATAAATGAGAGTGCTGAGAATTTTGGCCTGAATTTATACTTTATACAATATCATGCATACTACATAGGAACAACAGAGGGTTGTGCTGAAGTTTCTCATTAATAAATTAATAAATTGGAGTATTGATGACTTTCATCTCTCCTCTTAGCTGGCAGAAAATACAACATGTCTACATTATTTGCAAAGTAGGTGGATAATATTTTTGGTTCACGTTACCCATTAAGAAATGGTGTGTGTGTTGGAAGGCCAGGGAAAGTGGATGAGACAAAAGAGTGCAACTTACCCCAAATAAGGAAGCACTATCAGGCTGGTAATAAGAACAATGATCCGTAGGATGGAGCTCGGGGCCAGCACAAAAGTCTTTTTTAGGGTCATCAGCCACCCTGTCAAATGTGCCCTTACTGTTACTGTAAAAAAAAAATACAGGAGAATGATCAGATATCAGCTGAGGAGAGTCTCTAATATCATTCAACAGCACGAGCTTGGTTGCATCTTCTGCCTGTAGCAGAGACTGTCAGAATACATACCAACATTTGGGTCCTCAGATATCATACGCTTAAAAGTTCCTGATAAAAGTTCTTGGTTGTGCGTAACGAAGTTCAAGTTCATCCAAGTTATTATTAATGGTTCAGTTCAATTAAATCAATAAAATTTGAGAGATGTGAACAACCTAGACTAAGCTGTTAGACAGCATGATTGTAATGTCTGTCCACAAACTGAAGTGAGATGTGTGAGTCAAACTGCAATTTCTGTATTGCAAGGCAGAAATAATAAAATCAGATCCGTTTTCCATTAAAACACTTGCATCTTCCAAGCTAACTGTCATGGAGCCACAGCATTCTTTCCAGCTGAATTTGATGAGGCAACTCTGTAGCGCAACATTGCTGCTGTGAACAGCATCATTTCCTGGCCTGTTCCCTGCCTCCCCCTCCCCTTCCCCATTACGTTTCCCGCATACCTGGAACTGGGAAGAAGGAGAAGATACGCAAAGGAATGACACAGAGCTCCGCAAAGGCAAAATCCACTCCAATTATGTCAACTAATATCTTCTCTGACACATTTGGAGTCCAAAACATCACAAAGCAGAGCTGGGGAGCAGAAAGAAAACAATAAGAAGACCTCATGGCAAACCTTTCAATTCATTCTGACTTTGACACCACTTATTTGCTTGTACGAATGATCCTTGAAAGTCTCCTCCTTATTTTCTTCTTATGTCCACAGTAGGTTACTCTGCATTTGGCAGTACCACTGTGCTTGTCCAACACTGCGCTCACCCACACTCTCCCTCAAGGAATTCTGACTTTTATTTTCAGAAAAAAATCAGAACAGCTCATCAGAACAGCTATTGACTCCTGCCAGTCCCGAAGACCACGTATATGTACAGGCTTATGTACAGGAAGAAGCACTGGTCACACAGGTACAGGAAGAGGCACTGGTTCTCAGCAGAAGGCCATGGCTGAATGGGAATGCGAACCCAAGTCTCCAGGAACCCAGGTAAACAAGCTATTTACAATTTCCCACTTGTACCATGCTGGCTAGTGATAGCAATATAGGCATTCTAGTTTTCACGGGAGGGACTGAAACCTCTCCTTCTCTAGCTCCATGCTCCTTAGCTGAATGGGGACTCAGCACACTGGGGAATGGCAGTCCTCTGACTGTAAAGGCAGCAGACTCAAATCAAGGAAACCCTGACCCAACTTGCAATGCTCAACTCAGGACAGCCTGACTCACAGTTTACACCCTTAAAGTACCGTCCTAAGTTCAATGAGTGCAGAGGGACATAACTTTTCTGCCAGGGCAACACCAGACACGTATGGAAATCAAAATAAGGATTTTGTTGCTCTTCCCTGTTCTGACACCGTGTGAGGACAAATCCCAGTGCTCTTATGGCAAAGCCCAGTCTTTCCTTTAATTCGTGCTGCAACAATGGATTCCTTACCGTTAAGGACATGGCCATGCAGACGAACGTGAACTTTTTGATATGCGTTGCTGTGACGGTGCTGCTCGTATTCACCATTTTATTGCTGGGGTTATTCTAGGGTGTGGGTGGGAGAGAAAAGAAATCACAGGCATCAACATCTTGAAGAGCACCAGTGAGAGTCTACAGCAGCAAAAGGACAAAAAAAGTTTCTGCAATCCTCAAAAGGAGCAGAGCGACTGTGGCCTGCGCATGTCCAGGCAAGACAGCGCAAGGCCTTTTCCTTTGACAAACATAGATTTGGCTGCTGAATGCTACCGAGCTTAAAGCATAAAGGGGAGCAAAATGGCAGGGTTTTGCTTCATGCCGATACTGAACTCAATCCAGGAAAGCAGTCCTGCGTGTCCTACCAGAGTTTTCCCATGGCTGGAAAGTGAAGCCGAGGGCATCCCATGCTCTTGGGACATCCCATCTGCCGGGGACTGGATTCCAGCAGCAGGAAATGTGTGGGGCCTGAATGCTCATCTGTGGTCTCCTGTGGAGGGATCTTTTCAGTTCCACGGGAAATGTGCGGCCGGGTTCCTCAGAACCAGCCAAGTGCAGCTGCAGGGAGAGGCCCCGCAAGGGCCAGAGGGCCCTTCCATGGCAACAGCTGCCGCACCAACTGACCCTGGATTCATTCACCTGCTCTGCTTGTCCAGAGTTTGCCCTCTCTGACTCCCTTCGTGGGGGTTTAAACAAGCAGACCCAGTGGTTTAAAGCAAAAAGCAAAATCAAGTCAAGCAAATGCTACCGGAAGGGCTGCACACGTGAGGCACTTTTGCGTTTCTGCTGTGCTCCCAGGAATATCGGCTGGCCCAGCGAACAGAACTCGTGGCGGCAGCTCCTGGCTCAGCCTCTCTCCAATTAGACCAGGAAGCAACCTATAGAAACCACATCTCTAAGCACCTGGTTCTTGTGCACTCTAATGATGTGTACATAAGTTAAGTGCCCAATGTTCTGTCCTGCGCAGAGAAGCCAACATTTGCTGTGCAAATATCAAACCGTGCACTTCCTCCACAAGCAAGGGCTGTTTTAGAAAACTTGCCCACCACAGCAGTAGAGCCCTTTTCAGCACAGGTGTCAAATTCACGGCCCTCCAGATGTTATGGACTACAGTTCCCATAATCCCCTGCCAGGATGACATCTGGAGGGCCGTGAATTTGACACCTATGCTTTACAGCATCTCTCAGGCCCTTTCCGCAGAGCAAATGTATAGTGGGCTGCAGTCTGGATAAAGTAACCCGCTTTCTTGTTTTTGCATTCATATGCATCCATGCAGGCAGAGGCGTACCAAGGGGAAAAGGCGCCTGGAGACATCTGTTCTCCGGCCACCCCCTGCGACGTCTGGGGCAGGGCCCACCCCCGAGCCCTACCCCTTCCCGGCTGCTGGCTTTGAGCCAGCAGCCGGCAGTCCCTTCTGCCCTCCCCTCTGGGAAGGACAGAAGCAACTGGAAGGCTCCGTGCTAAGGCCTTTGCTTTTATGAGCTTGGGGGTGTAGCCACGCCAGGAGGGGGTGAGGTTTGAGGGGAGCCGGCAGCTGGAAGGGGCGAGGCTTATGGGGGGGTCCTCTGGCTTCCTTGGCCCTGCCCATGTCAATGCCGACATGGGCAGGGCTGAGGGCAGCAGGCTTCCTACTGCCTTGTCATCTTCCTGGTCATGTGGGGACCCGATTTTGTGCCCGCACGTGACCGGGCACAGAGGGTACCCCCTGTCCCTAGGCAAATACGCCACTGCATGCAGGCAGTGATTGGAGCCCACGGAAATAATCTGGGTTGCTGTCGCACCTTTGCATGGAGGCGCATCAATTTTTTTTTTTGGTTACCTCCAACCGATGCAACCCAGGATTTTAAAAAAGACTCACGGACAGTGCAATTCTCGAAAAACATGGTTTGTGGGAAATAACATGGGACAGACTTGCTTTAAGGACGGGATCCATGCAAAGTTCCCCCCAAAATGGGTTTTTTACCATCCTTAACCCGTGTTTATTGGCCCGTGTGGAACGGGTCTCAGTGTAGACCAACGGATGAAGATAGAGGAGGAATCAGAAATGTGTTTGTATATTTTGACTTTAGATAGAAATGCAGAAGGGCATTCCCACTGGCATGCTGGGCAGGTCTTCCCTCAAACCTCTTGGAAACAGGCAGCTCATTATGGCCCCGTGCCCCCCCCACCCCCGCTGATATACATAGCCACAACAGAGCAACTATTGGGGAGTTTCATGTTGACTGTCTTGTATGAGGCACATCCAAAGAAAAGCAGCTACATGCAAGAGGGATGGAAAGGGACAGAATTCACAGAGAAGGAAGGGAGGCACGAATGGAGAACTGCAGAGTAATGGCTTGATGTACTTTTTCTCTTTTTCCAAATGGGAGAAGACTGGCTCAGAGGATCTTCTCCCCTTCCATTCTGTTCAGGACAGGGCAGAGCAGGGGATTCTCAGAATGGAATCGGGAATCCCAGTACAGCTGTGTGGGAATCTCAAGCAGATTCTGATCTTGCATGGGGAAGCCAGCCATGCCATAGCCAGCTTTCGGAAGGGCCTGCTGCTACCCAGTGTGCCCTGGAGCCCTCTGTGGCATCCTGAAGGACTCAGGGTGGAGGGAGTGTTCTCAATTTGTGCATGGAGTCTGCAATATTGTCACCGTCCCTTGATCTGGCCCACCTCAGATGACTGCCTGCCTGGTTCAAGCCCGCCCTTCCTGCAGTCACTACAAGTAAGAGGCTTTCTCAGGCTTTCTCAGGGCACTTCCGCACGTGGAAAATAATGCAGTTCCAATCCACTTTCAATGCACGTTGCAGCTGGATTTTACTGTGCGGAATAGCAAAATCCACTTGCAAACAATTGTGAAAGTGGATTGGAAGTGCATTATTCCGCATATGTGAAAGTGCCCTCATTCCCACCAGGCTGCCTCATTTCCTGGACACAAGAAAAGTTCAGTGTCATCAAGAGATGGAAATGCCCGTGGAAAACCACTAGTCCTCTGAGCCAGCTGCCACAAAGATTCATATTATGCCCCTTTTTTGCAAGCTGTTAATAAACCCCAGGTTTGTTTGACAGCACACTTGGCAGGGAGCTGTCTGAAATAGAAGCAAAGGGTCTGCTCTCGTGACTAGAAAAATAAGCTCACCTTGTCAAAGGCAGGATAAACAGCTCGGATCTCTGTCAACCAGCCGTATGGCATGTGACCCACTGGATATGTAGCTGTCAGAATGGCCACTGCCTAAGGAACAGGAAGGAGGAGAACATGACAGGTCACATGATCACAGAAGCTTACCAGACCTGACTATCACCTGATATTCAGATACATCACAGTATCAGAGTTACCCCCAGCAGCATTCCACGTGGCCTGAGTTAGAAGAAGAAGAAGAGTTTGGATTTATATCCCCCCTTTCTCTCCTGCAGGAGATTCAAAGGGGCTGACAATCTCCTTGCCCTTCCCCCCTCACAACAAACATCCTGTGAGATAGGTGGGGCTAAGAGAGCTCCGAGAAGCTGTGACTAGCCCAAGGTCACCCAGCTGGCGTGTGTGGGAGGCTAATCTGAATTCCCCAGATAAGCCTCCACAGCTCAGGCGGCAGAGCGGAGAATCAAACCCGGTTCCTCCAGATTAGATACACGAGCTCTTAACCTCCTACGCCACTGCTGCTCCAGTCACAACTGGAGCAGAATAAAGCTAGGATTTGCAAGACTGGGCCTTTTCTATGGCACATCAGCAGGGTCTGCCTTCTCAGACATTCAGTGTCATCTGCTGGCTTCCCCACACCTCTCACAAGCTTTCCTGCTTTCTGAGTTTATACAGCTGCTGAAAGG
This sequence comes from Sphaerodactylus townsendi, assembly GCF_021028975.2. NCBI lineage: Eukaryota > Metazoa > Chordata > Lepidosauria > Squamata > Sphaerodactylidae > Sphaerodactylus > Sphaerodactylus townsendi. The sequence continues at coordinate 3,510,983 of NC_059433.1, read as the reverse complement.
CACTGCTGCTCAAGCCAGCGATAGAGCCATTTCCTCAACTAAAAGGTGGGAAAGGCTGCCCATCTGGAAGCCAGGGAGGCTGCTTTAGCCTGCCATCAAACAGCAAAGACTGAATAGTTCCACAACTAACCAAAATGTACTAGACAGAAGTAACCCTAAATTACTTGTTCTGGATTACTCTGCCCAGGCCTGACTCAGGTGCAGGCGGGCCCTCAGGGGTCATGGTCAAAACGGCCCAGACTACACAGCCAGCCGCAGTTTCTTTTGAAGGACTCTGGAAACAACACTGCACAGCCCCTCCCCACCGCTGAGGTTCCCGAATCTTCTCTTCTGTCTTCTAGATCTACTTGTCCGATGGCGTTTCACTGTCAAGACCTGCCCTGCAGTCTTCTGGGATATCCTGCCCCCTCGCAGCCCTGTGGCCAGTCACGCTCTCAGGCAGCTGGTTGACCTTCTTGCACGTCAGGATATAGGGAGCTCCTGCTGTGGCCTGGGAGACTGCAGGGTTTGGGGACTGCCGAGGGGGAGTGCTGTGGGGGTGAGTTGGGAGGGGGCGCTTGAATGTCAGGACTGAGCCTGTCAGTGCCAAATGGCAGGTAGGGCAGGGGGAGGTGGTTTACTATCCTCTGATGTGGGGCGAAAGTCCGGTGTCTTCCCCTCGGCGCCCCAGGGTATCCCGGACACAGATCTTATCAATGTGCTTGAGGAGTTTTTGTCCAAAGGGGTGGTGATGTACTTGGATGTTGTACTGATTTACTCCCAGTCGGAATCGGAGCATGGGGCCACTGTTCGGGCTGTCCTCCAGTGGCTGCTAGACAATGACTTGTTTGTGAAGCTCTCCAAATGTGAGTTTCACAAGGAAAAACTTGACTTTTTAGGGTTCCGTATTTCCAGCCAGGGGTTGGAAATGGATCCGGGGCAAGTACGAGATGTGCTTCAGTGGCAGGAACCCCACATGCGGAGGCAATGACAATCGTTCCTTGGCTTTGCCAACTTTTATCTTGACTCTGTCCCTGACTTTGCCCAGCTGGCCCTCCCCCTCACTGATCTGACAAGGGGGCAGCAGCGGCGAAGCCAGCAGCCCCGCTCCTGTGGTCTCCTGAGTGTCGGGAGGCCTTCAAGGCACTTGAACAGGCCTTCACGTCAGAGCCCATCTTGCACCACGGCGACCCCTCCAAACCCTTTGTTGTGCATGTCGATGCCTCGGACAAAGCTATGGGCGCGGCCCTTCTGCAGCGGGGGGATGATGGGAGGTTGCACCCCTGCGCCTCCCTCCCTCACAAATTCTCGGGGGCTGAGCTGCATTGGACTGTTGGGGACAAGGAGACAGGGGCGATTAAGCGTGCCTTGATGGACTGGCGCCATTGGTTGGAGGGCGCTGCCCACTCCTTTGAAGTGTGGACAGACCACAAGAATCTAGCGGTGCTCTGCGCGCCAGGGAAGCTCTCCTCCAAGCAACTCCACTGGGCTGATTTTTTTTCTCTTTCAACTTCTCACTGAATTGCTTCCTGGGGAAGTCCAATTGTTTGGCTGATGCCCTGTCTCGCTTGCCCGACCCCTCCCCGGTGGCTCCTGTTCCATTCGGGACTGTGTTCTCCCCTTCCCAACCGGGCTTGGCAGTGACTACCCATAGTCAGGCGTCGCCCTGCATCGATCCCCCCGTCTTGCCCGCATCCCGGAGGGTGCCTTGAGGTAGGCGGGAGCCCTCCCAGTAGCCCCCGAGGGCAGCGACTAGCTAGAGAAACAGGGTGAGCTGTTTGGCTCGGTGGGAGGGGGCAACGAGATATAGGGTAAGGGGTTTGTGTGGGAATCGCCAGATTCCTCTTTTTTACAATGTTACCTACACTCTGAATTAAAGGCTTTAGAACAAATCTACAGTTTCCGTGATTTCCAGATCTGAGGTTTGACAGATTGTGCCAGACCAGTTCCAAAAAGGCCAGTGATGAAGACCAAGGCCAATTCTCTTCCAACAAATCCAGATTTTGTTAACCCTTGAGTTTGTGTGGTTTGAGAGAGAGAGTGGGACACAACATTCACTACATGACCTCAGGTGAGAAAAAAAACACAGGAGAACTTAGAAGAGTACGTTACCTCCTACTGTTCATTCAGTCATTCTCTCCCCACCCCCACCCCCCGCCACCTTCCATCTCCTTTTTATTTAATGTGACTTTTCCATCAGAAAATTATTGGAAAAGGGAGGATTACAGTTGTTAAGGCACATGGTTCTATAACTGTGAAAAGTTTTTGTTTTCTATGAAAAATTGCTAGTGAATATTTTTAAATAGAACACAATCTATCTTAGCATTCTATTTAGGTGCTCACTCTAGAATGGAAAAATAAACATGGTTAGATTCAAACTGCTGTTTGCAACCAGGCTAGGAGCAGGTTTACCAGCCCTGGCTCAAGATAACCAAACTGAGCATTAACACTGGTGCGGTTGTAACACTGAGCCATAGCTGGCTCCAAAAAGTGAATGGGGTGAACAGGTACCCAAGCGGGGAGGGGGACGCACATCCCCCAATGAATGCTCAGAATTTTCCAATCATGATTCGAAAACTTGTCTGTCTTCGGCGCAAGATCAGTAATGGAGCAATCCAAAGCAAGTCTACTGAGAAGTAAATCCTGTGAGCTCAGCAGGACTTGTTCCTAGGAAATGGTGCAGAGGACTGCAGTTTAAAAGTGCAATCCTAACCACTGTGGCACCCTCATGAGCCCATGGACTCAGATGATTACTTCGGATTGCAGCGTAAAACTCCCAGCAAGAAAATCCAGGAATGAAGTCCAGCATGCCAGCCAATTGTTCTCTTCTCTTCCTGACAATGTGAAGGGCTACGGGCAACACCATGTGCAGATATCTACAGAACCCTCAACAGCCTGGATTTCCCAACTGTGGATTCTGCCAGCACTTTCTCTTTCAGCCATTATTATGCTTTCAAAAATAGGTGCAAAAAGAACAAATAAACAATGAAGCCAACTATCAGCTGATAATACGAGAGGCATTTACTCTCAAGCGAATGCATTCTTTGCACCTAGCGCCCCAAACCATGTTAAAGTGGTATCCTTAAATGTTAATTACACAAAATGCTATTAGAAAGAGCAAACTATGCAATTAACTATTTCCAGATGCATGAACTTAGAGATTCATCTACATAACAAAGTTCTATGAAGCAGTAAAGGACAAGAAGCAACAGAAACCATCAACTCAATACTAGCATTTATTGTTCAGGGATTCTGTAACTGTGTAAACTTCAGCACTGGAGGAAGAATTCTGAGAATCTGGGCTTTCATTTTGAAGAAGAAGAAGAAGAGTTTGGATTTATATCCCCCCTTTCTCTCCTGCAGGAGACTCAAAGGGGCTTACAATCTCCTTGCCCTTCCCCCCTCACAACAAACACCCTGTGAGGTAGGTGGGGCTGAGAAAGCTCTGAGAAGCTGTGACTAGCCCAAGGTCACTCAGCTGGCGTGTGTGGGAGTGCACAGGCTAATCTGAATTCCCCAGATAAACCTCCACAGCTCAGGCGGCAGAGCTGGGAATCAAACCCGGTTCCTCCAGATTAGATACACGAGCTCTTAACCTCCTATGCCACTGCTGCTCCTCAAAGATAAAAGTGTCCAGTCTATAGGAAATGCAAAAATAGGTTGGAAAAAGATGTGGGAAATAATGGTGAACTTTCAGTCTCCTTAACATGCACAGCCGGTAGTCTTGGAGGCTGCCGATCCTAAGTCAAGCTCTTTCTAGTCTTCCACCCCATGACTTTTTTAAAAAATAAACACGTCAGGAGCTGAAATGGAGCTCTTTTGCACATGCTGTGGCTCATGAAAGAGCAGTTGTCATGTGGACTAGGGTGACTTCTGGCCCAAAAGGTTATATTCAATGAACCAGAGACAGAGCTGTACTCACAGAATGGAACTAATTGATTTATTAGGAAAATTACTTGTCACCTGCTTGTGTGATGGTGGTAAAAGCAGGTCTTGCTCCAAAGAGTGCAGCTGCTTGACACAAAGATATCCAGAGAGAGATGGTCTTTTGGCCCCGAGGCCATAAAGGCTAGTTGTGTAATGTTACATTTCTGCATCTTCCTCCCACTGCTGTCCATAGGTCCTGTTGAACCCCTGCTCTCAGGGTTCACAGAGCCCCTAAAAATAGTGCTGGGCAAAATGTGGGGCAGCTTTAACTTCCTCAGATATATGGAGGAAAGAAATATGGGCCTCCGTGCAATTTCTGCTTTGGCCTTTAGTCATGACAGAACTCAGAGAAATCACTATTGTCAGAGGAGTGGGCAGAAATGACCCTCAGAATATTTTGAGACAAATTCATGCAAAATTCTGCAGCTTTTTGATTCCCTGAGGATCTTCCCTGAGATCTTCATCAAAACATTTCTAAAAAAGAGAGAGGGACTACAAGCAGTTGCCTTGTGAAAGTCTGGCAGCCCTGCTTTTTCACACACGCAGCGCTTCCCAAAGGGACTCCTACCTCTGTGGCTGCTGAGCTGCCGCCCAAATCCCGAGACACAAAGAGGTTGACAATAGGCCGGCTAATTCTTTGTGTGGCCAGAATTAATGCCAGAGGCCACCAGAAGCTCAACATCTTTCTTATCGTAGCATCTCCCTGAAGGACAGATAGGAGGAAATGTTGGTGAATCACAATATCAGAGCACAGCCGACCCACCCACCCAAAAACAGCTAAAGGCTTTTCTTATCAAAATATGAGGCATTCCATGAGTAAGCACAACCCACCCACACAAAAACCAGTGGCAACAGGAAGCAACAGATTCTTAACAGTATGACAATTTTTGGATAATTGTTGCATTGGTGAAATATATTATATTGGGACTGTCATGATTTTATATATTAAGCGAAAGTTGATATTAGTGATACTACCTTTAACTATTTTGACCTTTTCCATTAAAAATTAGATATTGTTATTGTTTAAGAAATGAGAGCTTCCTAGCTGTGCAATCCAAAAGGGAGCATGGAATCTATGCTGGCACTCATGCCACCAGCCCCACACAAAGTGGCACGGATACTGACACAGGCACTTTGATGATGATGATGATGATGATGATGATGATGATGATGATGATGATGATGATGATGATGATGAATATTTCTTTCTTTCTTATATTTAATAGACCACCCTATCCCCGAAGGGCTCAGGGCGGTGCACAGTACCGTGGCAGAGGGCTGCTGCACAACTCCACGGCACACAAATTCAGAAGTTTGCTCCTCATGCTGTAGCTTCTTCACCACTGGGGACTGCACTGGTGTAAAAAGGGGTTTTCTGGGGGCACTCCCCAGCGGTGGAAGTGACTGTAGCTGGCTTCTAGTGGAGTTTCAGCCTGGGAACACCCCTTTTTTACCACACAGACTTAGTCCACCAAAAAGTGTGGCACAAGTCATTCACGCCACTGGGCTCCTCTTGGCTCCACCGACCCCTATGCTGCCTATTGCCATTTTGGAGGCAGTGCCTCCAGCCACTGGTGTACTGCCTCCCCCCGCTCCCCACCTTTGGATTGGGCTACCTGAATCATATCTTTTGAGTTTTCATAATTCAGTTTGCTATGTTCTCTTTGAGTAAGAATGCTTTGTGAAAGGTTTTGGATGGGGAGAAGTATCTTTTCTAGCTGACCAGCCAGGAAAGCAATTGAAAATTGGAATAATTCATTCTTTTAATTTCTTTTCTTTCATACTGATTACTAATTTTGTAGGTCTGTTTGCAAGGCAGACTTATCTTAGACAATCAGACAGTTAGATCCATTAATGTCTCAATACATACCCCCATCTCTGGGCCGCTGCTGTCAGGAATAATATCATGAATGTTTCTGTAGTAGCCTAGGCATAAGGTGGTGCACCGGACAAGCGCCCCCATGTACAAGGACAAGATGGGGATCAGGAGGGGCTCTCTACACTCCAGGTGACTGTGCAGCAGAATGGCTACGAAAACAACCTGTGAAGTGGAAAGAAAGCAAGAAGAAAATGAAACCCCAGAGGATGCAATCAAGGTACTCAACATGTACACAACGTACATTTTGGATGGTGATTCAGGACATAATTTGCACTCCCACTGCTATTTAGAGGCGGTGGCTGCTAAGTGGCCGACAGAAAGAAACTTCAGGTTATCTCATTCACATGCTATATTATGATTTAATTTTGTTGTACACCGCCCAGAGACCTTATTTTTATTTATTTATTTATTTATTATTTCAATTTCTATACCGCCCGATCCCCGAAGGGCTCCGGGCGGTGAACAACATAATATAAAACATGAAGCATTAAACAGGAGCGAATCCAGTACACAATACATAGGCTCCATCAATAAAACGTCTTAAAATACTTAAAACCAGCGGTTAATAATTAACATTTAAACAAGGCGTCCCGCCTCAATTTCAACCCACCCCAAAAGAGGGGGGGACGGCGGCCCCTCAATATGAGAGCTCTGATGTACCAGTGCCAGAATTGTAAGGTAGCAAGGAGGGGGCACCGTAGTCAGCGGTTGAGGCACTCAAAGGAAGCCCGGTGGGAACAACACAGTCTTACACAGGCCCTCGCGGAACTTCGCCAAAAGGTCCCGCCAGGGGTGGACGGACAACTGTAATAAAAAAGTCCTGGCCCGTGTGGAGGCCAGCCGCATCATTGAGGGGCCGGTGACCACCAGCAAATTGGCCTCTGCTGACCGCAGAGGCCGAGTGGGGACATATAGGGTAATGTGGTCCCGGAGGTACGAAGGTCCCAGGCCGCGTAATGCCTTAAATGCCTTATCCTTCGGGGATAGGGCGGTATACAAAACCAACCAACCAATCAATCAATCAATCAATGCCTGGAGAGGAAACGCCCTTGACCCTGGACATCAGTGCCCGACCCCTCATGCTGCCCAGTGTGGGTGCAGGGAAAGGTCTTGATGGGCGGCAGCTGCGGACAAAGCTTTTGTGTGAGAACAAGGGCAAGAGAGAAGCAGCTATTGCTCTGTGCTTGGAACCAAGGTGGTATTCCAGGCAGTCTGGCAAATCCATTGGGTGTGACCTTTTTAGCTGTCTTCTCTAGCTGGGGCATTAAAGATTTTATCAGTTGCAGATCAGCTATTAAAATTAAATGAAAATATATGCATCTACTTGGGCAAACAAACTGTTGGAAACTATTATACAAATAAGAAGCAATATTATTAACAAAAATTTTAAGAAAGAAACTCCATGTCCATTTTCCTGCTCTTAAAACACAATGCTATAATGTAAAGGATTCTAATTATTATGCTCAGGACTCATTCCTAGTTCCTTTAATTGTGAACAGCCATATTTGCCATCCTTCCAGTTAAAGCTCATGGTACTTGAAGGATGAAAAACAGTTGACTCTTGACATCTTTGGCCCCTCAACTAACACAAGGCCCAGTGCCAAGAGCTGCAGTGGTGAACTACTGTGCTGCGACTTCCTGAATCATAAGTGGCTGGGGATTAAAGGTGTTTTAAATGAATATGCTGCTTCCCCACCCAACTACATTAATTTAGCAGATGCCTTCTGTTTCAATTAAATGTTCCTATTAACATCTGAGAGCATTCAGCAGACTGATAAAGTTCGTGGTGTTTAATAGAACTAAGGAGCTGGAGTGGCAAAGGGAATAAATGGATTTGCCAGAATTGCTCTGCGATAAAATTCATGCAGTAACGCTGAAGCTGACTGGTGCCCTTTCAAGATAGGGTAACTTGTGATTTTACCACAAAAGGGCACTTTTACGAGGCCACTTTGCTGCATGACAACTGAGAGAAGCTACCTTTTGCTGCCCCCCCCCCCCCCCGCTATGATTTTAATTGCTTTAAAGTGGTCAGAGCCTTTACACGGTTATAACTTCCTAGACTTATTTCAAGTACAAGTATAGGGTATCTTTGGCTAGGCCTAATCGGTGGGCTCCTTACCTGAGCAATGACATCTGAGATGGAGGCACAGCCCACCAGAAAACTGTATTTGTGTTTCAGAAGAATGCCAGCATGAGTCCAAGCCTGAACAAGACAGAACAATAAAATCAGTGAGACTCACCAAATGAACAGTGTTTTAACTTCAGATTGCCACAGCAAATAGTGGAATGGTTTCAGGGCTGTATGAATACTGAGCTACCAGAACTGACAATGTTTACTCCTAATGAGCAGCAGTTCTGTAGAGTCTTTCACATTACCTACTACGTGATCCTTTCAACTGGAGATGGGAGGACTGGAGCTGGGACCTTCTGCTACTGAGCCATGGCCTGTCTCTCCCCTGGCCCCATCAAATGCTGCACCAAAATAACCTGGACACAATTATTTCAGCTCTTATAAGAGGGGAGGACAGACTTCAGCACAAACTGTGGTTCCCAAATGCAACATGCCAAGCACTTGGGGATCCAAATGACATTCTATGACTTCAAACAAATGTGCACAAAACAAGGACAACAGTCCATGTACCTATGCTGCCAACTTACCATAGCATCCATAAAAGGGAAGGCAGCAAGATATAGGAAGGCCTTGCGCGTTTTACTTCCCACGGATTCATCCACATGGTGCAACTTGTTGATAATGTAGTATCCCAAATCACTGTATGCTGCAGAAATAAAAATGATTTATTATTACTATTTTTCAAATCAAGTGTTTATGCAATGCACATACGTCACCTACACTTTGGATGGTTTTAGACAAGACAGACACAAATAACATCAGCACCTCTGAATTCTACACATCTAGCATCATTTACATTACATGACATCAAATTATAATCAGAATAATAAAAATAACTATTTCTTAACCAGATTAATTTTGCCCTAAAATGCTTTGTGATATGCTTTAATCATCTGCTCCACCTTAGCGGGTAGAGCCACAGCAGGTCCAGTCTACTGGGAGATGCATTTTCCTCCAGTGTGAGGAACCTTCTCTTGATACCAGATGCTGAGCCTCTGCACCAAGGGTAAGGCTCCTTCCTTCCTCTAGTGGAAAAGACCTTGGAAAGCAGAATGGAACTTCATAACCCAACCAAGAGTCACAGCCAGTGCATTTCTACCCCCTTCCTGTACATGAGGTTGGTGCACAGATGGGTCATGGGTAGAGGCTCCTTCCTCTCTCTGCCACTGGAAATCATGCTTCCTTCAAATGTTACCATACAAGTGCTATGTTTCCACTATTGGGCTCTTCTCTAGGGCTGCTTCCAATGCTCTTCAATGCCCTTTCCTTTAGGGGAAAAATTTTTATTTAAAAAAAATTGGATATTGGGAAGGGCATAATTATTGGTAGTCTGGGTTATCTGGGTACTTGTCCTGATCAATTATTTCTCAGCTTTTACAGCTGCTGCTCTCAACCATTTAATCTCTTTCACAGTCCAACTACTAAATGCTTAATTTGGTATCAGTTTATTGTTGCTTCCTGGCAGGAGGCTGGCAACTGAAAGCCCATTCAGGTCCTGAGAGATCATCTAGCTTGTAGCCATTTGATCGCTAACTGGCCTCGCTTCTCAGATTCTCTCAGCCCCATTCCTCCACCCTGTAGTGCCGGGCAACCAGATAATGGCCCCCCCCCCCCCCCCCCCCCCGATGTAAACATTCTAACCTCCCTGCTTTTTCCACCAGCTGGCAAGGGGCAGGGGGTTTGAGGGTGCTCAAGCTATATCTCCCTTTGGGTTTCTCCCGTTTCTCAGACCTGGCTATGACAAGCCTTGCACAGACCTTCAATAAGGACCACCATTATCAATATTGGAGTCTGGTTAATGTCTACTGACAGGCAACCTTGCAGTACTACATTCTGGCTTAGTATCAGGATTTATTTTATAGGTGTGTGTGTGTGTGTGTGGAGATTGCAAAATTATTTGGGTCATTTATTCCTTATGAGAAATCTTTCCAGGGGGCTGCAGGGGCTGTTTTTTGAGAAACCAGCCCACGATTTCAGCAGATTTAGTCTGCCTGCCCCCTAAGCACCCCCTAAATTCAAGTGAACCCAATGGGTCTCTGAATAAAGGGCTGCCAGCCATCTTCTGTCATTACCTATGGAGAGCCCCTCCCCCCACCTGCTTTCTCCAAGGTAAGACACAAGTGCAAGTCAACACAGGTCAAAAGTCTCATGATGCAAAGAGAACCAACAGAGGATCCCACCAGAAGCAACCCAGCAAGCTCCCCTAAAAATGCAATCCATTTTGCCTGTGAAAGCTTTTCTCCGCCCTCCTGTTGCCCAGGAAATCTGCAAAAAAAAGGCCCTCAAGTTTGACACTTTAAAATGCCAGCCCTAGATAGTCAGCAAGTCACTAAATATTTCCAGAAATATCAGGGGTGGGTATATGGGTATTGACTGTGATTCTTTAATGTGTATCCAGTTCTGGAACATACCTGAAAATTTTTGGATATATTTTTGGGCCAGATATATCTGAGAACACATCCCTATTTTCCATAGCTCTTTCTTCTACTTCTCTTTTACCTTCAACTTTACCAAGAGCAATCTTGGCCTCCAATCTGGAGAACCAGGTTGGATTCCCCTCCTTATCCACATGAGCGGCAGAGTTTTATCTGGTTTGTTTCCCTGCTCGGTGACCCTGGGCCAGTCATAGTTCTCATACATAGAGCAGCAGTGGCATAGTGGCTAAGAGCAGTGGCTAAGAGCAGATGCACTCCAATCTGGAGGAACCGGGTTTGATTCCCAGCTCTGCCGGTTGAGTTGTAGAGGTTTATCTGGGGAATTCAGATTAGCCTGTACACTCCCACACACACCAGCTGGGTGACCTTGGGCTAGACCTTGGGCTTCTTTGGAGCTCTCTCAGCCCCATCCACCTCACAGGGTGTTTGTTGTGAGGGGGGAAGGGCAAGGAGATTGTAAGCCCCTTTGAGTCTCCTGCAGGAGAGAAAGGGGGGATATAAATCCAAACTCTTCTTCTTCCTTAAAGGTCAGAAGTGCCCAGGAGGGCCCACCATCCCACGAACAACCAGACCAGGGCCCGCCTGGATTTAAACAGCTACTAAAAACTCATCTTTCATTCAGACATTCTCAAACTGATTTCCCTCCTATCATTTTTATCAGTGCTGTCCTTTAAAAAAAATAAAAATCTGAACTTTTACAATGTAAACAGGAAGGGCCTGTTCCTTCATCTTGATTTATGTGCCGTGCCTAATTATTGTAGGCACACCAGAATTAATAGCATCACCCGCACCAGAATTTGCAGAAGAAATATTCCTGGAATAAAGATTAAACTTTTTATCAAAGGAAAGTTAATGAATTGCCATTCTTTAACAACCCACAAAATCTGCTGTCCAAGACATCAGTCTTTGTTTACCAGAAGGATTAGCAGGATTTGGGCAAATTATGCAAACTTCTGCACACAGCCTTGTGAAAATACGTTTCACACAGGTTGTAATCTCCACATATTGATGGAATAACATTCAGGTGGCAGCTAGGTACATACCTTTTCAAATTAGTTTCAGGAATTCTTTCAGAAGGGGGATTTGTGTGAATGGCTCAGAAGAATGTTTCCATCCTTCACCTACCGCAGCGGCAGACTGGCCACTACAGCCACTAATCACTTGGGCTCGCCCAACCCAGGGATAAAAAGGAGGTGCCCGATCTGGGCAAGCTGCATGCCTCCTGAGGAAAGTGGCACCCAGATGTGCCACACGCAGCCTGGCAAAGACAAGCCCAGTTCTCATACTCCGTGCAGGTGTCATGCGCTGTGTGCAGCCAGCCCCTAGCACGGGTGACCAGCATGTGGTGCCTGGGCAGAGATGCCCAGTCAAGAAGGTATAGAGCTGGAGTGCCAGCAGGCTGACTGTTTCTCCCACTTTTCTTCTTTTGAGGGGGCGGGGCCTGGACCAGCTGGGGAGAGGTGGGGCCTATTCCCAGGGCCATTCCCCCCTTCTAGACTGCCCCTGACTCTGCCACACCTCTTTCTCCTACCGATTTCCTCTCCCTTGGGTTCACAGCCTTAGGTTCTGTTTTTCCTGCCCAGGCAGTGGGCAGCCTGTCACTGAGTCTTTTGGAGGTCTGTGGAGCAGCAGGCAAATGAAGGGTATGAGAGGCCATGCTTTGGTGAGCTTATGCGAGCAGCAGTTGATTTTAGCAAAACATGTAGGAGGACTTACCTATCAACGTGTGAAATACAGCAGCCACTGCACCAGCCACAACCATGCACAACACTGCTTTGGTTCTGTCTCTTTTACTGTTTACAAACACCAGTCCCACATTTTTGAAGTCACTCATTGGACCAGTGAAGAACTTCATGAGGGAATAAGCCAATCCATAGCTGGCTAGCATTTCCACAGCATCTTCTTTGACGGCTGCAATACCTCTATTTAAGGCCTGTGGTTCAAAAGCAGAGAAAAACAAATTGTAACATATACAAAAAACTTTTCAAAACTCAAAATGACAGAAAGCACCAGTGTACTATGCTATGGAGCAGGGGCGTGGCTATAGATTTTTGTATGGGGTGTGTTTGGGGGCATGGTCATGCCTTCCCAAGATCCACCCCTGGCCTCAGTGCTTATAAAAGCAGCTCTCTGAGGCCGGGGATGGCAGTCTCCCCTCCCCTGCCCCTCCCTACTGGCTGGGCTCCCAGCCGCCCCCAGGGGCAGGTAGGGTCATGGCCACACCTCCCAAGCCCCGCTCCCAGACTCAGTGCTTATAAAAGCAGCTCTCCAAGGCTGGGGATGGCAGTCAAACAAAACAAACAAAGAACCTTTAATGGCATTACAACATTATATACATAGCAGTCTCTTACCCCGGATGGCAGTCTCTTCTCCCCGGAGGGGAGGGAAAAAGGAACTTCCGGTTGGGAGCCCAGCCGGTGGGGGTGGGTGGGCAGGTGGGGAGAAGGGGGTGGACCTTCAGACATGTCATGCGGGGGTTTGAACCCATGAACCCCCCCCTTACCTACATCCTTGCTACGGAGCAATGGCAAATAATGAATACATGCATGTATGATAAAACTAAGCCATCATAGATTTTTAAATTTATTAGAACTACCACAGTGCTTTACTTATTTGATTTATGTAAAACATTTTAACACAACTTTTCCATCCCACTTAGATTCCCCAAGGCAGTAATCATAACAAAACAACCTTTACAAAATAAATTTATATCATGAACTGGAAGGAGGTTCATAAGCGTCACTGAGGGCATTCCAACAAAACAGAAGTCTTCAACCCTTAGTAGAAGAGAATACGACAGTCAACTCTCCCTGGGAAGGGAATTCCATTGTTTCAGTTCGGTGACCAAAATGTTTAAGGAATTATGCCTCCTCGTATATGCAAACAAACCTGTAGTCGCATTTTACTACTGTAGACATTTCCCTTCCTGTCAAAAATATGATTAACTATCAAAGGAGCAAAGGTGAATTTACCCCTGACAGGCTTGTGTGCATTCCCCAGACACAGCCTTCTCAAGCTCTGACTATCTAGATAAGTGGGATGATTTAACAAATCTACCTTAAACAGAGGATGAAGCTTCAGAGAACTGAGAATTTTATGAAAATTACTGAATCTAATAACCATGTTTTGCCCAAAGCCGCAGCAGTTTCATGGAGGCCGAAGAAAGCTGAATCCAAAACAGAAAGTGTGAAACTTTCTCTGTGATACACTTCTGAAGATGCTAGCCACAGATGCAGGCGAAACGTTAGGAATAAAATCCACACAGCCCGGAAAACCCACCAGAACCAAAACAGAAAGCCTTAAATACAAATCTGGCTGCAAGAGTCTGCAGAGAAACTATTTCTTCTACCACTGGCTGCCCCTGAGTTTCCCAAAATAAAAAAGCTAATTCAAAACGCCCATGTAACTGGATCACAAGCAATGGAAACAGACATACATTCTTTATGAAGAATAGCTAAAATGACTAACCGAAGTTTCTATGAGACATTTTGCATAGTGGAGAGTGAATAGAGACATTTTTTCCTCATAATACTAGACCATGGGAACACAATCATACAACTGGTAGCAGATTCTGAATGGATGAAGAAGAGCACGTCTACAGACCACACATCAGGATGAGCATCCTACAGGCATTTTAAATATCAAAATAACCACATCCACCATCTTGAAAAATGGCAGTTAGAAGAAAAATGTTCCAAAATTGGAATGTCTATGCAAGAAAAAACTAAAGCAATAGTTTTCTGAAACACTCATTAAAAATAAAATTCTTTATACACACACACACACACACACAAATATTTGCAGTGGCCTATTGTGGGATGTTTCACTTTTGCACTGATGTTCCTATATCACTAGGCTGCTGTTACCTAGATTAACAATTAGAATATATTTTTAAAGTAGCAATGAGGAATAACTCGGCTTGGCAGTGCGAAAGGCAGGCTAGGTGGGATCTTTTAGACAGCTATACCAGAATTGGCTTTTGAAACGTTCCACAGAGAATACAAAGAGACCAAATTGAATTTAAATATTTTTATAAGTTTTTGATGCAATACATTCATACAGTGAGACGTGAAGAAGCTTACACACAATTCCTAAGAGATATGAAAAGGGTGGAAAGTAGGTTTGGATGATAGATTGGGAAGGGAAGCAGTGGGGACTATACACTACCTAAGTTCAGCTGAGAAGTTCTGGAAGAAGGCAAGGATTCCTATGCCAGCATGGAAATCCAAGCAAAGGACGATATCGTGTCTCACAACCAACTTGACCAAGAGAGGTTCAGGCCAGTAAAATGAGCACTGAGTTTGGGGGTACTTTTATACCCTTTATCGCAGGTAGAGGGCGGGAATAAGTAAGTTTTAGTTTCGTTTTCCTGTATTTTCTGTGCTTCCATGCTGGGATCGCTGGGCTGATCTGATCAGTAGCTCATCTATTGTTTTTCTAAGTGTTGGGACAATAGAGCCTATTGTTTCTTGATTATATCAGTAGAGCCTTGAAATAGCTTATGCAAAGTTACCTCTTAAGAGTCTCTGTCCAGATATGTTATTTAAATTTGGCTGAGGCTTTTGAGTGGATCAGGGAATGACTGATTGTTAAGGAGATGATTTCTAAAGACAGAGGAAATGCAAAACCTTGTGATGAGGTGTATCCTAGGTTCTTTGTAATACAACAACCGTGGCAGGGTGTGGTAATCAAGAAACAGTCCATGAGACTTCTAGCCTTAGTTATCTGGAATAACTCATTCAGTGATTTAATCTTGCAAACAGACCTTTTTGCCCTTTTGGTCTGCTCTCGATTTGGACCTCTGCTACTCACACATAATATATATGGCTGCTGGCTTTTGTCAGTACATATTGCAGGAAAATATAAAATCCATATTTTCAGAAGGCAGGGTATGAAGGGTAGGGCAACACTGTTCACCTACATTGCCTTGTGTACTTTCAAAAACTGCGGGATAAGTAAGACAAATTGGCGAGGTGTCTGGTACCTATATGAACTCATAGAGAAAAACAGTGTCAGGTAGATGTCATTCCAGATTTTAGATTACAGAGCACTTTTTTGGCTGTGCCATTTGCAAATTTGAATTTTAGATGCATTATCTGCTATTATTCTTTTCAAACCATTTTACAAAACTGCAAACCATTATTGGAGCAACACTACCCATTTCTATGCCTTGCATGTCAAGACTGAAGGAATTTCTTGGCTCATCCCAGCTCCCTTTCAGGTCTCCATTTTTTTGTGTTTCATCACCTTACCTGCCAGAATACAAAATATGCTCTCCAGCTATAGAAACTGGGGAAAAACTCTAAGGAAATTGTAGAAAGTCTAAGGAAGATAAATCTTCCATATCAGTAGTGTTGTGATCACTTTCTATAGTTGGATTTGCAATTGTGCCATAAAACACAACTTCCTATTACACCGATGGATGTATCACTCACTATTTCATCAGCCTACTGCCACACAGAGACTACTGTCAGCAAGGTAAAAGAAGCAGCCATTTAAATGTCTGGCCTAAATAGGCATGCTTTACACAGACTGTTATAATAAAAATGAACTTGTGGATGCAAAACAACTGTCAACTATAATTCTGGCCCCTAAATGCACAAAGTACTTGCTGCCTTCAGGAGAAAGGGGTATTTATTATTTACTTACTTATTTACCTATGGGCTGAACTTCCCATATATAGATGTTTAAAAAGCATTTACCGGTATACGATAAATCTTACAGTCAATTCCTAAAAACCATTAAGTGGTGTTGCATCACAACTCATTCACTATTCCACAGCTCCTGACTGTCTTGCATGAAAGGGAACACACTGTACAGCGGGGAGGGAAATGTCAGGAAGGTGACTGAGAGTCTCTCTGGCTCAGTCAAGGTGGAAACTTCCATTCATCCTAAGGAATCTTACACCAACTTAAGTGGTTTTTCTTCTGTAGAAGAGCCACTCCGACTTGAAGAAGGTTCCTCAGGCGGAATAAAGGCAGTGTGACGGGACACGTCCCTCTGTTGCTTCCCCACCTGCTAACTCCTTAAGGGGTGAACTATCGATAGAACCCTTCCTGTACCAGTTGTTTCAATATAACAATTTAAAATAATATAACAATATTATCTAAATATGCATATTAATAATCTAAAGCCAGGGCTTCAGGTGGCTGCTGCACCACCACCCAGCTGCCTCCAGGGGGCCTTCCGGCAGTGCTGAGAGGCAGAAACAGAGAAGGAAAAAACCGCCACCAGAAAGCCTTCCATAAAGCTTCATGGCCTCGGCGTAACTGGCTGCAAAGTCAGCTGGTTGGTTCCATGGCTGGGCACATTTCTGGCCTATCCCAGCTGTGCCAACAAGGCTGGCAGCTGCGCAGAAGAGGCCGCAGTGTCTGCCTGCCAGTGCATTTGCCCCTCCACTGTGCTAAGTGCCCCCGAAGGGCAAATCTGTCGGCATGGACCCACACTGCCTCCAGAAGTGAATTCATGTGCTCCCCCCTCCCCGATTGGTCCATCAGAATACTCTGAGTGACAAATAACTGTTAAAATCATGGTTTTTCCCACCTAGGAAAAATTATTGATCAGGCACACTTCTGCATTCACGTTATTGTGATGCTCCTTCCCCCACATGCGCAGGGCCATTTTGCATGGTAGCCGGAGGCAGACCCAGCTCTGCTGTAGGGTATCTTCTCCGAAGGGAGCTGCAGCCAATCAGTGCTTCCCTACAAGGCTATCTATGTGGAACACAGCTGTGGAAGACACTCAAAATCTGGCTATGTGTGGCTTCAAATCGGATGAGCTCCATGTACTGCTCAAGAGTGCGATGGGTGCGATGATTGACTCTGTTCCCCTTTTTCACATCTACACTTTTTCACATCTACAAATTAAATAGTACTAATCCAAATCCAAATCAATTTATTTATGGTCAACGACCAGAACACCAGTAGCAAAAATGCACAATTCAGCAGTAATGAAACACAGGTCAAAGATAACACATAGTCTGTCTTGCTGACAGAGAGGATGTTCACGGGAATTAAATAATTTATATAAAAAATTTTCAGTAACATACGTTTGAGATCCCGTTACACCCAAATTGC
This sequence comes from Sphaerodactylus townsendi, assembly GCF_021028975.2. NCBI lineage: Eukaryota > Metazoa > Chordata > Lepidosauria > Squamata > Sphaerodactylidae > Sphaerodactylus > Sphaerodactylus townsendi. The sequence goes on along the minus strand of NC_059433.1, from coordinate 3,493,556 downwards.
AATACAGTAGATAAAAATACAATGATTGGAGAAGTGGAAAAAAAATTGGTATAAAAGACCCATACAATATTGCTAAGAAGAAGGCCTATAAGGGCTAACTAAAAGGCAGGACTTCTGGCCAGTTCATCTAACATTTGAACTGATCTAATCTTCCCTTCCCTTAACTATTCAGCCACGGGATATTTCTTTTTATATTTACAGATAAGTGCACAGAACCGGGCCGTTTCCCCTGTGATTTTCTGGTTTCTGCCCGACAATGTATAATCCAATAAATCTTTGTGAGTTAGGCCGGTTAAGCCAGACAGAGCGGGACAAAGAATTTCCTTTCGGGGCTGTTCGTACATGGGGAATCTAAAAAACATATGATCGATAGTGTCAATTTCGCCTGGGGGCAGAGGCAAAGCCTTCTTTTGTAAGGAACTTTCTTATATTTTCCCTCTAGCAGCAATGAGGGGAGAGAGTTGCATCAAGCCAATGTAAAAGATCTTCTCATGTTGTTGTTTTCCAAAAAGAACAGATATGGTGCTGTACTAACTTGCCATCTTAAGTGTTCCGGTGCAAGGAATTTAGGGCACTTCTGTAGATCTGTTTGTCTCTCTATGTCAGATTTTTTTTTGTTTGACTAGTATACGGGCCCTTTCAGCTCCTATGGCTATAAGAGTTTCTACTGAGAATCCCATCTGCTGTATAGAAGTTTGAACTGACTTATGCCAGCTGGACAGAAAATTATTCTGGAGGATCAGGGGGAGAAGACCTTGAGGACTATGAAGACAGCCGAGCCATTTTGTGATTGATAGAAAATGGATCAGGGCTTCAATTTTTAAAATAATACTAATCATCATCTTACAAGCTCAAGGTTGATTGAACATGGCTGATACTCTTGGACAGGGACATATGAGTATATGATCCAAAGTTGGTGACGCTCTCAATACTCAAGGGGAGAAAAAAAGAATTATCTTAGAATGGATTTCCTTGTGGAAAACAGATTATATGTATACCCAGAATCCTAAACTGTGTTTGACAATTCTATTGTGGTGCCATATCCTAATATTTTTGAGACCATTTTTGCCAGCCTTGATCACTCTCCTGAAAACTTATTGCAGCAGACGTCTCAAACGGAATAAAGGTCCAGACCATTGCTCAACTTCAAAACCCTGTTTCTTACTTAATAACACTGGAGCACACTCTGCCCAGAGACTAGGCTGTGGTTTCTACGGAAGAGCCGGAGTACTAAACAAAGACTCAAATGGCACAACAGGTGACTTACAACCGTCAGAGGATGCCTGACTCTGCCAGAATCAACAAAATGGCTCTTGCTCTTTCAAGATTTATGGACGCTTAAATATGGTAATGCTAAAGAATTTACCTTCTACTCTGAAAGGCATAGATCACATTCAAGTCTGTACTACTAACCCTGTGGGGCTGAATATATTAAAAATGAACATGTGCTCTAAAACATTGTCAGACTATAATGCTATTTACATGGGAAAGGAAAAGCTCTGCATTTAGATGAAAATTAAATGGAGAATTATTGAAAAAATCAGGCAGTGTTAAAAAAAGGAAAACAGAAAATACAAGAAAAAGCGGTCCTGAATCAGCGGGGACCACCAATGCTGCCCGGGATGGGCACTGCAAAGAGGCCCCGCCATGCCTCCCCTTAGAAGGGCAGAAGGCAGGTGGTGGCCAGGCCCACTGTGGGCGTCAGCGTCATCAGGAGGGGTGGCCGGGAGCCTATATGAGGCTTCGACCTGGCCCTTGGCCCCTCCCTGGAGCAGAGTGGCAGCAAGTTTCCCACCCACCTCTCCCCTTTGGACAATGTTAATGCATGTGTATTATGTCATAGCCAAGCCGGCGGATGCGCATGGGAACTGATCAGGTGGTGAGGGGGAGCTGTGGAGCTAACCCTCTTTAGCGGAACCTCCTTAAGAGGTTTGGGGTGGAGCAAGCCGTGGGTCAGGATGCCCAGCCAGGGGTTACTGAGGCTTGCACCCCTTAGTGGTAAATTGGATCTTCAGACAGGGCCTGTCGCCCACCTGAGTTCCACTACCGCCGTGCTGCGCAAAACGGATCCCCAGAAAGTGGCCTCCGCCCAGCTGGGTTCCACGGCTGCTGCGCAAGGTTAACGGTTTCCTCCAACAGGCGGGTTGGAGGAAAGTTCTCACTGGGGCACAGACTCGGGCCTCACGCTTCTTTTCATCCTTTGTCAATAAAACGGTTTGTCTATGGCCAAAATTTTAACACAGACAAGAGTGTTGTGTTGTTATTTTGGTTGGGTACTCTGAGCAGTGCCAGTCCCACACTCAGGGGGCAATTCTGTGAGTTAAATTTGAATAGAGGAACAGACTTAAATGTTGTACGGGATGCCAGAAAAGCATATATGAGGGGATTCTTGATTCAACAGAACACAGTTAAGAAATTGGCACAACAGAAAATGCAAAGTGTATTAGACTTGATAAAGGTAAAAAACAGGAATTTAAAAAATATCCACATAAAAAAGAGGTTGTGCATAATATTAACATTCTACAACCACAATTATCGATGCTGACAGCAAAAGAAATGGAATCAAATCTTAGGCCATTTCCACACGGCTGAAAAACAGTGCACTGGGGATGGTAAAAACACCGTCCCTGGGCTGCTGTTCACACAGCTGGCACTGCTACATCACAGCAGTGCCGTGATCGCCCCCCCAACTGGTGGTGAAATGGGATGTCTCCTTTTGGTGGTGAAATGGGATGTCTCCTTTTACCTGCACTTGCTGAAAAGCTGTCTAGATCCGTCACCATTCTTCCACTGAGCTTATGGACTCTCAGTCAGTTTTATGCCCATTTGTCATCATGTCTATGAAGTTTTAAATATGACTGACTGTGTTTTGTGAGTCACATCGGTCATGAGAAGAAAAGACTCACTGGAAAAGACAATGGTGGATTCCGCATAGGGCAAATATGATTCAAATAGAATGGGTGTATGATCAGTGGTGGGATTCAAATAATTTAAAAACTGTTTGTTTACAAGCACCATTTTAACAACCGGTTCTGCTGAAGTGGTGCGAACCTGCTGAATCCCACCGCTGTGTATGATGCTATACAAACCGTTTGGGGGTGGGGGGAAGAACTTTGCACAGGTCCCATCCTCAAGACCAACCTGCCCCATTTTATTTCCCTCAACCTGGGATTTTCACAAATCGCTAAACCAATCAGCAATATGTTCATTATTGCTCTACCATTGCAGGGAGGCCCCCCTCTTTTTAATTTTGTATGTTGAACATGCAGCCAATCATATTGTGGGGTTCATTTCTGTATGTCTGCGCAGCTCTGCATGTGTTGCTGGAAATTTTTTAAAAAGAGAAGTATTTCAGTGCAAAGGCAGCCCGGTTGTTTCCATGGGCTCCAATTGCTGCCTGCAAGGCACACGTGTGAAGGAGAAAAAGGAAAACGGGTTCCCGTTATACATTTGCTGTGCAGAATTGACTAACAGTACTAGAAAAGGTGAAAGGCAGTAGGAAAAGAGGAAGACCCAACAGGAGATGGCTGGACTAAACAAGGGAAGCCACCCACGGCCTTCAGTTTGCAAGACCTAAGCAAGGTTGTCCATGATTATTTTGGAGGTCATTACTTCATAAGGTTGCCATAAGGTGGAAGCAACTTGATGGAACAGATACAAACAAATTGTGGAGGATTCTGTTTTGAAAAAAGTATAGACCTACATGCTACAAACATGTTTGATGTACACATGTTTGATGTACACGGGTCAGTAATCTTTATGGGATATTAATGTCATTCCTTTAACAAATAAAACCTTTCCAGTGTGGAATACCCACAATTTATTTGTCTGGTCCATACGTGCACACTAAGATGCAAACAGAAGCACCAGTTAAAAGATCTTAATTTGGGGATCAGTTCACGCAAACTCATGCCATTTCACGTTCACGCAAACAAGTGTTTCTTCCGTGCAATCAGGCACTTACATTTACAATGGGAACCAGGTGCTCATTTGGGGCATAACTGGTCACAGCTGCTTAGAAAGAGAAGTGGCCGTAAACAACTGGCTCTGTTCTCACTAAAGTTCTTTCTTGAGTCTACATCGCTGACTAACTACATGTTGATACACAACAAATATTCCTACATGTTGACATACGCTCTCATCTACCCCAAATTGCATCTTTTGATCCCAAAGAATCCAAAATTGCATGGTAAAAAAATTCGACAAATCTCATTTGGAACTCCTACAATGATACTCACAGTACAATAAACTTGTGCCTAAATTTGTTTGCAGGCGTGCTCCCTTTATCTCTCTTAGTGATCTCATCCCATAAACCTGGCAGGAAATTAAACTTTTCATTCCCTGTAAATCTTTTACCCACACATGATGAGTACCAGTTGGCCTAAAATCTCTATTCTTATTTGTGAAAGAATGCTGAATGGCTGGATCAATCCACAAAAGTCTGGAAAGTCTCGCCTCAATTTCATTCTGCATTATGCTCAATTGGGGTTTTGGCAGCATTTGATTCTTCAGTGGTTTCTAATTGTCTTCGGGTAGCATTGGCTGGCTTTCCAATTGGTTTCTGGCTTGGGTGCTCTTGTCTGATTCTGATACCAGTTTTCATTTCCCTTGTTTTAGATACTGTTTTAAATTGTATTATTAGCTGCTTTGAGGAACACTCAGCCAAAATAATGAGTTAAAATATTTTAAATAAATGGTCATGTCTCTGGGCAAATCCACACCAATCCCTCCCTTGGGAACCACCACTAGGGTGAGGCCAGAAGCTGACATGCAAGAAACCTGCTGTCCAGACTCATGCAAGACTCATTTTCTCCTCTTGCATCAGCACCCACCAATGGTAGAATGTGCTTTACTTGTTAGACTAGCTGTTCTCTAAGCTTTAATCCATTAACTGCCACCAAGAATACAACATTATCATTGAGTGTTCTACCCAAGGCACAAGTAAATAAAAAAAGAGATTAAAAACAGCATTTCTGCATGATAAGCCTTTGTTGGCACATAAAAATTACAAAATCACAGCCTAAAATATATAATTATATAAAATCAACCAAACTCTCACCAATTATTGAAGCATTAATTACATCTAAGAGAAATTTGGCTACCAGTTCACAGAAAGCTTCATTTGCCATTTTTTGATCATCCGATAACCCCTCACATTTAGACAACCCTTGATTCCCATGTTTACTTCTTATGGAGATCTTTTGGGGGCAGCAAAAAAAGGGAATGCACTAAATACTCTATTTGGCCTCCTTCACATGAGCAAGTTCTCTCATCCCTTGATTTCTTTTGGCATCTTCCTTGCAATATAGCCAATGGAATTACATTACATCTGGCCATGGCTAGTGCATGACTCAGATTTGGATCTTTTAATATTTAGATATATGGTAACATACAACTATTCTCACCTACACTGGATAAATTTATTGATGAGCATGTTTTGTTTGCTGTCCTTAATTTTTCACAATCCCATAAGCAGTCTTTCCAGAGAAAGACCTATTTCGTCTATTTTCCTAATGATTTTTTTTATGCTAGCTGGAATTGGTTAATTGAGGTTGCAGCAGATTGATGAAACTACTCGTTTCAGTGTTATAATGAATGTGAGTACTTAAATGTTCTTAACCAAGCCAGTGAAATCAGTGTTATTTTGACCAAATTCTACACACAATGCCGCATACGGTGCAGAGTTCAGCAGTGCCATGATTTTATGTAGAAATTTGGAGTGTACAGAGCTTAATGAATCTTTGGCCTCAGGTGACCAAATTGGTGCTCCATATAGCACCTGTGTTCCCACTATTATGTTGAATGCATTAATGGCAGCTGATTTTGATTTCCATTTCCATAAAAAAAATTAGATAATGCATTGGTAATAATGTTCACCTTTGTTAATGCTGCTTTATAATGGGACTTCCAAGAAAGAGGAGATGGAGAAAAGACAGAACTACTCAGCACTTTCTTTGCCTCAGTCTTTTCCCAAAAAGGAAAAGGTGATCATCCAGGAGAAAATGAAACAGAAGATACAGTAGGAGAAATTCAGAACAAAATAAATAAAGAATAGTGCAGGAATACCTAGCTACTTTACATGAATTCAAATCGCCAGGGCCTGATGAACTACAACCCAGGGTATGAAAAGAACTGGCAAAAGTAATCTCAGAACCACTTGCTATAATCTTTGAAAACTCCTGGAGAACAGGAGAAGTCCCAGTGGACTTGCAGAGGGCTAATGTTATCCCCATCTTCAAAAAGGGGAAAAAGGAGGACCCTAATCATTACCATCCGGTCAGCCTGACATCAATACCAGGGAAGATTCTGGAGCAGATCATTAGACAGATGGTCTGCCAGCACTTAGAAGGGAATATTGTGATCACAAAAAGTCAGCATGGGTTTCTGAAAAACAAGTCATGCCAGACCAATCTTATCTCTTTTTTTGATAGAGTGACAAGCTTGGTAGATGAAGAGAATGCTGTGGACGTAGCATACCTTGATTTTAGTAATGCTTTTGACAAGGTGCCCTATGATATTCTCGCAAGTAAGCTAGTGAAATGTGGACTATGACCTTCTTATTGTATTTGGAATTCTTGACACCCACTGGTTTTATGCCTAATAAAGGTTTTGGATTGGATTGGATTGAAATGTGAACTAGACAATGCTACTATTAGATGGAATTGTAATTGATTGACTGATTGAAGTCAATGGGTTGACTGATTGAACTTAATGGCTCATCTTCATCCTGGAAAGAAGTGACTAGTGGGGTGCCACAGGGTTCTGTCCTGGGCCCAGTGATATTCAATATTTTTATCAACAACTTGGATGATGGAATAATTAAATTTGCACATGACACCAAATTAGAATGGGTACTAATGCCCCAGAGGACAGAGTCAGAATTCAAAATGGCCTGGATAGATTAGAGAGCTGTGCCAAAACAACAAAATGAATTTCAACAGAGATAAAGGGAAGATACTACACTTAGCAGAAAAAAATGAAATGCACAGATATAGGATGGGTTACACCTGACTTGACAACACTACATGCGAATGGGATCTGGGAGTCTTAGTAGACCATTGACTAAAATCAGCAGTGTGACGCAGCGGCCAAGAAAGCCAATGTGATTTTGGGCTATATCAATAGAAATACAGTGTCAAGATCGGGGGATGTAATTGTACCTCTCTGTTCTGCATTGGTTATACCTCACCTGGAATATTGTGTACCGTTCCGGGCACCGCAATTGCCAATAACAGAAAAAGACTAATAGGTCAATAATTTGCTGGATTGGTCTCCTTTTTTATAGATTGGCAGAATTATTGCCTTTAGCCATGATTTTGGGATTAAACCCACTGAATTTACATAAATAATGCGACCAATACTTGAGATCACCAAGTTATATTTGCTTTGATCTTTTCTGGGATAATTAGATCTACTCCAGGTGCTTTTCCTTGTTTTAACCCCTTGATCAGTTCTTCAGTTTCCTGTGATGTTACTGGGGGGCATTCCAGAATGTCTTTAAGGCCTATGACCTCATCCTTAGTATTCTATTGATATTTTTCTCATTTAGCACTTTACTAAAATAAGAATGCCTTTCAGCATATCTGGTTTATTTATCTAATACTGACATCTCTGAAGGACCTTCTCTCTCACTGAGCTCTCAAGTATCCACTGCAACCTTTTGGCTGCTGCCTTCTGTTTGCCTTTAAGGTGGCCCATTTCTCTTTTGTAGGAGCCTCTACTTCATGTGGAGACAAAAATGAGAACAAGGAGGAAAATAAGCAAGTCTAACTGCCGGCAACACCAAAGTCCAAAAACCTTTTATTTACAGCAGTTAAAAAACAGGAAAAGAAAACAATCTTTCAAATGGCTCCACAACTGATTAGAAAAACCCTTTTCTGCATACTGAAGAACAAGGGCTGTCCGCCCCACCTTAGTTACTAAGTGACCAAAAAAGAGCTACCCCTCCTTCTTCCCTTTCTGCTCATCTGACCTTCATTATATCAGCACCAGGTGTTTTCACTCTAAGGAGATGGTCATTATCTCCTGCAGGCAGCATTCCGACTTGTGATGCCACTTTGAGCTACAATGCAACCCATGCAAACAGGCAGTTAACACAACTGAGAGAACATGGCAAGAAAGCGTTGATGCTTCTGCTGACATCTCAGCAGGGAGATCTGCTGTAAGGAGCATTCTCTCCCTTTCTCGAGTCTCATTTAGAGTAACAAAGGTTTCTATGCAATGAAGTCTGCTCCTGCTGAAGTTAAAATTAATTGTAGTTTTGCCCCTAAGTATCTTTTCCTCCTCTTGCCCTGTTACCAGCTCATTTTGTCCCATGTCCACTCATATTCTCCTGGAAGTAGAACAATGCCTTAAAGGTCATGTCAAGGAGGACTCATTATGATCTTGGCAGTTCTTAAGAAATAACGTAATAGTTAATAGTCACCATCACATTTTAACACAAAGGTGTGTCGACAGCAGTAATTGTAATTGTTGCTCACTCGTCACTACAAAGCCCACACATTTCAAGTAAACAGTATGATGCCCAACAGGAAACATTGATTTTGCTTTTTTTTTATCACACTCATCAATTTCAGTCTGAATTAGTTAACACGTTAGCAAGATACAGCAATGAGAGCAAGCATGGTGCAGTGGTTAAGAATAGAGGACTCTAGTCTGGAGAATTGGGTTTCATTCCTCACTCCCCACATGAAGCCTGCCGGGTGACCTTGGGCTAGTGTCAGGACTGAGCCTGTCAGTGACAGATGGCAGGCAGAGTAGGGGGAGGGGGTTTACCATTCCTTGATACTGGGCAAAGGTCCGGTGTCTTCCCCTCGCCACCCCAGGACATCCCGGACACAGATCTTATCACAAGGAAGTGTGAACTGTTCCCAGGCTCGCGATGCTTTGTAGTGAATGCTTTGTAGTTGAATGAGGATAGTAGGAGCCGTTTGGCTTGGTGGGAGGGGGCAACAGGATATAGGTGGTGGGTTTGCGCGGGAATCGCCAGATTCCTCTTTGACAATGTTACCTACGCTCTGAAATAAAGGCTTTAGAACAAATCTACAGTTTCCATTTGTGACGGATTAGCCCACACTGAAGGGTTAATGTGTTTGTTAAGGTGCAGATTAGCTGGCCTTAGCAACAGCAAGAAAATGTGTAAAGCACGCTCCTTATATGGAGATACCACCTGATTGGCTGGCAGAAGGCGTAGTTCACCTAGAGCTGTGGTGGCGAACCTTTGGCACTCCAGATGTTATGGACTACAATTCCCATCAGCCCCTGCCAGCACGGTCAATTTGCCATGCTGGCAGGGGCTGATGGGAATTGTAGTCCATGACATCTGGAGTGCCAAAGATTCACCACCACTGGCCTAGAGGCTCAGATAGGGGGAGCTAGAAGTGCTGGTTATGTAAAAACAGGAGAAAGCCTCTTCTTAACCTTTTGGATCTTGATCTGAAGAGAAGTCTGACTTTGTCTCCCGGTGAGGAAGCAGTCAGGAAAGAGCTCTTTGAGCAGTACAAAGCTCTGCTGGGCTGAATTGGATCTGAGACTGTGGAAGGGGACCCGCAGCTCGGTATCCAGACAGAGTGTATCTGTCAGTACACAGTTCCATCCAGTCTGGGAGTGAAGCGCAAATAGGGACCAGTAAGAGGAAGGCTAGGGAGCCAAGAGTCCTCTAAGCGCCAACTGGTACAGTGGGTGTACTAGTAGCTAAAAAGCTGAAGACTTTAGTGAGAGGGAAAAGTACCCTCAGTGGGCCACCTGCATGTGACCACATCTGTGTCAGTGAAACTGCTTGAGAAATCTGTGAAGTAAAAGCTCTAACTTTCTGAAACCGAGTGCTTATGAAACCTCTCTGAGCCATCGAAGAAATATCATTTCTGTCAAAAATAAAGTTAAAAAACTGGTTATCACGTTACCAAAAGTGCCAGCGTGTCTTTGGCTAGGCTGAACGGGGTAGTGCCTGTCTGTGTTACTTCCAAGCCCCCTCAACAGAGGTTCCCTCCATTTTTAAAGAGGCTCTGTTGTCTACTCCTTCAGTGGCTTGTGTGAGCGTGTGTGTGGGTGGGTGTTGGTCTATTATGTCGTTGTTTCCAGACTCGAGGTCACCATTCTGCCCCAACTCCCTCAGTCCCTCCTACCTCACAAGGTGCCTCTTGTGGGGAGGGGAAGGGAGGTGATTGTAAGCCACTTTTAGTCTCCTTACAGGTACAGAAAACTCTCCTACATTCTTCTGGCGTGCCATAAACATCACGAGTGGTGCAATAGTACCTCTTTGATCAACGAGACATTCATCATGAACTGAAAAATGTCCAAGTTAAATTTAGCATGGAATGTTTTCCCCAAAAGATTGGCATTATTCTTCTCCGAATGAGTAAGTGGACAACATACTTTCCCTGCTAACAGCAACAACAGCAGCATCTCCCCATATTCTCCAGGGAGGGGGGCTCTTTGGTCCTCGATAGCAGCCTCCTGGTGGTTGCCAGTCTCAAAAACATTTCAGTTGTCTCAACCAGAGTTAGGGCTTTTGAAAGGTAAAAAACGTTTTAAGCCCTGGCTTCAGCCTGGTGGAACTCTCTGTCAGCTGAGACCAGGGCCCTGCGGGACCTTATCCAGTTCCGTGGGGCCTGTAGGACAGAGATGTTCCACGGGGCTTTTGGCTGAGACAGCCCAAGCATCCAGTCCCTCTGGCTGGCAAGTTTTGCCAGATTTTAGTTTTAACCTTCATGATCTTTTGAAGACTTGATGCCACCCCTTCCAGTCCCATATATTAGAGTCTGAAGGGGTGTTGGGATGAAGGGTTTTAGGCTCTGATGTTATCACTCACCATTGTATAAATTACTGTGTTGTTATAATCAATCAGCTAGCATTTTAATGTTAAATTATTGTATCGTATAAACTCATGTATAAGTCGATTTTTTCAGCACATTTTTAATGCTGAAAAAGCTCCCCTCGACTTATATGCGGGTCATTAAAAATTTTTGTGTGTTTTTATTTTGCCAGCCAGCAGGGGGCGCAGTTTTTATGCTAGCGGCACCAAAATTTCCGGGTACCCTCAGAAGACACTCCTGATGATACCAGCCAAGTTTGGTAAAGTTTGGTTCAGGGGGTCCAAAGTTATGGACCCCCAAATGAGGTGCCCCCATTCCCCATTGTTTTCAATGGGAGCTATTAGTAGATGGGGCTACCCTTTTGAGGGTCCATAACTTTGGACCCTCTGAACCAAACTTCACCAAACCTGGCTGGTCTCATCAGGAGAGTCTCTTTATGATACTAGCCAGGTTTGGTGAAGTTTGGGTCAGGGGATCCAAAGTTATTGACCCCCAAAGGGGATGCCCCATCCCCTATTGTTTACAATGGAAGCTAATAGTAGATTTTCCATTTCTGATAATATCCCTCTTAAAATCTAAGTTGGATTACATTTGGACATACAGATGATGATAAGGAATCCAGTTTTGGAGGATTTTAACTCTTGTGTTTTCGCTTGGTTGCTGGTTGAGCTAAGGTTTTTGTACTTTTAAAGTTATTGTTGATACCATATTGTTCTTGTTGACCCTCTTTTCCACTTACAGAGCCAGTTTACTGTTTTTCTTTGAAATACATATTCAAAAAACATTTAACCTACTGATGCCTCAATTGATGTAATTTTATTGGCATCTATTTTTATTTTTGAAATTTACCAGCAGCTGCTGCATTTCCCACCCTCGACTTATACGCGAGTCAATAAGTTTTCCCAGTTTTTTGTGGTAAAATTAGGTGCCTCGACTTATATGCGGGTCGACTTATATGCGAGTATATACAGGAAATCATATATTGTTTTAAAATGTTTGTATGCTGCCGTGAGCTTGACGTTAGTCAGGACAGGGCATGGTAACAAATCTAACAAAATAAAATAAAATAAATAATAATGGAAATCAACTACTAAGGCCAAGTTTCAATTTTATTATAACCCCAACTGCAAACACACAATTAAAATCTATTTCTTTTGCTATCTTCTCCATTAGATCTGATGATCTCCTAAGAATCTGAGGCTGAAACACATTGGCTCACTAAATGTCACCTTGTGAGTTTATGGTCCTACATAGTCCAACTCTGGGCTCAACTTCCATACCCCTGTTTTTGTTTGCTGATGACGCAGTTGTACTTTCGCGCTCACAAGTCGGACTAAGGAGAGCTTTAGAGTGTTGCATGGAATACTGCACACTCAACAATTTGCAACTTAACTTAGATAAATCCAAAATTGTGGTATTTACCCATAAATGGAAAGCCACCAATTGGCGGATAGGCCACAGTAGTTTCGAGCAGGTCCAGTCATATAAATACCTAGGGCTTACCTATCATCATAGGGCCTCCTGGACACTACATAGGAATCGGGCCATCTCCGCCGCTAAATTAAGTGCCTCAGCCATTATACGCTTCCTCGATGGGAAAGGCCAAGGATACATCCCTGTGGCGTTGAGAGCATTTAATGCCAAAGTGAGTCAACAAATCCTTTATGGGATCCCCATCTGGATAGGGGCATGGAGCAGAGAGGTTGAAAGGGTCCAGTCGTACTTTCTGTATAAAATCCTTGGCTTGCCCCATTCTATTCCCTATGCGGCCCTGCGCTTAGAAACAGGCCAGCATCAGCTCTTCCCTCTATTTGGGCCAGGATTTGTTTTAATCGAGATGAAGTGGACTATACATCCCAGGGACGCTCCATCCTCCACACAACCCAGTGGTGGCTTAAAATCAAAGCCAAACTTAATGAGTTGGGCATTTCCTTGGAAGACCTGCTAATGTTAACAGAGCAGGAGGTCTATGGGGCTATCAAGAAGAGACTTTTTGATAGAGAGTTTCAACAGATGCTAGAGGAAGCTAATAAAACCTGTTCCCCGATCTCTCTGGGAATACCTGTGGATAGATTAATTGTAGCCCGGTACCTTTATCTCCTGGTTGAGGCCCGGTGGCGTAGAGCAATCACCATAGCTTGGTGTAATGCCCTGCCTTCTTCCTTTAGCCTTGGACGCCACCTTGGAATCCCACATAAAGAAAGGAAATGCCCGTGTGGCATGGGTTCTGTGGAAACAGTATCTCATATGCTGTTGGATTGTCCTTTTTATGAGATAGGTAGGAAGAAGTACATAATCCCCTTCCTGCATGGAAGTGAAGGCATTACAGATAAACAGAAGGTTATATATCTTTTAAACAGCCACAACTACAAGCTGTTGGAAGCGGTGGCTAAATTTTTAAATGGTGTTATTTTAACTTGTCAGAAGTTGTAAAGGCTGTTATTATCTTGCAATGTTAATGTTAAACTATTTATATGCCATTAAAGGTATTCGAAATCGAGTTTATGGTCCATGGGGTTGTCCCTTTTTTATTTTTACATTCATACCTCGCCATATTTCTGCAACTCAAGGCGGCTTAGTGGTAGACCATCTGCTTTTCATGCAGAAGATGCCAGGTTGAATCACCAGCATCTCAAGTTAAAAGAATCAAGTAGTAGGTGGAAAATACCTTCTTCCCACTCTGCAGAGCAGTTGTCAGTCAGGCTGCATAAGACTGACCTTGATAGGCCCATAGTATGACTCAGAGGCAGTTTCACAAGTTTACATTTAGAACTAGGGCACAAAACTGCTAACCAGGTCATAATCTTTCGTCCTTGGCTTTAAAACTGCTCCCCCACCCCCGCCCCTGCTGCAGCACAGCTATTACAAATATCCCAGATAGAGGGAAGCGCTTTGCGCTGAGTGTGAGGAACCAAATCTACCCTCTTTCCAAATCCCCTGGATTTAGTTATCCTGGAAGATATACAGAACTCGAGGAGACTCACAAAGCTTCTGCCTTCTGAGCAATACAAGTGAGGGAAAGGCCCAGTGGTGGGATTCAGCAGGTTCACACCACTTCAGCAGAACCGGTTGTTAAAATGGTGCTTGTAAACAACCAGTTGTTAAATTATTTGAATCCTACCACCGGAACCGGTTGTTAAATTATTTGAACCCCACCACTGGAAAGGCCCCTTTCCAAGTCATAGATCAAAAAACTAAGGAGAGCAGCAGGGGCTTTTTTAAAAAATACAAAATGTATCATTTTGTCACAAAACTTTATAACAACAAAAACAAAAGAAGAGAATACAAAGGAAGAAATAATGTTTAATTACAAACAAATACAAACAATAAAGAAAAAATAAAACACCTAAAGAGAGTAAAAGTAAAAAAACTGCAAGAGGGTGGGATGGGGTAAAAAGGTAGTAGTAGTAGTAGTAGTAGTAGTAGTAGTAGTAGTAGTAGGAGGAGGAGGAGGAGGAGGAGGAGGAGGAGGAGGAGGTGGTGGTCCAAAAAGAACCCAAACTAGTTCTCCTGTCAAATTAAAGGTCCCCAGAGCTTCCTGGGGAGGCTAGAGTCAGACCCCATCCGCTCTTTGCCGGGAACTGCCCCTTTCAGTAATGTGTGGTAGAGAGGTCCTAGAAGATCAATCTATTCAAAGTGCCAACTTCCCTGGAAATCCAGCAGCAGGGTCGTTTCACCCTGTACTGAACTTTGGAAGAAGACAGGGCAAGTTTCCCTTGCTTGTTTCTGCCACTTCCTGAAGATCAGCACAAATTCTCTGAAAGGGTCAAGGATGATGTCAATTAACAGCAAACTATTAAATCAAGACAGCATTTGGGGACTTCTGAACCAAAATGTTTTAAACCAGGGGTAGGGAACCTGGGGCTCTCCAGATGTTCAGGAACTACAATTCCCATCAGCCCCTACCAGCATGGCCAATTAAAGCCATACGGCATGACAGAGAACTTGAATAGGGGTATTCAGACCCTAATTCCTGGAGAAACCCTGGGATATCTGATTTCCTTTAATACAACCACACTACACCAGCTCTACAAATTGTTGGCAGGTTTCTCTGCTCATACAGTAACTATCTTAGGTATTCACATTATGCCTTTAAAAAATACTTTGAACACAATGGTTCACTGAAGAAACCCATTTATTAAAGTCAATTCCATGGGGTTTTCCTCATGACATTGTTTGAAGCTGTTTCCTGTATACTTGTTGGATCTTTATCTTTTACACTTGCATTTTTAAAATGAACATAACATCTAAGGAACATAAGAACATAAGAGGACATAACATACAGAACGTATTGTTTCGCTAAGGCAAGGAAGGCCCCACATTCAGTCTCTGGAGTATCCGCTTTAAAAGACCTATGGCAGCAGGACTGAGAAGGGGGCTTCTCTTTTGAGAAAGGGCCTTGAAGACTACTGCTGACAGAAGGAGAACCCATGACATCCACAGGAAAGAGTCCCAGCCTCGTCCCCCCGTCCCTCCCCCCCCCCCACAGCTCCTTCAGTGGGCCACTCACTTGCCACCCTGCCTGCCCGGCCACCACCAACTGATGGCAGGCTCAGGGGTCAAGGGTGAGAGCAGTCAGACTTTAAAGTTATAAGACCACTAAAAGTTATAACAATAAAACCAAACTTTGTATATCAACAATACAACATAATATGGTGGGCTACAGAGTTGCATTTCAGGTTGTATAAACATTTTAAAATCCTATTTAATATACACTAAAATAGTACACGTAAATTAATTATTTTGAAATTTTCTTCTATTTGATACTAAAATGTTATAATTATTTTAAAAATAATTAAAATTATTTATACAAAGTCATATCATTAACTGGATTTTAACAACCTTTAAATATAAAATAGATATTTTTTATGGTACAAAATCAACATAAAACCTCAATAAAAGAATTTAAAAGGGGAATATTCCATCCACTTTTAAAATACTCAAATAAAGGAGTCAATATCATAGAATTAAGCACAAAAGATCCTCCTACCCTCCTGATTTTCTAAATTTGTTGATCAAAAGGCAGAATTGTGCTGTGGATCTAGAGACCCGCTGGTCCTTTCCCAAACGGAAATGGTGCATTTTCCATTTGTTATCTTCCCCCACCCAGCCGGCCAGAAACCTTTGTTTAATGTAGCAAATAAAATTAACATGGCATATTTTAGTAGATTTTACTTATCAAACACACAGTTTCCCCAGAAAATCCCGATCACTGGTAAGGTTCCAACTTTGGTCCTTGATACCTCCTGCTAAAGGAATCCCAGGGGGCAAGGCTAGGAAAACAATGTCTTGCCTGAGATCTTAAGCAGAGGTCCCCGGCCTGGTGCCCATGGGCATAACGGCATCTTTCCTGGCAGTCACCAAGAGTTTTTAGAAAGCAGGCAGGGCCAGTTGGGGCTTCTGAATGGCTGTGCAAATTAATAGGTATCCTGTTAAACAGAGCTTCTGCCTTAAACGGTGAAGAATTATTATAAGAATTATAGTAATCATAACCTCACTCCCTGATGTTTTGTGACTGGCTCCATCTCCTGCAGCAGCCATTTTGTTGAACTTACCACCCTGTTTCAGAGCCCTGACGGTGCCAGCAGGCTCTAAAAGGTTCGGGACCCCCTGTCTTAGGGAGCTCCTGTCAGTTAAAGACATTACCAAGCCAAACAGACCAGTAGCTTTGCCTCTATCCAAAGCAGCCCCCCATACAATCCCACAGTCCTTGTCTGAAACAGGGAAAAATGACCCCAAAGCATGACTGTATGTTGTCAAATCAAAGCTCTACACATGACTTCACAACTGCCATCCAGTGAATGTATAGGTTACTATCATGACCTTCCCAATAGGCTGATTACAATGAGTTGATGCCAGAGTTGATATCAATGGGGTACATCTGCCAGAGCATGCTTTGTGCCTACATTGAAATACAACTTCTTCAGCTTGGTAAACATTGTGTGGGAGTATAAGGTGCCATCAAGCTACAACTGATTTAAGATTGGGCCTCGTGGGGTTTTCAAGGCAAGAGATTGACAGAGGTGGTTTACCATTGCCTGTCTTTGTATAGTGGCCCTGGAATCCCTAAATGGCCTCCTATCCAAATACTAACTAGTGTCAACCCTGCTCAGTTTCTGAGATCTGATGAGATCAGGCTAGTTTGGGTCGTCTGGGTCAGGACTGGGCAACCTTTAGCTAAACAAATAATCACATTGGATAACACAGTAATCTTATCTGTCACCCAGGTAGATAAGCAATGCCACTTAATGGCAATGGACACACTCATCATTGGTAGATGCTAAGGAGAGAGAAGGGATGGCAGTCTCTGACTTTCAAAGAGATTTTGAGGCGTGCACTTTAGTTTGCTTAAAAGATCATGCTTAGATCATGATCATGGATCATGCTTAGAAACCGGTGAAAATGACAAACTATTGACAATAGAAGGGCACAGTAATAATAAAGGCTGGCATAATTATTTATGTTTAGAAAGTATTAAGATTTCTAAGGTATTAAGATTAAGATTTCTAAGGACTGTTCACCCACAGGTTGGAAATGTAAAGGTAACAAAGATACATTTTGTCACATGTGGTGGCAGTGTAAAATAGTAAACTAATATTGGAGAGCTGTACATGAGAAGGTGCAAAAGATACTTAAGATGAGATTTGAAATAAGATCAGAAGCCTATTTATTAGGAATAATAGAGGCACAGATGTCAAAGAGTACCTTGTTTCTGTATTTGATCACAACAGCAAGAATTATTTTGGCCAGAAATTGGAAAAAGCAGACAGTTCCAAATGTGGACGAGTGGATTGAGAAAATTTGGTCTATTGTCGAATTAGACAGTTGACTTGTCTCCTAAGAGAAGACTCAGAAAAATTTCAGGAAGTGTGGCTCCCATTTATTAAGCATATGAATACTCTTATGAATACAGACATAGTAATAGAATGAAGAGAAAGTAGAATAAAGGTTGGGAGTAGGCGTGAACAATGTGAAAGGAATGATGATCCTGAATTAGGTCAACAATTTATTTTTAATTAACATATATACTGGAAATGTATAGTCAACTATTAGAAAGTCTGGAAGTATTTTATTATGGCGTAGCGAAGACATAATATAACAGTGAATATGAATATGCATTCTTGGGGGAAAATAGAGAGAAGTCAATGACGATAACTTGCTGATTTTTTTGTATTTTTCTTTTCTTTATCTTGTTTTTTCTTTCCTTTTCTCTTATTTATTTGTGCAACAACTTATACATGTATTTTAAATAATTTTTCATTGAATTATGTATAATGTAATGACTGACTATAATAAAATTATCTTTTTCTTCAATGTACTGTTCACGGCCAGAATCACTGGGGTGTTGTGTGGTTTCCAGGCTGTATGGCCATGTAATGCTACTAGAACACAGCCACACAGTCCGGAAACCACACAACACCGCAATCTTTTTGTCCACAAAAAAAAAAGATACCAGCAGGTAATTTAAAAATTCCCTCTCTGGAGTTGGTTCAGCTTCTAGACCAGGGGTAGGGAACCTGCGGCTCTCCAGATGTTCAGGAACTACAATTCCCATCAGCCCCTACCAGCATGGCCAATTGGCCATGCTGACAGGCAATCTGGAGGTGGATTCCTGGTATCTGGAGAAGCCCTCTGATCATTTGAATGAGAAAAACTACATGACGGCACAAAGACCCCAAAGAAGGGCAAAGAAAAATGAAAAGCAGGGAAAGCACTCAGAAACAAGGGTAGCTCTCTCATAGGTGTCAAACTCTGGCCCTCCAGGTGTTTATGGACTATGATTCCCATCAGTCCATGCCAGCAGGGCCAGTTGGCCATGCTAGCAGGGGCTGCAAGGAATTGTAGTTCATGAACATCTGGAGGGCCTGAGTTTGACACCTATAAAGGGAAGGGACATGGCAAACAGGCTAAAGACTCTTTGACAGGGATATGACAAACCCATCCTCTTAATTTGGCAGATGCCTTCACACACCCACGTGCCAGCATCACCCATCTGGCACTTACTTTGCTCACGCAACAATGTGGTTTGGCCGTGTAGAACCAAACAAACTACAGTGCCATCACAGAGCTCATTCAAAACATGCAGACTTTCCATGCAGGACAATGGAGATTACTCTTGTTTACCTTTGACTTCACTGCATACCTTGAAGAATAATTGCTGGCCATGGTGTGTGTTTTATTTGCAGATGGCTTAATAGAGGGCATAATCCTCCTATTCAAAAACATGCCTGCGAGCCTCTGTTGTCAATCACCAGTTTGATCACACCTTTCAGAATCAGACACCTGTTCAGGATATTTATCTGCCTTAGTGATTAGACATTTTTCTTAACAGGATGAAAACACAGATTATTTACAGTAATCCTAGCCTCAGACTACAGAAGTGGTGTTTGGCTTTTAGTCCTGGACACATTTCACCCTTTTCCTATTTCAACTCATGACCTCATCCTTTTGTGGAGGAAGGCTGAATTTCCAACAATCCATTGAAGTCTGTGGAGCCTGCGGATTGCATGATGGGAGAAACTTTTAAAAGCATGAACATTCCGCCAGCGGCAGTTAAGAGATGG
Organism: Sphaerodactylus townsendi; assembly: GCF_021028975.2. NCBI lineage: Eukaryota > Metazoa > Chordata > Lepidosauria > Squamata > Sphaerodactylidae > Sphaerodactylus > Sphaerodactylus townsendi. Next base: position 3,474,178 of record NC_059433.1, on the reverse strand, counting down.
ACCCGGGTAAAGTGCAGGATGTGTTGCAGTGGCAGGAGCCCCGAACCAGGCGTCAGTTGCAGTCGTTCCTGGGCTTTGCCAGTTTCTTTCGGGACATTATTCCTAACTTTGCTTTCGACTGGCTCTCCCCCCTCACTAGATTATGCTTAGGAAGGAGAAGGGGCGGTGGCAACAAGATTTCGGCTCCACTGTAAAATTGGTCCCAGTGCAAAGGTGACCTTCCAGAGCTTAAATGCATACCTGCCGTCGAGACCTATTCTCATGGCGACCATGTGACGCCAAGCCTTTATTGTTCATGTGATGCTTGGACAAGGCTATGAGAGCGCTGCCCTACTACAGAAGGGGTGGATGGGAGGTTGTATCCCACTGAATGCCTATCTCTCCCACAAGTTTTTTGGGGGGCAGAGAAGCGTCACTGGAGCCCGGTTGGGGACAAGAGCCCAGGGGGGGGATCAAGTGGCAGCACGTCTGCCTGGCGCCAGTGGCTTTTTTCGGTGTGGGCTGACCATAGGAACTTGGCAGTACTTTGTGCTTGAAAGTATCCTTTAAGCAACTGTTAGGCTGACTTTTCCTCCCGTTTCAACTTCATGCTGCACTTCCTCCCTGGGAAGTGGAATTGCGTGGCCAACACCCTGTCTCGGTTGCCTGATCCCTGCCCGGGGGACCCCGCCCCGATCAGGACAGTGTTCTCCCCATCCCAACTGGGCTTGGCGGCTGTCACCCGTAGTCAAGAGGCAAGGTGCAGCCCCAGTCCCCGCCCGTTGCCACGCATCATTGGAGGGGCCCTCAGAGGCGAGGGCCCTTGAAGATGCAACAGGTTGAGGAGTCAGTGACCAACTGGAGAAACGGGGGGAGTTCTGCTGGAAGGGGGATCATTTCTATGTGCCCCCGGCGGCACACCTTATAGCTTTGCAGGGATGTCATGATGTAAAATCAGCAGGACACTATGGAGTTCATGAAAGCATTGCATTTTGGCCCATAGAACGGTTTGGTGGAGGGCGTTGAGGGGGGGGATGTGGAAGCTTATGTTAAAGGTTGCCCCACGTAATGCTTGCGGTGTGAGAGGGCACAAGGGAAGGTGCCTGCCCTCTGCCAGCCCCTGCCAGCACCCTCCCCATCCTGGAAGGTGATCTGCATGGATTTCATCACCGACCTCCCTTCCAGCAGAGGGAAGTCGGTGATCTGGATGAATGATGGACTTGTTTTGAAGCAGGCACACGCCATCCCTTAAGCATGTCGCTGCCGACCCAGCAAGCAAGGATTATTTCGTCTGTTTGTGACCCACGTCTACCGGCTCCACGCTGCCCCTGATAAGATCGTATTGGACCTCGGCGGACAGTTTATTTCGCAGTTCTGGCGGCACTTTCTGAAGCTGCTGGGCACTGAACAGGCTTTTTCCTCAGCGTTTCACGGGCGACCAATAGTCAAAGCGAATGTCTGAAACTGGCGACTCTTGAACAATATTTACAGTCCTACATTAATTTCCATCAGGACAATTGGGTTGATCTGTTGCCTTTTGCTGAATTTGCCTACAACAATGTGGTGTATAGCAGTATGGGGAAAAAACGCTTTGAAATTGTTTCGGGAAGCCGTTTTCTTTCCTGGGGGAGATCCAGCAGGGACTCATGGAACTGCAGGAATGGGTGCAGACCATCCAGCAGGCATGGGAGCCAATGCAGCAAGCCCTGGAGAAGGCTAGTCAGGAGTACAAGCGGCAGGCCAATAAGAAGCGGCAGCCATTCACTCTTGGGGTTGGGGATTGGATGAATTTGTCCACCAAGAACCTGCGGGGTCTGCAGGGGTGTAGAAAACTTCAAGGAGAAAAAATATGGTGGACCTTTTCAAGGTGATCCAGAGTGATTAATGAGGTGACGGCCGAGTTACAGTTGCCTAAAAACTTGAAGTTTGTACATCCTGTGTTTCATTGCAGCCTCCTCAAGAGGGCGCCTCCCCTGGATGACTGGCACCCTTGTCCGGCGGCACCTGCCCATTGCAGTGAGGTGAAACCTCACCATGAGGTATAGAGGGTTTCAGACTACGTGGTGCATCATGGCCGGATACAGTATTGTGATAAACGGACCCGTTTCCTGGCTGGGGACAACGAATGGGTCAATTCCAAACATGTCTGAGCCTCCCGCTTGGTGAAGGCATTTCACCGAGGAATGCTCAATAAGCCTGAAGGGGGGGAGGTCTTAAGGAAGCGAGAATGTCAGAGACCATGCCTGTCAAGTATCTTAATGTCTTTGCTGTTATCAGGATTTGCAATTGTTTTCCTGTTTCCCTCTTCCCTTCTGCTATGCAATCTGACCAAATAGCATCTTCAAAAAGAGGTGTGAAAGGTTCCCAGGTTCTTTGTAGCTTTGTAGTAGAAACTGCCGAGTGGACATTTGATGTGGGGCGAAACGGGGGGAGGGGGGATTAAAGGATATAAGTCCTGGATCTGAGCTTTAAGTCCTGGATCTGCTTTACATTGTTACTCTTCGTATCACCTGGAATAAACTGCTTTTGGACTTTCCTACAGTCTCTGTTATTTCCATGTTCAAGAGTCTGACACTACCTAGGAAGGTGGTGAACTCCCCCTCATTGGCAATCTTTAAGCAGCGATTGGACAAACACTTGTCTGGCATGCTCCAGGCTGATCCTACCTTGAGCAGGGGGTTGGACTACATGGCCCGTATGGCCCTTCCATCTCTATGATTCCATGTTCCTATTGGACCAAAGGATAGGACTAGAAATAAGTTATGAGCAGAAAGGTACTGGTTGGACATCAGGAATACATTTTTTACAGTGAGAGTAGTTAAGCAGTGGAGTGGGCTTCCGTGGGAGGTGGTGAGCTCCCCCTCACTGGCAGTCTTCAAGTAGTGGCTGGATGAGCATTTGTCAGGGATGCTTTAGGGTGATCCTGGATTGAGCAGGGGCTTGGACTAGACAGCCTGTATGGCCCCTTCTAACTCTATTAGGATTCTACCATCTTTCTACAAATGCAGTTTTCACAGAGAATGGATTTTATTGTAATAATCATGTTCCTTTAGTCTGCTTTCCCCCTTTTGGTACAAGAGGTCCCCTTCCGAAGGATTTCCTTACCCACCCCTCTCTTAGGCAGCAACTGCCCTGTAAAGACACCATAAAGCAGCAAGGTCAGGGAGTGCAGCCATGCTGCTTGCCTTGGCTGCTTTCCTTAGTCACAGCAATGGTTTCCCAACTGGTCTTTTTATAGATGATTATCTGCCCGTTTTCCTACACACTACGGTTATGCCAGTCGCCTTCCTCCAGTGGTTTGTGAGGCTTTAACGCCTACACAGCCAGTGCCTGACAACGCAGCCACTTTTGGGATGGCCTCTTATGAAAGGAAAAACTATAACAGAGAGCTGTCTTCCAGAGGACAGAGATGTCTTCCATCCAGCTCCTATCAAAAGTCATGCAATAGAAGCACACCACAGCTGTTTAACTGTTCTTTCTGTCTTCTTTGGCCAATCACCCTTCCATGAATAACATGTGTCTCCTATTCTTTTAGTAAGTACATCACTTATTTACATTTTAAGTATAGATGATGTAATTACTGAAAGACTTTCTTGAGTCTAAGTAAGCTTGGACTTGCTAAAGTTATGCTTGTAAGTGGTGTTAACTTGCAAACAACTTATGGTGACTCCAGCAAGGGGCTTTCAAAGGCAAGTGAGAAGCAGAAGTGGTCTGCCAATTGCCTTTGCCTTCTGAGATCTGGTGAGACTGAGCTACACCATTTCATAGCCCCAAAATAGTTTACACCACCATAACTTTGTTGCCACAAAACATCAAAATAGTTTACACCACCATAACTTTGTTGCCACAAAACATCAAACCTCAACTTTGAGAACAAGAGGAAGAGGTCCAAGTAACTCTTCTGCATAAGAACATAAGAACTAGCCTGATGGATCAGACCACAGCCCATCTAGTCCAGCACTCTGCTACTCGCAGGGGCCCACCAGGTGCCTTTGGGAGCTCACATGCAGGATGTGAAAGCAATGGCCTTCTGCTGCTGCTGCTGCTCCTGAGCACCTGGTCTGCTAAGGCATTTGCAATCTCAGATCAAGCAGGATCAAGATTGGTAGCCATAGATCGACTTCTCCTCCCTAAATCTGTCAAAGTCCTTTTTAAAGCTATCCAGGTTAGTAGGCCATCACCACCTCCTGTGGCAACATAATTCTAAAAAGCACCAATCACCTGCGTTGTGTGCCAGGGAAGTGTTTCCTTTTATTAGTCCTAATTCTTCCCCTCAGCATTTTCAATGTATGCCCCCTGGTTCTAGTATTGTGAGAAAGAGAGAAAAAATTTTATCTGTCAACATTTTCTACCCCATGCGCCATAATTTATAGACTTCAATCAGATCCCCCCCCTCAGGCGATCTCCTCTCCAACCGAAAGAGTCCCAAGCGTTGCAGCCTCTCCGCATAGGAAGGTGCTCCAATCCTTCAATCATCCTCGTTGTCCCTTCTCTGCACTTTTTCTATCTTTTGATATCCTTTTTTTGAGATGTGGTGACCAGAACTGAAGACAATTACTCCCAGAGTCTTGGTGCACCATGGCTTTATATAAGGGCATGACAATCCTTGCAGTTTTATTATCAATTCCTTTCCTAATTATCCCCAGCATAGAGTTTGCCTTTATCACAGCTGCCATGCATTGAGTTGACATTCCCATGGAACTATCAACTAAGACGCCCAAATTCCTTTCCTGGTCTGTGACTGATGGCACTTTTGACCCTTGTAGCATGTATGTGAAGTTTGGATTTTTTGCCCCTATGTGCATCACTTTGCATTTTGCTACATTGAACTGCATTAGCCATTTCTTAGCCCAATCACCTAATTCATTAAGGTCCACTTGGAGTTCTTCGCAATCCTTTGTGGTTCTCACCACCCTACATAATTTGGTATCATCTGCAAACTTGGCCACCACACACTACACCCACCTACTTCCAGGTCATTTTATGAATAAGTTAAAAGAGCTCTGGAGCCCAACCACAGGTCTTAGGGGACACCACTGAGTCTATCACGAATCTGGATCATTAGGGGACACACCTCAGGCGGAGGGCAGTGTATAAGTTTAATAAATAAATAAATAAATAAATAAATAAATAAATAAAATCCCTCCATTGTGAGAACTTCCCATTTATACCCACCCTTTGTTTCCTGTTCCTCAACCAGTTTTTAATCCATAGGAGGGGCGTCCCTCTTATTCCTTCATTGCTGAGTTTTCTCAATAGTCTCTGGTAAGGAACATTGTCAAAAGCCTTTTGGAAATCCAAGTAGACAATGTCCAGTGGTTCCCCCTTATCCACATGCCTGTTTACACCCTCAAAGAACTCTAGTAAGTTTGTAAGACAGGACTTGCCTCTGCAAAAGCCATGCTGACTCTTCCTCAGCAGGTCTTGCTTTTATACATGTTTTATAATTTTATCTTTAATGATAGATTCTACTAATTTACCAGGAACAGATATCAAACTGACTGGCCTGTAATTTCCTAGGTCCCCCTAGACCCTTTTCTTAAAGATTGGTGTGATGACATTGGCCATCTTACCAGTCTTCGAGGGATAGAGGCAGATTTCAGGAAATGCAGTTGCATCATTAAAGGTGAGAGAAGATCAGCAATTTTCATGCTTGAGCTCTTTAAGAACTCTTGGATGAATGCAATCTGGGCCAGGGAATTTGGTAGCATTTAGTTTATCAATGGCTGCCAGAACTTCTTCCTTGTCTACCACTATCTTCTCTAGTTCCTCAGATTGCCCTCCTAAGAAGCTTGGTTCAGGTGCTGGGAATTTTCTCAACTCCTCTCTTGGGTGAAGGCGGATGCAAGAATTCATTCAGCTTCTCTGCCCAATCTCCTATCATCTTTTAGCACACCTTTTGTTCCTTCATCATCTAAAGGGCCTGCAGCTTCCCTAGCTGAGAAAGCTTCATAACTTTTGATGTATTTGAAAGAACTGTTTGTTGCTAGTCTTGATGTTTAGCAGCCATCACGTTCCTCATGATCCTTTTGCCTCCCTTACAGCTAACTTGGCTACTCTTTTGCCACCATTTGTGTTCTCTCTGGTATTCTTTATCAGTTAAGTTGGACTTCCATTTTCTAAAGAGACATCTTTTTCCCTAATAATTTCCTCAACCTCCCTTGTTAACCATGGTGGCTTTTCTTTTGGACTGGTAGCTGCCTTTCCCTAACTCTGGAACACATTCCAGCTGAGCTCTTAAGACTGTGTTTTAAAATAACCTCCAAGCATCTTGAACCCAGTTTTGACTCTCTTGATTTTTCCTTTTCAGTTTCCTAAGCTTTCTTCCCTCATCTTTGAAATTTCCCTTTCTGAAGGCAAATGTAACTACATTAGTAGTTGTCACTTGTTCGAATGCAGAGATACTGAATCTGACAGCATTGTGGTCGCTGTTCCCTATTGGCTCAACAATCCATATGCAATACATATGAGAAATTTTTCACCCCGACTGCCGTTTCTCATCCTGGCTGAGTGGGCTCCTGGATATGACACCATCGGCTCCCTGAGCCTCTGGAGGAGTGGCGGGAGGGTGGGGGGTGGGGAGGTACACACTACCTGCAGAACTGTGCTGCATCCCCAAGCTGCTGAAGGCATGCCGTGTCCTCACAGTACATTAGAAGAGAAACAGTAGTGAGCAAAGGTTTCCAAGGTCAGAGGTCGCCTGAGATTGCCTGGGGAGTCCTTTCTATACCTGACTAGAAAACAATCTAAGGTCTCTGAAATGCTATCTAACGGTTTATTTTTCAAGAGATTTGGGAACTTGTTTTAGATTGGAGGAACTTAAATCCTTGATTCCTAAAACCCATCAGACAAGGATTCAACACAGGAAGCTTTTTTCCTTGCAAAGAATACCCTGTCATATTTTTGCAGAAAGGAAGAATTTTCCCAAGTTGTTTAAAATTCATTTAGAATTTTATATACATATCACAGAAAGACTTGGGGGGGGGGGGGTTTGGTATTCTTAACATGACTCCACAGTACATAATCCTTAGCATTTATACAGTACAGTACTTGTTGAATCTTTAAAGCAATTCATACCGCTTTATTCAGATTAGATTAGCCTGTATACTCCCACACCGTAGGAATTGGATGACCTTGGAGCTGGTTACAGTTCTTGGGCTCTCTCAGCCCCACCCACCTCACAGGGTGTTTTGTTGTGAGGAGGAAGGAAAGGAAGGTGTAAGCCCTTTGAGTCTCCACTACAGGAGAGAGAAGCTTGAGGATATAAATCTAACTCTTATTCTTCTTCTTCTTCTCCTCCTCCTCCTCCTCCTCCTCCTCCTCTTCCTCCTCTTAAGATGCATGAAAAAGCTTTAGTGGCTGACTGTGCCCTACGATGTAGTTACTCTAGTCCCGTGGTGGCGAACCTTTGGCACTCCAGATGTTATGGACTACGAATTCCCCACATCAGCCCTGCCAGCATGTGCCAATTGGCCCATGCTGGCAGGGACTTGATAGTAATTGAATCCTGTATCTAGAATCTCATAAGAGTTCGCCACCACTGCTCTATAATGAAATCAATGGGCCTAGACTGGAGTAACTTTGCACAGTGTTGTCTTGTTAGAGCAGCTCTGTCCTGCAAGACAAGCCACAGTCTTCTGCATGCTGATGCTGTGGGTAGGCAGTGGGCTGGATCCTGAGTGAAAGTGCTTTCCTCTGGCAGAAAACTCCTTTTTCCAAAAGAAAACCTGGTCTGTGGGATCCAAACGTGTGGCTCATCTTGTGTGCAGTGGAGACAGAATTTGAACCGGGACTTCTTATTTCAATAGCTCTCTCTCTCACTGCCACTACACAACACTACCTCTTAGGCCTGATGGGATAATTTAATTATATGCTGGCAGAAGTCTTACTGTGAACAATGGTTTGTATCCTCAGTATATCCAGCAACTCACAGCAACTGGGGGCTGGTTCAGTATGATTTCAACCACAGTTTGAAGGAAACCACTGTTTATGCACTTCAGTCATTGAAACCCTGCTCTTCTCCCTAATGAGCACCCAAAATGGCTCACATCCTTCTCCTCTACTCCGTCTTATGCCCCCAATAACCCTGTGATGAAATAAGTGAGGCTGAACTGCAAGGGACCTGCCCACAACAGTTCACCCCAAAAGGGGAGAACAGCACTCAGAACGGCAAAGGAAGACCGGCATCCCACCTGAGCCCAGCCACCGCCTCTGCTGAGCCCTTCTAAAAGGGGGAGGAGGAGGAGGAGGAGGGAGGGGGCCCAGTGACTTGGCAGGACGAGGGCTCAGCTACTCCTAGATTACAGATGCTGAGACAGCAAAAATAAGATTTACTTTTCCATTTGAGACAGCTGCTTCACCAATGTGACATTTCTTCCCAATTGATTGAATCTGGTGTGTCAAAAATACCCTGCGGCAGCTCATGCCCTTCTGGGTTCTCTGATAGTGAAATCAAAAGATTAACAGGTTCCTGGGAATACAGTCATAGGAAAATTTCCCAAAGCCCCAATGGCTGTGACAAGCAGTTTGAGAACAGGTGCCAAGTGACTTGGTTGTTTTTGGATGCCAAAATGTCAACTGAATTCAATCCATTTCTGTTTCCTAGAACTTCGTGTCCCTTGATTATCTGGGTCTTTTTTAAAAGATCCAAACAATGTCCATAGTGACAAAGCAAGCAAGAGTTAAGATCCCACTACCAATCCCACGTATTAGTTTAGAAACACAACAGATGCTACTCCAGAAATGTGACTTTTTATTTACACAGCCTGCTTGCTTCAAAGGCTGTTTCAGGCTTATCTCAAATCAACAACCTTTTTTAAAAGATGCCAGGATCTCCAGGTAATTCAGCCAGAACTCCATCTGGAACAACCACAATAAGCATAAGCATAAGCATTTTATTGTCATTGTGCACGCACAACGAAATTTACAGCAGCATTCCTCGATGCACACAATTTCAGACTCATACAATTTCAGACTCATGCAATTTCAGACTCATACATCATCATCCTCCACCCATCCCTACATAGCCCCAAATACATCAATATGAAGCAGCGGAGTTTAGCATAGCCACAGCTCTAGAGTAGAATAATAAGGAGCTTGTAATAAAGACAGGAGTTTTCACATTCTAGGTTCCAAAAATGTTGAAGGTCTTCACTAAAGTTACTCAGAAATTCCATTTCTCAGTATCAGCACATTTTCAGGCTCCTTCCAAAATTCATGACATGAACTTAAAAAGGCAGCTGAACAATATCCCAAAGAGTCACATCTAAGCAGTGTAAGCAGATATATTTCTCCTCTCCTCCATTTTATCCTCACAGCAATCCTGCAAAGTAGGTTAGGTGGAGAGAGAATAACTGGGCAAAGAGAGCTTCATGGTTGAGAGATCTGATTGAGAGTGAGAAGAGTTTTCATAGAATCATAGAGTTGGAAGAGACCACAAGGGCCATCAAGTCCAAACTCCTGCAATGCAGAAACACACAATCAAAGCACTCCCGACATATGCTGATCCAGCCTTTGTTTAAAAACCTCCAAAGGAGACTCCACCACTCTCTGAGGCAGTGAATTCCACTGTCAAACAGCCCTGACAGTCAGGAAGTTCTTCCTAATGTTTAGGTGAAATCTCTTTTCCTTCACCTTGAATCCATTACTCCGTGTCCTAGTCTCTGAGGCAGCAGAAAACAAGCTCGCTCCCTCTTCGACATGACATCCCTTCAAATATTTAAACATGGTTATCATGTCCCCCCTTAACCTTTGCTTCTCCAGACAAAACATCCCCAGCTCCCTAAGCCTCTCTTCGAAGGCCATGGGCTCCCTTTACCATTTTGGCTGCCCTCCTCTGGACCCGCTCCAACCGGTCAATATCCCTCTGAACTGCGCTGCCCGAAACTGCACACAGTATTCCAGGTGAGGTCTAACCAATGCAGAATAGAGAGGTACAATTACATCCCTCGATCTTGACACTATACTCCTGTTGATACAACACAGAATCGCATTGGCTTTCTTGGCCGCCGCATCACACTGCTGACTCATATTTAGTTTATGGTCTACTAAGACTCCCAGATCTCTTCCGCAAATAGCGTTGTCAAGCCAGGTGTCACCCATCCTACATCTGTGCATTTCATTTTTTCTGCCTAGGTGTAGTATCTTACATTTATCTCTGTTGAAATACTTTTTGTTAGTTTTGGCCCAGCTGTCTAATCTGTCTAGGTCATTTTGAATTCTGACTCTGTCCTCTGGGGTATTAACTACCCCTCCTAATTTGGTGTCATCTGCAAATTTTATTAGCATGCCCTCTATTCCATTATCCAAGTTGTTGATAAAAAATATTGAATAGCATTGGGCCCAGGACAGAACCCTGTGGCACCCCACTAGTCACTTCTTTCCAAAATGAAGATGAGCCATTAATTAGCACCCTTTGGGTTCGATCAGACAACCAATTAGAAATCCATCTAATAGTAGCATTGTCTAGTCCACATTTCACTAGCTTACTTGTGAGAATATTATGGGGCACCTTGTCAAAAGCTTTACTAAAATCCAGGTATGCTACGTCCACAGCATTCCCTTGGTCTACCAAGCTCATCATTTTATCAAAAAAGAGATAAGATTGGTCTGGCATGACTTGTTTTTCAGAAACCCATGCTGACTTTTTGTGATCACAGTATTCCCTTCTAAGTGCTGGCAGACTGTCTGTCTAATGATCTGCTCCAAAATCTTCCCTGGTATCAATGTCAGGCTGACTGGATGGTAATTATTAGGGTCCTCCTTTTCCCCCTTTTTGAAGATAGGGATAACATTAGTCCTCTTCCAGTCCATTGGGACTTCTCCTTTTCTCCAGGAGTTTGCAAAAATTATAGCAAGTGGTTCTGAGATTACTTCTGCCAGTTCTTTTAATACCCTGGGATGCAGTTCATCAGGCCCTGGAGATCTGAATTCGTTTAAAGTAGCCAGGTATTCCTGACTACCTCTTTATTTATTTTGTGCTGAATTTCTCCTACTGTATCTCTGTTTCTTTTTCTCCTGGATGGGCAGTGTTTCCTGAGGCAAAGAAGGTGTTGAGTAGTTCTGTCTTTTCTCCATCCCCTGTTAGTATTTTGCCATCCCCTCCATGCAGTGACTCTATCCTATCATTTTTCTTCCTTTTGCTACGGACATAACCAAAAAAGCCTTTTTTTGTTGTTTTTAACCTCTCATGTTGCCTGTGAGCTCAAGAATCACACAAAAAGTGTCCTGGTGCTTTCAGTATAAATCTTAGGTAAGCTTAACAGTTTGTATGGGAATTTGGAGTTGCTGAGGTTAGAGGGTCAGACTAGGCTCTGGGGCATCTGGGTTCAAATTCTCCACTTTGCCATGGAAACTCACTGGGTGGCTTCTGGCCAACCATTCTCTTTTGGTTGAACCTGCTTTACAGGATTGTTGTGAGGATAAAAGTGGAGGGGGAAGAACAATATTGTGAGCCCCCACAGAGAGAAAACTAGGGTATAAATATCTAAATAATTGCTAACCCATTTTAACAGCTGAACAATTTTTAATATGGAAACAGCACATGCTGAAGTCAAAGTATCCATTTCTAGGCTGTGAAACTGGGTTCTGTTTGAAAGAAAAAGGACTGGATAAAAACTGTTAATGAGTTCAAGCTTCATTAATTAAGAACTCTGAGCTGTCGGAGGAATCTATCCTGTTTGACTCTAACAAGCTGTGGAAGTAAAGTGACCCCCTCTCTTGGGGGCTGAGGCGATCAGATGGGAAAACAAAATCAGTCATTTTGTTTGGGCTTGTGAGCAACAGTCCCTGAAGCCAACTTTTCCAGAAAGGACACTCTCTTGGTTTGTGTGGCCAGGATGTTTTGCCACCAACGTGAAGGTGGGGTTAAATAAAAATTTGTCCTGTGGCTTTTGTGGTACATTAAAATGTTTTCTAATTTTAATTTTTTTTACTAGGCAAAAGGCTCCAGTTCCTCTGGACCCAGGCTGGCACTTGAGTTTTCCTGTTGTTTATGCCAGCTGAGCCCAGACAGAAAGAACACTTCATTGGCCTTCACTAGAATGAAGCTGTGCATCCAAACTATTCTATCTTTGGTTCTTCTGTGTTTACAAACGTGTGTGTGTGTGTCAGACTGAACTATTAAGGTTTACCTAGGCAATACTCAGTGTTTGTCTGTGGCCCTGATCTTAATTTTTCTGAGGAATTAAATGGACCACAGTTTTGCAGAAATGTGTGACCCTGCTAGTTCCAAGAAGACAACGTTCTTGTCAAAAACTTCAGGCACAGCAGGTACAACACAGCAATCCCAAGTGCCACTATCTTCATGGGAATATAAAGCAGCGTGACAGTCTTCCCCGCTCAAATTAATTACATGCTAAGTGCTTCGCTTCAGCTGGACCTTGCCCCTCAAGGTTGGCAGAAGTCCTGCGCAAGTGAGTGGGATCGTGCCAGATGACAGCCTTTCAGGAGAAGCATCAAATGCTGTTTCAAGTATGAGAACAATGTAGGCAACGATATGCAATTTGAGGAATATGTCCTAATTGTAGGGATGCCAGTTTCCAGGTGGGACCTCTGGATCCCCAGGCACTGCAGCTCATCTCCAGCCTGGGCAGGTCAGTCCCCCTGGAGAAGAGGGATGCTTTGTGGGGTGAAATTTGTGGCATCAGACCCCACTTAGGTCCCCGTCCTCCCCAGGCTCCGTCCCCAAATCTCCAGGAGTTTCTCAACCCGGAGGTGGCAGTCCTACCCCAATCCCCTGCCGGTGGCCAGAGGGGAACTGGTAACACTATCTTGTTGGTACATTCTTGAAGGTCAAACTAGATGTGACAGAAGAATCTACCTGTATTTTTTTTTAGATGGCCTCCTGTTTGTGCCTATCGTGGGGGATGTGGAGCTATTTTTAACAGTAGTGAACCAAGTGGAGAAGAAGACTTTCCCACACAAACACATACTGTGAATCGGAGACCATAAGGAGACTTGTGGTTCCTTCTGCTGGACACAGGAGGGCAATCTCTAGCAACAGTAACAACAATTATTTCAGATGGCTTTTGCAATTTTCTAGTAGGTTTCCTTTACAAAACTATCCTCACTGATTCAGTACATGCAAGCAAACTACTTGTTAAGCATGGATATACATCAGTGGTCACCAGTCACACAGTACAACATTGCAGGCTCTGCACTAGAGAGTGCCCGTGTATGCACTGCCCAAGGGCAAGAGAGGGAACTTGCATCTTCCCCTCTTTCAGAAATCAATTTCCTAGATTTTCAGCAACAGGCGGTCAAAATGTCAAGCAGGCATTATTTTTAAAAAAACATCTCCAAAGTCTTCTGCAGAAGGAAAACAGGGACATTTGAAGCATATACATTTGCCATACAGTCCTTATTTTCACAGGGTACAGAAAGCTTCCAGTCTTTGGGCATCACTAGCAGTTGGCTTTGAGACCTCAACCGCGCCCTCAAGGCCAAGGCAGGAACGTCATTGAAGGGAAAGAAAGGGAGCTCAACACAGCCTCTTCTTAATTGGCTCAGATGACAAAATGCAAAAATGCATCTAAAAATACCCTTTTAAAGGCAATCTTGCTTTTTGCAAACAATGCAGATCATTCCTAGGTATTTACCAGGGTAACAAACTCTGGGTTGCAAAAATCCTGGAGATTTCAGGGGTGGAACCTGGGTAGGAGTAGGTCTAACTGCAAAGTCTAACACCACAGAATCTCCCCTCCAGAGCAGCCATTTTCTCCAGGGGAAATGGGCTGAGTTGTCTGGAGATCAGCCGTCATTTTGGGAGATCTCCAAGCCCAACCTGCAGGTTGGCAACCACAGTATTTACAGTAGTGGGGGGAGGGTAAAGTGCAAACTAGGAACTAGCCAAAATCTTATTCAGAAAAAGCATGAGCCCCAGGACATCATATAGGAAAAAGGACCCCCCGTGCTCTTGCGAAACTGCCTAGCTCCCCACGGCCACCTTCTGAGATGAGGGGGCTGACAGCCAAGGGGCAATTGCATCTCTAGAGCCCTTTCTCCAGGGACATGCGTCTGTCCTCTGCCAACGGGAAAAGTTTCGCCCAGCTTTTCCTTAGTCATCCCTCCTTCTGACCATTTATTTTAATATATTTTAATGGTTGTTTTTAGGCTTCTGTCTCTGTATTTTAGCTTTGGTTTTAATTGCTTTAATTATATGTTTTTGTTTGGTTCTAATGGTTTTTAAGACAGGTTTTTATTTAATCTGTTAGCCATCTTGGTGACTCTGACAATATAAATCCTGTAAGTAAATTAATAAATAAAAACAAGAAACAATGTTTTAATTTATTTACAGGATGTATATCATCAGAGGTACCAAGATGGCTAACACCTTGAGTAGCCACCAAGATGGTAGCCACCAAGATACTCATACCATGTAATCTGCCTTTAAAGGTCTTTCAAAAATATTTTTCTTAATATATTTGCATGTATTTGGCAGTTACTCAGAATTGTGCCTATATTCAGCAATATCAACAATATTTTATTACCCAAGGGAAAGAATCACACCTCCTTAGGGAGGGGGCATGGCGCCCTCCCCGCAATTCTTAAAGAATTCGCTGCCAGGGTCCATTTGTTCAGGCCGTGGCTTATGGCTTCTACCTTTCTAGAGCAAACTCTCCTGTCATTTTCAGCAACACCATTTGTCAAGATAGAAAGCCATACAAACCCCAAATGACCTATCCATTTTCTGACAGTGAAGACAGTAAATAATGTCTGATGCCCAGCGGTAAACTACAAACCACTTTTGAGTACTTTGTGCATTACAAACTTTACAACTTTGTGTGTGTATATATATATGCACGCACACATATATATATGCACACACATATACATATACGCACGCACGCACGCACACACACACATCTATATATAAAGTGCTCAGCAGCTCAGGTTATACAGTTTTGGAGTTCTGCTCCATGTTTTAAGTGCTGCCAGGTTAAACCACAGACTTAATTTGCTTTCTGGTTCATCCCCTTGCTTTGAGTCACTATAGCAACAGGAAGTCTGGAGTAGAACAGGAATATATATTGTGGCCCATATGAAAGCAGATGCGCAACAGCACATGCTAGTCGTGAATTTTTAAAAAAACAATTCTTCCATTTTTCTTTCAAGGAAACCCGTTTGAGCAAGAATTGCGCTATATCTATCATGCCAATATTTCCACAAAGAACAAGACATACATTCCTTTTCCTTTCAAGCAGTGCTGGAAGAGTTTAGCTGGTCCAAATTTCTTTCACTTCCACTTGAACCACGTTTTGTTAGCATCACACACATTTTCCACCTAAGGAGACCACAAGAAGGCATCTGTTGAGGAGCTGAAAGGCAGCCAACTCTAGATATTTAATTTAGAAAAATGTTTTGCATTCAGCAGCGCTGCTTCAGCTCATCCCCCACCCCTCACTAATGAGCTGGGCTTACAAGCAGCATGGCCAAGGGGGAGGGGGGGCCCACACAAGGAGAACAACAACATTTTGTATTGTTTCAGAAAGTGAAAATAAATCTGGGAAAACCAGCATGATTGCTTTTACATTCACCCCTACCCACTGCTTTCTACAGTATTTGATAGTGAGGGTCCGGCTAAAGGCTGTGGGGAGATAGAGAACTGAGGAGGATGCCAGGTAGTTTCCCTGGTCACAGATGCCTGCCCCCAACTTCCAACTGGATGTTTCCCTTCCTCTGGGGATCCTGAGACAAAAAGAGAGAAAAAACAACTCTAAGCCTCAGCAAACCCAGGCAAACGGGTCCACTTGGCTTATGAGGAAAGTCATTTGCTCTGAATGCCACTGAATGAAGAATTCAAAAAAGGGCTGATTCTTGATGGGCTGATGAATGTGCTCAGTTTGCTCAAAATGTTATCCTGCCTGTGTTTGCATTATTATGCAACTTGTTTTTCAATGCGCACACTCCCACAACTCCCCTCCAAGCAGAGGTGAGTGGTTTATTTGAGGGGCCCAACCTACAACTGTAAGTGATGCAGCAAAAAACACACACCCAACACACACCCAGAGGAAAAAAAACCCAAAGCAGGATGGATGGGACCTTGCAGCCTACACAAGAACAGAAATAACTTTTTGTACCACAGAAAATAATCACCCCTCCCACACAGATTGCTCACGAAGACTAAGGCTCAGTTCTGGCATCTCTGAAAAAGGCTTCCTGGCAAGCAGGCGCGGAGACTCTCCCGTGGGCTCAGGCTCAGAGTGAACGTGAAGCAGCAGAGGGCAACTCTCTTCCTGTGGATCAGCCTGTTTTGCTTTGCAAGCGGCAGACGTGCCTCAGCTCCTCCACAATTCTGCCTCACCTCTCAGGAAGGTGACAAAATCATGGCTGCTTCAAAATTATGAGAGGAGCAGTTCACCTCATGAATACAAACAAAAAAACCCCCCTCCACATAGAAAAATAAACTAGACTCTGTCGTGAGATGCCCGTCTGACACGAACAAGGTTTTTTATTCATGGGCGAGTATTTCACCACGAGTGTCTCCATCCACCCACTGCTCTGGCCCAGGGTTTCAAGTTTGTGGGCTCTGTGATATTTATTTTTCCAACAGGTGGGATGAAAGTGCTAGAAAAAAATTGCTGTTCTTGCTAATTTTTATATAATTTTGATTCTCTTGTGAAAACTCAATAAAATAACTAATAGAAAAAAGAGAGAGGCTAGCCCATTGATTCATGGCTTGTGAGAGAGCTGGAATTGTGGGAGTTGTGCTTCCGGGTGCCGAAGGTTGCCGACAGTCGAAGGAGACAGAAAATATGCCCATGCGTCCTGCGGTTACACCGCATGAGCTGATCACCAGCTGACTGGTCATACTGAACAGCACACGGCAGAGGCTGAGGAGGAGGAAAAGCGGGACGCAGGATCTTCTCCATGGCAGCCACACAGAAGCAGCCAGGAAATGGCTCACTGGAAATGTTTTGCAGAAGCCTCCTCCCCCACCCTTCTCTCTCCAACTTCTGACGAATCCTCTAATACTGACGGATGCTGTCCTCAAGGAACTGGCTCCCTGCTGTGTGGAAGGGGGTGTTGGACCAGATGGGCCCCCAGTCTGGTCCAGTAGGGCTCCAGCGACATTCTTATTTACAGAGTCCCATTTCAGCCGGGCTCCGATTGCTGGCTGATTATTTAAATCATCTTAGTGGCCGCGAGCAAATGAGCATCACTGGAAGAGAAATGGGGGCGTAACTGTATTCTTTAGTATCTCTTAGTGGCTTTTCATAGGTCATGGTCTCATTCATGGAAACTGGACTCCATATTTCAGTTGTTTCATTTATAGTAGATAAATAATTTCCAAAGGGTTGCAATAGAGGAAATCTGCCCTACATTTGTGCTATAGGGTGGTTCCATCTTGTCTTTTGCATTATTCAACACCTCCATCAAGCTCCTGGAATCCCCTGGGGATTTGGGCAGAGCTGCCTGCCTTCAGCCCACTGGTGACTCCAACCTCTATAACTCCTTCTTGTCAAATTCAGAGGAGAAGAAGGTTCTGGGGCTGGGCACAGGTTGGAGGAGGGGAGAGGCTGCTAAACTAAAGTTCAGCCCTGGTGATATGTAACATTTGCTGGCAGGCAGTAACATTTGGGGCAGTATTGAGCTAACCTCGAAAGAGCAGGTTTATAGCTTATCAGTCAGTGGGGGTCCAAATGGCATTTATGGTTTAAAGCAATTTTTGCCAACTCTGGTTGGTTTACCAACTGCTCACCTCCTAAGCAAGTCTCACCTGTCCAGTTATTCATGCTTTGATAGGATGGACTACTGCAATTTGTAATACTTGGGGCCTTCTTTGAAGACTGATTGGAAACATCAAGTGAGGCAGAATACAGCGGCCAGGTTATTAATCAGGACCAGGAGATCTGAACAGAACTCATCAGGGCCTGTGTGGTAATTCAGGGGTCCCCAACCTTGTTGAGCCTGCTGTGACATGGCATGGTGGGTGCAGTGGCAAAATGGCTGCCACTGGAGGTATAGTCAGCCACAAAATGATTGCCACAGCTTACCTTCCAGTAACACAGTGAAGATCCTTGTGCTGTGGTGACAACTGATGCCAAAGCAACATTTTTAAAACATCTGAACAGCCAATCAAATCTCAAACAGTGAATCAGAAGCCTTGCTGGGCAAAGCCCTACCCGGCCCCACCCACTTCCTAAAAACCTTCCTAAAAACACTAGAAATAACACAGCACCCACAGGCACCAAGATGGAGACTTCTGTGCTAGTTGGTTTCTGGACCTAACTCGATGTGCTGGTTTGGATCCTGAACACCCAATGCAGCCTGTGTTATTTCCAAGGTCTGCCTGCTTGTATTTCACTATCTCTGGGTGGGTGATTAACACAAAACGGGGCCTTTTCCATTGAAGCACACAGAGTTTTGAATATTCACACCCAGCTTTATGTACCAAGAGCTCACACTGCTCTCTTTTAGGCAGCCATTTGGAAAAGCAGTTGATGGCATACAATAGACATGGGGCCCAGTGTTTTGGATCCCTATCTCCTTTTCAAAAGAGAAATTCTTGCTCTGGCACAAGGTATGTTGCTCCTGCCATTTTTTATTGTATTCGTAGATAATATTATAGAGGCAGGCCTATGGCAAACCACCTCTTGCCTTGAAAATCCTAAGCAGTTGCCATAAGTGGGCTGTGACTCGGTGGTATTTTCCTGTACCAGATGCTATAAACTGCCAAATGGGGCCCGGTGAAAAATTTGAGTTTTGAGCCCTCCCCTACCCTGTAGGGGCAGCCCCCCTCCCCCACCATGACCAAAGACCACCCTCCCCCACTACAACTAAAGAACGATTTTTTGCACCAGGTCATCTCAAAGCCACCATCACATTATAAAACATGTCTCAACTCACAAATCTGAATACAGCAATGGGCACACAGCAGAGATCACATCACTCTCTACAATCCCAGTTGCAGAGAAAATATGAACAGCTATGTGTTTGTGTCCTCTGCTTTCTTTTAGCCTCCTTTGTTTAAAATTCAAACATCACAAACATTGAAGTTACAGCCATTCTTAGCTATACATCTTACATTGTTCAGAACTAGGGTTGCTTGCTCCAGACTGGGAAATACCGGGAGATTTTCAAGGTGAAACACAACAAAAGGGGGTTCAGAGAGAGAACAGATTTCAGTGGAGTGCAATGCCATACAAAGTTGCCATTTTCTCCTAGTGAACTGATCCCTGTACCTGGAAATCATTTGTAATTCCAAGAGATCTCCAGCCACCACCTGGAGGTTGGAACAATATGACTTGCTCTCCTTAGCTAACTATTATGTATCTGAAATTCATTCCACTATCTATAGTGAAAAACCACATTCTGAACTTACTTTGAGAGGCACGGTATTATAAAATTATATGCCAAAAGCTATACCAAAAACAAAATAGCCACAGGCAACTAAAATAGCAAGGGAAAAGACTGGAAGGTTTAAAGATCGATCTTTTTCAAGTGGAATCAAGTATGCAACACTTACATCACATACATGTATCTGCATAAATTTTTAAACTATATGGCTTATGCATAATATAAAAAACTACTAATTAAAACTTTGCAGGTTCAATTGGTCAAGTTCCATGGTTGGATGCATTCTAGCATTTATGAGATTATTTTGTAAACTCTTCAGATTCTGAATCTCCAAAATTCATGCTGCCTGGGTGCTGTATGCATAATGCAGTTTTATAGCGCTAAACTGTTACCTATAAAGGGATTATTTTCATATTCATTGCATTAAAGATCTCGTGTAAATGCAATTCACAGATATCATACTGTACTTATGCTGGAAGATAACAGGTAAAAGTCACAAAATAGCTTTTGTTTTGATTAACCCCCTCATGAAGCCTCTATAAAACTGAAAGTAGAAAGTCATCTTTTCTTTTCAAGCTTACCAGTGCAATTTTCAGAAGGGCATGCATGATCTCTTCTCTACTGTCCCTGCTGGCTCCATTCCAGCTTTTTTGTCAGTTTTCTCCCGCCCTTCATGAGGCAAAACTGAAAGTAGGAGCCAATGAGAAGAAAGCTCATTTGCATGCAGGATTTGAGGGTGCTGGGGGACAGTTTGGAGGAAATATTCTTTTGGAAGGGCAGAAAGGGATGAGGTCAAATTACAAAATAGTGATTTGCAGATGTCCTGAGGATGCTGGGAAATTGTGGAAAATGAAATTGGGACTTGCCATAACTTGAAAGGTTTGCTGATTGTGGAGACATAAATACCAAGCTGAGTGGGTTTTTCATGTAGAGAGAGTAACGGAGAGCTCTAGAGAGAGAGAGAGCAGAGCACGCCCGGCAGGCTCAGGCAGGGAGAGGTAGGATGAGGAGGAGGAGGAGGAGGAGAAAGCATGATCGGGCAGAAGAGAGGGTGGGGCGCAATTGGATGATTTTGCAATGATATCTTAGACATTCAGGACCTGATTCGGCATTCAACGATAGATTTGTTTAGCTCAGGGTGCAGTTATGAAAGCTCACCCATCCATGGCTTTCTGCTGCTCAAAGCAGCCGACGTTCTGACCGGGGCTTGGAGGGATTCCTTTAGTGGGCGTCTAAAAGAGACTTTCCACACCTGAAAACACTACATCAGGCTGTGAGATTAAATTAATAACAGTGCGGCAGATTAGGTGTTTTCTGTGATCAACTGGGAGCGAATGCTGACGACGGCCAATGCTGTGAATGGCTGCCATTTACCAACTGGCCCTTTGGTTGCTCCTGCAACCCACAAAACATGCGCAGATTGATCTTCCTGTACACACGCAACAATTAGGTGCATCTGTCTCTAATATGTAAAGAGCTGTGGAGCTCAGCTTCTCCCCAAAGGGCTCTGTGAAAACGAAGTGCATGATGCGGGGGGCGGGGGGATGCTGTTTTAAATCCAACAGTGAGTTATGCTTCTTCACTCAATACATAATTAACTCATGGAATTTATGACTGCAAGACACTGGGATGACCACAGGCTTAGGCAGGCTTTACCAAGGAATCAGATGAATTCATTGTGAGTATTTTTTAATCAATAGATAAGTGGAACCTCCATGTGCCAAAGCAGTAGACTTCTAAATACTGAGCATGAAAAATAAAAGGCCATCACCTTCATCCCCTGCCTTTGAGATGCATCTGGCAGCGGCGACAGGAAACAGAAGGCTAGGCAGAAGGGACGCAATTTGCAACAAGCATCCTGCAATCTAGTAGAAGCACAGAAAGAAGTGTTGGGATGTTCAGTGTTGCAGATGTGAGCTTGGTGGTCATGAAACGCTGGTTTCATGGGGAATGAAACGCTCGTTTGGTGGTCATGAAATGCTCGTTTCATGAAGCAGCCACGTTCACCTCTTGCCATGTGAGGCATAACAGTGAGAACAGAAAAGGTTTTCTGCAAGCCCGTGGAGCCGTGTACACTTGGAAACCCCAAGAGGCCATGGCGGCACATGTCCGTCTCAATGGTCAAAGCTCTTTACATTCTCAAACCACCTATTGGTTTTACTTAATGCCACTACCTGGTGGGGGGAAATATCCCATCAGACAGCAAAATCCCCCACTCCTAGCATGGAAGTAGCTTAGATTGACCCGTTGGTAACATACCGTGGTATGGGTCCTTCTCCTCTGAAATTAGGAGGATATCTTGTGGGTGTTTTCTCACACATGTTCTCACACATGTTCTCCCACATAGGGGAGGCAGGAAACCTTTTTTCTCCTTCCTGATTGGCATGAGGCCACCCATTTCTCTCAGTTTAGATGCTCTGGATAGCTGTCAAAATTGATAACTATAAAATAATAACTACTTACTTTAACTTGAACTATCAACCAAATTTAAAAAACAGGAAAGATTCCGAAACAGAACAGAACACTGATAAGATGATGATGATGATGAGATGAGAGGTTTTCTGAATATGATGATGTCCTCCTCAGCTCAGAAGAGAAGAACCATTCACAGGAAGTGACCAATTGTCGTCCTCCCACTGAGTGGAGGATGCCCTGCGGGACCTCTCAGAGCAGCGTCCCCACAATCGGGGGGATCCTCGTTGCTCAGAATCACGAATGTGCTGTAGAATTCTCCTGAACCTCCTGAACTGTGGACATCAATTTTATAATGCCTAGTGAAGATAGAAATTGACGACCATATGGCCACTTTACACATTTCTTTGACTGATGCTATTTTTGATAGGGCTGCATTTGCTGCTGCACAGTGGACAGAGTGTGCTGTGATGCCCACAGAAAACTTGGGATTTTGTGCCCTGAGTGTTTCCATTATACAGGTCTTGAGGCGTTTAGTAATGGTGTTTCCAGAAATACTCTTGCCCAGGTTTGGAAGAGAAATGGAAATGAACATTGACTCAGATTTGTGGAGGTGCCGAGTCCTGATTATGGAGATTTTGAGTGCCCTCCTAACGTCGATAGTGTGCCAACCCATAGAGTGTACATCTTTGGGATGCTTCGGCCAAGGCCAAAATGTGAGTATCTCCTAGCAACTGTGGAACTCTGCTTGCATGTTGAGGGTTCTTCTTATGTATTCCACTTGTAAGGGGATTAAGTTCTGCTCCACCCATGAGATAATTTTGTGGACTTTCCTGAGAAGGGCTGAGGACCAGGAGCTGCCCTGATGATTCAGATGTGCCTTGGCAGTTATGTTGTCCATCAGCACCAAGATGCGGAAACTCCTGATTCTTGATTTGAATGCTGTAAGGGCGAGGATGTCAGGGGGGGGGGTGCTATCTAGGTGATTGAGGGGCATTCCTAACTCAATGCAACTGCTTGCAATTATATATTGATGTTATTACAAGATATATGTAACAGGGCAGCTTTATGTTACAACTGCCATCTGGGGCATTCTTTCCTTGATCTTTACTTTATGGCTTCACTCGCTCTGTAGATAACTAGGCTTCCCCATTACACCCTGGTCTCATGAGATACAGTGTTGTTTCCGTTACGAGGCAGGATGCTAGGTGGCTCTCCATTACTATCTGTCACTGACCTTGGGGTGCCTCGGCTCCACAAACTCTTTCAAACCCCTAGGGAAAATGAGAGGGGGGACTGACAAAGGGGATGGCAAAGACCAGGTTCACCAGAACTGGCTTTGCCAAGCTTTGGTGCTCTGAGCTTATCAATAAATGCTACTGATCAAAAACCCAGAGTCTGTTTATTGGCTTAAGGTTTGAGGCCTGAGGAGAACTGCTCTCAATTCCATCTTGTCAATGGAGAGAGATAATTCGTTGGAGGACCATAGCCCATGGACCAGAATCCCATCCTCTGATGCTCCCCAACTTGAGAGGCTGCCATCTGCAAATTTCTTCATTGATTTGGGTATCAAGAAGCATTTGCCTTTGGTCCCACTGGAAGTCTTTGCTCACTAGGACAGGTTGTGTTTGAATTGACTTGGAATGGTTAGAGACAGGTTCCACCTGTTAGAGACAGGCTCTGTCGACTTGGAATGGTTAGAGACAGGTTCCGCCTCCATATCTCAGGGTGGGGTGAAGAAACTGTTGAAGAGGCCTGAAGTTGAATCTCCCCCATTGAATAGTATCTATGCTCGATATCAGAAGGCCTAGTAATGAGAAGCTCATGAGTAGATATGATCTCGAGCGAATCACTAGCAAAGTCAGGTCCTTGATTTACTTGGCCTTTTGTTGAGTATTGAGGAACTTGGGCTGATTGGTATCTATAATTACGCCTAAGTATTCCAACCTCTGAATTGGGTGCAGATAACTCTTTTTTAGATTGAGCAAGAACCCATGTTCCTGAAGGAAAATAAGCACCTTGGAAGTATCCTCCATTGCCTGTTGAAGGGATGGTGACCTTATAAGCAGACTGTCGAGGTAGTGGTGGACATGGATGTTCATCTCCCTGAGTCTGACTATAAAGTTGATCAAGAGCCTGGAGGAAACCCTTGCAGTAGAAGACAGACTGAATGGGAGGGCTCTGAACTGGCAGTGTTGATGATTTATACAGAACTGAAGGAACTTTCCGTGGCCTGGGAAGATGCAGATGTGTGGATATGCCTCTGTCAAGTCTGTAGATGTCATGTAGATGTTCGGTTGGAGGGATTCAGCAACTGACCTCAGGGTCTCCATGTGGAAGCTCCACAGTCTCACAAATCAATTTAGAAACTTGAGTTCGAGGATAACCCTCCAGTCCTGCCTCTTTCTGAATCTGTTACAGATTTGATCGCCTGAATATTCAGCAGGTGTTGGATCGCTGCCAGGATTCTCTTTTTTTCTCTTGGCTGTTGGATGGGAGGAGATGATCGGATGGTTCAAGGGTCAAGAAGCAAATTCATTGGTATAGTAAGATGAGACGCCTTCTATAGCCCACTGGTCAACTGATGAGGCAATCCAGGCATCTCTGAAGTGACAAACTGGTCCCTCCATTGGTATGCCCTTCTGCCCCGGGGTTGGGCAACAGCCATGCTTGTATAGATTTTCTGTCTTGGTCAGTACTTTCTTCTGTACTGTCTCTGTCAAATCTGGCCTTTGTTGTTTGACTAGTGTCATCTACACTGCTCTGCCTTGAAGTGTGGGAAAGTGTGGGTGGAATGAAAGGACAAGTTGGTCACTGTCCTGTAATCTCAAATTTAGGAGAAGAGACTTAACCTTGCCTTTGCCCTCTTTAAGGATTTTGTTTAGGATATCCCAAAAGAGCTCATCACTCTGGAAGGGGGACGTGGCTGCGAAGGTCTTAGAGGGATAGCCAGTGGGCCAGGCTCTCAGCCACAGCATGCATCTAGTGGCCACATTGGAGGCCATGGTGAAGGCAGAGAAGGTGAGGGCATCAAATGTGGCATCAGCCTAGAAGGCTGAGTCCTTCAGGCCTGGGTTTGTGCCCTCATGCAAATATCTGCTTTCTTCTGGAAGAAGCTGAATCATCTTTTTGAAGCACACCACGGTTGCCCTGGATACCATGGTGGCTGTGGCCTCCACGGTTTGTTTGTTAGCTGGCAGCTTTCCCCAATCAGACCGTTTTTGGTGTTCAAAGCCTTCCTCTCGGAACCAAAGCTGGGAAAATAGTCTTTGTGACTTACAAGGGTAGATTTGAGATCTGGCTGCAGCGCCTGTTTGCTTGGGGATGCCAGGGACCGAACCCACAGACATCACTTTCCACTGAAAGCTAAACAGTGAGCCATGTGGTAGAAGGCGCAGGATAAATAAATGTGCAAATCTATCAAAATTGACTTTATTATTCGATTAAATGAGAACCTGGAATTTAGTACTGAAATGAGAAACAGTTTTTAAAAAACTCACGTGCTTGGTCATTCTTAAAAAAAATACGAATCAGAGCACCCCCCAAAAGAATCTGCACTTGTATACAATATCTCATTAGAAACATCTCTTAATATCTGGGACCAGCACTGTAAAGTCTTTCAGGACAGGTGATCCAGTCATCAGGATTTCACACCCACACCTGTTGTTGCCAAACAGCAGAGGAGAGGCCAGGAGGCTTGTGTGTTCCTCAGACGGAGGGGCGGTGCTTTCCAAGGCATTATTTATCCTGATTGAAAGCACAGCAGAGGTCAGTCTGAAAGCTACATAATTTCTCTCCCTTGACAAAAAATTGCCAAACAAAATAAGAAAGTATCCTGAGGAGGAAAGGAAGTGGTTTGGCAGGAACATGACCACAGGGTTGTGGGCAGTATTTTTAATTTTATTCTAAGTCATTTGACGTCAAGAGCTGGTGGGGGGGGGGGGGAACAGGTGCTTGAACCAAACCATTTACTTACATAAACGAGTACTGCTTCATTCACTTGTCAGAATGAAAGATGTCCTTTGCTTCTTCCTCACTGGCTGCTAAGATGCCATGTTAGAGAAACAGTTAAAGATTCAAACCCAAATCAATCAAACTCAAATCAAATGGCGGCAGCAGGCCCAAGAGTCCCAAAGGAGAGAATGGTGAAGACACCACATAAAGAAAGATAAGATTCTTGGATTCTAAAAACACATACAGGTCCATGATTGCTTCCACATAGGAAGGCGGGGCGGGGCGGGGCGGGGCGGGGCGGGGCGGGGCGGGGCGGGGCGGGGCGGGGCTGGCGGGGCAGAGCAGGGCAGAAATGTATCGAGTAATTAAGTGAACACATCAATGTACTGGAATGGAGCATATTTATATTACCATAATTTAGAATCATAGAATCACAGAGTTGAAAGAGATCCCAAGGGTCATCAAGTCCAACCCCCTGCAATGCAGGAACACATAATCAAAGCACTCCTGGCAGATGGCCATCCAGCCTCTGTTTAAAAACCTCCAAAGAAGGAGACACTTCGAGGTAGTGCATTCCACTTTCGAACAGCCCTTACTGTCAGGAAGTTTTTCCTGATGTTTAGGTGGAATCTCTTGCCCTTCACCTCGAACCAATTACTCCTGGTCCTTGACTCTGGAGCAGCAGAAAACAAGCTTGCTCCCTCACCAACATGACATTCCTGCAAATATCTAAACATCACTATCATGTCTCCTCTTAACCTTCTCTTCACCAAACTAAATGTACCCTAAGTCTCTTATTCACTGGAAGAAATGATGATAGGATAATAGTTAAGACAATGTTTCAAATTGTCCATAAAACTAGTCCACCAAAAAATAAATTAACTCTAACTGCCCACAGATCAGTCTTGTTACAGCAACGGCTTGAAAGAATAATAAACACCTCTGTTGTGTCATTTACAAACCCTCCTTGTCTGCAAGCAATTCTTACTCATCACAAGCATTCAGGAGCAGCTATTTACAAAGCTGGCTGAAAACAGCAACAACCAAGATATTTTTGGCATATTGCTATCGTCTTCTTCTAGACAAGGCATCCACGGCCTCCCAGACCCCAAAACTCAAACCACACCAACGCTGGCGCCCTCGATGCCACGGAAGGACAAGCAGTCTGCCAGCTGCTGAACTTCCCAATTACTGTCACAAATATTATACCCATGCGTACTCCAACTCACTAGGTGAGTATCATTTTAACATTATCTTACTATCACAAATATACAAAAAAATGTTTAGTAAGTACACCCTCAGGTATGGCTATAAAACCTCTAGATTAGGTTTTTAGGTTTCACATGAGATCCTGATATCCAGAGAGAAGGACTATTTAAAGAAGAGCCATTCAAGTGAAACTTGAAATTCAGTTTGGAAACTATCTAGTATAAAAAAAAACAGTTGTACTCCTAGAGGAGTAAGAAAAAGAATACTTTGTACAACAATTATTGGCTTGACAAAGGACTGCCGAAATAAAAACCTAATCCAGAGGTTTTATAGCCATACCTGAGGGTGTACTTACTAAACATGTTTTGTATATTTGTGATAGTAAGATAATGTTAAAATGATACTCACCTAGTGAGTTGGAGTACACATGGGTGTAATATTTGTGACAGTACCTGTTGTACACCTGCCTTGATTATTATGGTGAACTTCCCAGTTAGGCATAAATTCCTAGTGAAGTCAAAAGGTACTGTTATCTGCACATTCACCATACACTGTTTACTTTCTATTTGACTTTATCTCTTCTCTCTCATCACCCGCCCTAACCCATTTTCTGATGCTGAACAATTTGCAGATGTGGCGCTGAGCACACTGTTCTCCAAACAGCCAAAAGGCATGAAGCACAAAAGGCACAAGAAGAGGGAGACGTGGGTTGCTTCGGCCTGTGGCTGCCGACTCATTTCCATGCTGCTCTTGTACTCTCTTGATGGCTAAAGGCTGCCCAGAAAACACAGGGTTCCTTTAAGTTTTGTTGTTTCATCATCTAACCCACCTCACACATCTCTACTAAAACTCCAAATGGAGCACAGTTGCTAAAAGGCTAGTAGAGATCAGTAATCCAGCTAATGTGAAGGATGCATAATCCTCCTTAATGCAATCCATTTACTTTCTAGTGTTCACCTTGGTCGGGTCACTAGTGTCCATCTTCAACAGCCCTGATTGGACAATAAAGCACTCTGTTACACAAGGAATGTAATGACTAACTTCAATCACAAGGGCATCCAAATCTTCTACTGACATAACGGGTCTGAATTTATCTCAGTCAGTACAAGACATCATCAACATCTGTAAAGCAATTTAAAATGGATGTTTGGTAAGCAGCAAGGAACAAGGCGCTTCAGGCTCTTGCTACCAAAGCATAACAGCCTGTAAATCCCTCAAAAGCTGCAGGAAAACTGGGATTGGCTGCTCAAAGTCACACACCCTTATCACTTACACACTGTTGGGAGTTCATGACAGCAGCGGTAATGTCATTATGCAAATATTTTGTCCATTTGCCTCTCTCACTGTACACATACATGTCTCCTCTTTTCCCTGAATAAATTTCTAAGCAAATACATTGCATTTCACAGCTGTTAAGAAAGTAGTCGTGATTGATGCTCCCCATTAATTAATTGATCTGGAAGGGATTTCTGATTTCAGAAGTGATCTCACTGCAGTTTAGAATGCAATCTTGGATCAAAACCTACCCAAATTCTGCTAAAGCTTGGTCTGGGAATATCTTGTTAAAAATCTTGTTTAAAAATCTTGTTGAACTCAGAAGGGCTGACCAGAGGTTTTGATTTCTAAGGTTATTAGATGGCTCCGTAGTTTTCCCCAGACTATTCAAGCATCAAAAATGTTGTGACAAGTCACCTGAAGCAAAAAGAAACCAACTTGGCAAACGACACTTGGGCGGTGGGAGGGGGGTGGAGTCTCAAAACACTAAACATGAGGCAGCACAATCTCATCGGGAAGTTAGTGGAGGCACTCTTTTTTGAAATGCCTGTTCCTATGCATTTTAAAATGTCCTTAATCCTTATCTTTGCTTATTCCATTTTTTATATTTATCCTTATGTTTCTACTTGAAATGTAAAGTCCATTGTGACAGGCACAGACAATTCTGTGTAAAGTTCATTCCAAAAAACCACTTGTAGTTTTTTGGAATGAACTTTACACAGAATTGTCTGTGCCTGGGAATGGAACTTTGCGTTGTCCCCGGAAGCTTCCCCTCGTATCACTATCAGAGGGTTCATTTTTCCTATAACTGCACCCCCAAAACCCATGGCAGTTCACACTTGGCTTTCCTCCTTCAGCTCGACGCAGTTTTTCCGGCAAGAATTGCTGGTCATTTGTCCTGCTCTTCCTGAACTTCTCCATTTCTGGAATGCTAAACACAGCCCTCCCAACCAGCTCCTTCTCTTCCCACTATTGCTCATCTCCTTATTTCCCATGCTTCTTAAATTCTGTGTGCTTGCAAGTGTATTTAAAAAAATATTTTTAACCCCTTAATAAAATTGTAACACTTTCAGTTTCAATCCTCGTTTTGAGTGGATTTCTTGTGTAAATTGGCAGAGGTCCATTCCCAATTCTCATATTGCAGGACTGTTTCCAGCTAATTCCCCCAAATGATTGAAGGGACAGAACAGATCAATTCAAGTAACAAATCC
Source organism: Sphaerodactylus townsendi (assembly GCF_021028975.2). Lineage (NCBI taxonomy): Eukaryota > Metazoa > Chordata > Lepidosauria > Squamata > Sphaerodactylidae > Sphaerodactylus > Sphaerodactylus townsendi. The sequence continues at coordinate 3,444,839 of NC_059433.1, read as the reverse complement.
AGGTAAGATGGATGGATGTTTTGGGTGGAGCCTGATTGATCTTGGAGTTGGTGAATTCCTTGCTCTGAAAGTGAGTTCGTACCTTCCCTGAAGAATCTGAGGCACAGATTGAGGTATTTCCTGATCAGGGGGTCCTACAGGAACCTCAAATAGTAGCTGTAGCCAGGAGGCACATCACTAGCTGAATTTGGTTTGCTAACTACAGCCATTCCTAGGGAGGGGTGACCTACTTTACAATGATAAAAACTTTGGTAATTTTCAAGCTGGATTTACTGTATTGAACTGTGTGTAGGACTGCTTTTGAAAACTGTTAAGAAACTTTTAGTTAGCTCAAAATCTAGCCATCTATTTTTAGTGGGAATCCACCAATGCCGAGAGAGATACAGGAGCTTCTAATTTTGTTTACAAGCACAGTTCAAGGTGCAGTTTTTCATGTAGTCAGGTTTACTTCAGAGAATACCCCCACCAGATCTCTTCCTGCATACTGAAATCTGAGGAGACTCCACTTCAGAATCCATCTGAGGACAACAAATTACTCAGCCCTGCCTGTAGCGGCCCCCTCGATGTGGAATTTGCTCTTCAGGGAGACCGGCTAGCAGTGGCGTACTGTTAATGGAGACCTGAGGTATCCCATGTCCCCTGGCATATGCTGTTTCGTCAGGTGGGAGGATGTCAGGCACCCCCCTTCCACGTGATGAAACTGTGTGCACCTGAGCCACCTGCTGCTGAGCCCCACCCCCTGACCTCCCTGCAGGCCAGCTCCTGCCCTTGCCTGCAGGGATGCTGAGGGTGTGGGGCTCAGCAGCAGGCGGCCCAGGCAGGCGCTGTGGCGCAGGCTAGTCAAGGAGCTGGCCTGTCCAAGCTGCTGGCTCCCATAAGGGGGCGCACTTGGGCATGGTCATTTAGGCCCAGTATGTCACTGCCTGCTTGTAAGTTCAGTTTTTGCTTACTGAAGCTTGGTAAAAACCACGCCCTCTCAGCAAGCCCTTCAGCGGGCAGATGGAAGCCTTGCTGATTTACAAGATAATACATGTTTTTTGTTTATTGTTCTACTGCTATAACTGGGAAGTTATACACAAACAAACATGGGGGGGCAGAAAAACTCAGATTTTGCACCAGGCTCCATTTTCCCCTAGCTATGCCTCTGTACTGGAGACTTCAACTGCCCTCATGTTGACTGGATAAGCATGTGTTCTAGTCAGAGGCGTGTCTAGACAAACTGGAGCCTGGGGACAAAACCTGAGTTTGCCCCTCTCGACATGGGCAGCCACCCTCTCCCACCACGACCAAACAATTATTTTTTGCACCAGCTCACAAAACACCTCCCACCCCCAGCAAAACATACATGGCTCTCTCCCCACCAACTCTCTTTCCTAATTTTGTCCTCACACCAACCCTATGAGGTAGGTTGTTAGCCTTAAAAACAGCTCCAAACCAGTGCAAGTGGGTATTAAGAATGTAAATCTCTCAAAAATCACCCCCAGCAAAACATTTACCAAACAAATGTCAGCATCATCTCTCACAAAACACCTCCAGTGGAATCCACTCCCAAACAGCATCACTTTCAATGGTGTTTAAACTAGGGAGCCCAAATTCTTCTTTTAAATCCACCTGAAAGGGAGAATCTGGGGTCACCAGTTAAAACAACATTGAAACTGATGCTGCTTGGGGGTGGATTCTCCCCCACCCTGAAACAGCATCACTTTCAATGTTTAAACTGGGGACCTCGCATTCTCCCTTTAAATCCATGCCGAAGGGGGTGGATATAAAAGGAGAATCTGGGGAAATTTGGGGAGTGCCTGCTGTCAGGGGTGCAATTGTTAAGCTAGCAGCACCAACATTTCAGGGTATCTTTAGGAGACTCTCCTGATGATACCACCCAGGTCTGGTGAAATTTGGTTCAGGGAGTCCAAAGTTATAGACCCTCAAAGGTGTAGCCCCCATCTCTTATTAGCTCCCACTGGAAACAACGGGGGATGGGACATCTCCTTTGGGAGTCTATAACTTTGGACCCCTGAACCAAACCTCACCAAACCAGGTGGTATCATCAGGAGAGTCTCCCGAAAAATCCCTGAAATTGTGGTGCTGCTAGTCTAAAAACTGCACCCCCTGCAGGCCACAAACTGAAAAAACACTGGAAAAAAACAAAAAACCACAAACGAACCTGAAATTTTTGCACTGCCCCCCCCAGAGACCAAATGGGGGCACCTGGGGACATTTGACTCCCCATGTCCCCATGGCAGATATGCCCGTGGTTCAAGTCATGCTAAAGAAAAAAGATTCCTACATCACCTAGACATCATAAATGACTGTGCATTGCTATAGTTGATCACAGAGCAACCAGATCTTGCAGTGATCTTGGACTTGGTCTGATGCCCTCTCCCCCAATGCCTCTGTCCCTGATCTTGCAGAGATTAGATCAGCCACTGAAGGGCAGTCCCACATATCCAAACATTGGCAAGGCAGTAATTTAGAATAGCAGAGTTGACCAGCCTCAATCCAGCTGTCTACAGAAATTATCTGTGAGGGCAACCAGCACAGTCCCCATCCGATGGTCAGACCAGAAGCCAGACTGAAATGGATCCAGAACTGATGCATCCTCCAGAAAAGTCTGAAGCTGTTCAGTCTTGGCTCTCCCAACTATCTTACCAAGATGGAAGGGTGGCTACTGGGAAGAAGTTGGCTAGATCCAAAGGATCTAGAGATGAGTTCTTCAAGAGCTGTCTTACCACTGCCTTCTTCAGCCAACTCCCGAGTTCAGAGACAGGTTGATAACATCCACCAAAGGGAGCCCACACTCCTCCAGCAATAGCTTTAACTAGCCAGGATGGACACAGGCTGAGGTGGTGAGTAGCTGGCTTCACAACAGACAGAATCCTATCTACATCAGCCAGACAGAGTCATGGAGACAGGTCTATCAGTGGCTACTAGCCATGGAAACTAACAGGAACCTCCATAGGCAGTCAACCTCTGAATCCCAGTGCCAGGAGGCAATGTCAGGGGAAATGCATGGCCTCTATACTCTGTTGTTGCTCCTCCAGAGTAACTGGTTGGCTGTCATGTGAGCAGGATGCCGGATTAGATGGATAACTGGGCTGATCCAGCAGGGCTCTTCTGATGTCCTCCCTCTCTAAAACATCAGCTATCTGTTATCTGCAACTATGATGTAATCTCCCTTTATAAACATTCATGAAGTGATGGGATTAGCTTGAAGGCAGCATTTGCTCACTGCCGACTAATAACTCTGGCTAAACTGGCTTTCATGGTGCGGCTGTAACTCGCGTAGCTGCTCTGCATCAGTCACAGCAAAGGAGGATTCTGCCTTAGCACATTTACTTCAGTGCACTCAAACCTGTCTCCCCTAAATCAATAGGTCTGTTTAACTTTGGCTGGATGTTGACAATGCAGGTTTAGAGCCGGGACAAAGAAATGCTATCCTGAGGCACAACAGTTGGGGTGTGAAACAGGAGATGGCACCTCCCCTTCCCTCACAAACTGAAATTGTTTTCTAGATACATTTTTGCTAAACCAGCTGTCAAACTGAAACTATCCTCCAGTCCCCTTACAAAAAAAAAACAGCAACCTCCAATGTCTCTTCCAAAATACTGCACCCCCTGCATAGCACCCCCATAGCTCTTGACCAGATATTTACCACAGTCTTAAGGGAAATTGTCTCCCTACATAAATGTCTCCTTCGTTCGGAAGCTCGTGAAATGTGTGGGAGAGACCAGCTGCCTTGCCCATTGGCTGCTTCCAGTGAACACTAACCACTGCCCCACCCACCCCATATGTCTGAGCAAAAGTCCCAAAGCAAAATTCTACCTTCCAAGGTGGGGGGGGGGGGAGAGAGAGGAAAAGGAAACCCCCCTCTGGCCAACATGACTCCAATCCACACATGGCTATGTGGTGCTGATTCTTAGTCTAGTCATTTTCTGTACCAAGAGCTATTTAGCAAAACTTCTATCACTGTAAAGCCAGATAACAAAAGTTTTGTTGTTTAATTTTTTAAAAAAAGGTTTCTGTTGGGGTGCCTGGGAAGCAAGCACCTTGACTGGCAACTAACTGCTTTGGGAGAGGGGCCAACCAAGCATGTTAAGTGTGGGGGGGAAATGCAGTAGCAGGGCCCGCTGGTCCCTCCATCGAGCAGCAGTGGGCCAGCCTAGATGCTTGAAGACAAGACCAGCACAGTTACACTCACCCCTTGGGGAGACAACACAGTGGAGGAACGCATGGCCTGACTGCCCACCCCCTTGTGAGGCCAGCCATCCCCACACTCCCTGGGGCTCCGCCCTCCTCCCAGCTGTGTGACAAGTGGGGCTAGACTGGGAAGGAGCAGAGAGGACCAATCCCCTCAGTGGGCCCACCAGAAAGCACGGGAAGGAGCACGGACAAGAGCTCCCAATCACAGGGGCTGAGGAAGACCGGCCTGTCTCCTGAGGAGTGGCTCATTCCCAGGGGTTCCTAAGGGACATCGGATGCCAGCAGGACAGCCTTCAAAAGAGGATGCGTAGAGGCCAGTGAAGACATGCCAATGGCTTTTTCCCAACGCCTGAGGAGAAGAGAGGAGGCACCTGGGCGACACAGGGTCACCTCCCAAAGTCTCTCCAAGGCGAAGGCTGAAACCCGCCACACAACAGTTTGAAAATACTGGTATCATTCTGACATGATCCTGCAAACTCTGTAAAAGCCCCAAGTACTTGGATATTCAAGAAATGGGAGTGGTCTGAAGAGGTGTGTTACTGGGTGAGATTCAGGCAATTCAAGGCAGACTTGAAAGGGCTAAAGAGAAGGATGTAGTGAAACAATCTATAAAAATACCAAAAGAAAACCTGTTACATCTATACAAATGAAATGGGCCAACCCACACATTGAAATAAAACGTAGTAAGTGCTCAATTTATTGTGTGTGCAAAAAAGGGTGCTGGCCGGCACCACATACCAGGACCTTGCATTGACCTGCCACAGGTTTCTCAGTGCCTGGGCAACTGGCTAGCACTCTTTGTGTTTTTTTCCTCTTGTTTATTGTCATGTATGTTGTGTTAATTAGGGTTTATTGGTATAGATATTTCACACTTTTTTGCACACACAAGACTTGATGAGGTAACAGAGTTGCATATATAGTACAAACTCTGAAGGCAATTTGTCCTCTGAAGGAGATCTAATCCACAGGGCTCTGGTGGCACCGACACGCGTTGTGAAATCTCTGAGAAGACCTGCATGAAATAAAGGGAGTATTCAAACTCCCTCGGGGAACCAGGCTCTCTGGACCAAGATGTGGTGTCATGCCTCCTGTTAACCATGGTTTTTTTTTGCTATAATTGTGTATTTTATACATAATTTGAATAAGTACAAATGCAAACTTCCAAAAAGAAAAAAAGTCTCTTCTAAACGGAGGTCAGAAACCCTGGCCCACCTCCCGCTGCTAAATAACAGGCAGCCGAACAGCAGTGTTGGCCTCACAGGGGCTCAGTCACAAATAGATAGCAAAACAACTAGCTGAACTTATGAAGCCACGAAATTGGCCCATCTGCCTCAATACTGTCTGCTGTAACCAGAAGCTGCACGGAGGCAGAGAGATCTCTATCCCAAACACTTGACCTACAATCTTCGACCTGGAAATGCCCAGGATTGAACCAGGGACCTTTTGCACGGAAAAAACAGGTGTTCAGCCAGTGAGACATAACCCTTGTCCGTGGCCCTCATAAGGCCAGAGGAGATAAATTCTCAGTTCTTAACTGACTAGTGACCAATGACCAGCTCGGATCAGATGACAGCCCGGGGGCCACTGCCGAGAGAAAGTACAGAATGGCTGGCAGGGCCTCATCCTAAATGCAGCAGCTGTGGATGAAGAGGCACCCTCTTCCTCCTAGTCTGAGAGTACCTTAGAGGAGACACTTAATCATATGCTACCCAGGTAGCTGCTGTGGCTGCAAAGTGTAGCATTATGCCTCCTTAATTGTACATTTGCCTGGCAGGCAACCCAACGCATGCTTAGAGAACAATGTTATTCTGAAATTGCTCCTGTCTTCACCTTTCCCTGACTTCTTCTTTTTTTTGCTCTCATACTGTACATGCTGAAGCTGTATTTTGCCACCAATATAATGAGGTCTTTGTCTTGATGAGACTGGAAATGCAATGACGATAGTTTTAGAATTAAAAGGGGGGGAGCCCAGGGCCCTCCACACTGAGTCTGGGCTGCTCGTCTAAGTGACTCCTTTCCCATTCCGAGACACCCTTCTCTTTCTGTCCTTCTCTTCTGGAGTGAAATGCATCCCTCTTGAATTTTGCAGTGCACACATTAACTTTCCTTCTTATCTCAGCAAGACTTGAGGGGGAAAACACTCTATTGAGAAGTGTAATTGGAGTACCTAATGTTCAGTCCCTGTTGAACATTTGGGCCATTTTTTTAACCACAGGCCCATGGTTTTTTTTTTTCCAAAGGAAGGCTTAAATGGACAGGACTTATGCCAGAGAAACACAGGGTATTATCTGGACTGAGACCCATTCCATTCATTATAACAGGGTCTTGACCCATGAATGCTAACTGAATTGTCAGGATGGAAAGTTTCTGTGTGAAACAAAACTATTATTTCTGCAATTCTGTGCCAGTCATGTGGTAAACTATTATTTTAGCCAGCTCTCTTTTGCATTCAGTTCAACACTTCAGTTCCACATGACTCAGCTCTCTGAAGAGAAAAACTGAAGTACACTGGAGAATTTCACAAACACCTGGGCGGAGCTGAGAAAAGACAGAAAATGGCACTTTTCTGGGCACAGAAAAAGGAAGAGGGAAAAACACTCTCCAAGAAATACCTGAGTCTGCTGAAGTTCAGCAGTGAAGAAACCAAGGAAAGGGTTTGCTAAGATTATCCTCCCCTTCCATAAGAGAAATATCTTGTCTCTGCTAGGAAAGACTGTCCTCAGCAAGGCCTCTGTCCCATCTGCAGAGCTGTCCTCACTGGCATCCTTCAAGGCACTGAGGCACTGGGCCAGCGGTAAGTGTGGCTGGTTCTGTAACTAGGATGAACAGCTGCTTTCTGAGGCAACGTTTCCCTCTGAGGATTTAACATTTTGATTTTGTATTATCTCTAGAATTCCGTAATTCACAAAGGATATTTGTTGTAAAGGGAGAGGGCAGGACACATTTATTTTAAACATATAAACAGAGTGTGAAACAAATCTAAGGAGAATGTATTGTCGAAGGCTTTCACGGCCGGAATCACTTGGGTGCTGTGTGGTTTCCGGGCTGTATGGCCGTGTTCTAGCAGCATTCTGCTAGAACACGGCCATACAGCCCGGAAACCACACAGCACCCAAATCTAAGGAGATCCACACCGTTCTTAGGGGCAACTAGAGAATGCAGCATTTGCAAGGACATCACACCTGCTTCACTACTGGGATCCCCTTCGTTTGCAAATGCCCTGGGGAGCTGATTCTGCTTGAAACAGACGTGCATAAGGAGGACGGGCAGTTTTCATGAACCCAAACTTCTTTCATCATTCAACAGACCCTTGAATCAGGACAGAAAGACTTTATATTTCATGGCTGTATCACAGCAAGCCCCATGATCTGATGAGCAGTATCCAAACATCATTTTCTTCTCATTTGCAGTTCATGAGTGCTGAGCCCAGAATCTAGCTTACCTCCAAAGCACATGGATCAGAATTTTTGAGTACCAGGTTTAAAAGACCCCCCCCTTTTTTAAAATATAAAAAAGCCACAGAAACCTGTAAGGAATTCCATAGAAGCAGAAATAAAAGGCTTTTTGGGAGTAAAAGTCCATTTATTAAGACATCTTAGAAAGCTCAAGTACACGCAGTGGCAGGAATGACACTTCCCGCCAGAAGCACAGGTTATAACACCATTCACCCCATCCCCCCTCCTGCTTCCCATGGGAACGGAGTCTTCATCTCCCGCGCAAAGATAAAGTCTCCGCCGATGAAGCTGGCCCATCGCCCGGGCTGTGGAATGCACTCAAGGTTACTTCACCATCAACACTATTGAATCCTTTACACTCTGCCTCCCTTAAAGAAGACCCCTCCCCCCCAGGTTTATGCGGAAAGGCGCGGTGGAAAGCAGAAATAAGGGTGGGGGCTAATATTTTCGGAATAAACCCATTGATTATACCCAGAGGAATATCCCACCTAAGAGACTAAATATTGCAAGCGTTTGCGATTAAAGCGAGAGTCCAGGATAGCGCCAATTTCGTGAGTGCTTGTGACCATCAATAATAGTCGGTGGGGCCTCTCCGGCTGGTCGCCAGGCATCGGAAGCGGGAGCCTCCTTGAGCAAGCTGGAATGGAAGACAGGATGAATGTTACTAAGTGAGTTAGGGCAAATCTAAGCTGGCAGTGACATCATTAATCACTTTAGTAATCTGAAAAAGGTCCCACGAATCTTTTGCCAAGTTTGGTAAATTTATGCACGCCTCTAAGATTTTTTGTAGACAAATAAACCCAAGAGCCCACACGCGAGAGGGAAATCCGAGCGGTGTTTATCCGGGCTTTGCAGCTTTTGGGAGTCCTTAGCTTGTTGTGGCGGTCTGGACCGCTTTCCATCCCTCGGCTAGGGGATGAAATCCATTGTTGAAACTCTGAGGGTCCAAAGCTGCCGCTGGTAGTTGTGGCAACGGGCGGAAGGAGCGACCAGACACAATTTCAAAGGGGGTTTCTTTGTAATCGCTATGAACCGCATTGTTATAGGTATGCATTCGCGAACGGAATAAGCTCGCACAAATTGTCTTGGTGGTAGTTGGTGTAACAACGTAAATACTGCTCTAGGGTTCTTGTTCGCTCTCCGCCTCGGGCCGGCCACTTTGAACGCATGGTTAAGCGGCGACGGCCGGGCGCCCCTCAACAACCCCAAAACGCCTTCCAGAACTTTGAAATGAATTGGGGTCATGGGTCGGAGACCACCTTAACGGGGGCAGAATGGAGACGGTAAACATGTTGAATGAACAGTCGTGCCAACTTAGGAGCCGAGGGGATGGAAGCACATGGAATAAAATGGGCTTGTTTAGAAAAATAAGTCCACCACCACCCACAAAACCGTGGTTGCCATTACTTTCGGCAAATCCGTAATAAAATCCATGGAGATGACTTCCCAAGGGCGGGAGGCCACCGGGAGAGGTTTCAACAGTCCATGGGGCTTTCCCGGAATGTTTTTGGCTTCTGCACAAACCGAGCAGCCCTTAATGTATGCCTCAATGTCCTTGCGCATTGCGCGCCACCAGAACTGTCGGCGGGCCAAATGCAGAGTTTTCAGAAAGCCAAAATGTCCAGCCGAGCGGGCATCGTGGCAAGCTTCAAGAACCTGCTTGCGGAGGGGGGGAGGCACGCATCAACATTCCTCCGCCAAACTCCATTCTCCAAACGCAATTGGGAGTCACCTTCTTCCGCTGGAGGCTCGAGCAGCCCCGCCTCCTCGAGTTCCCGCAGGAAAGGAGAGACGAGACTGGGAATGGGGGGTGAAGGAGGAGTGGACGTTTGAGATCGGGTGACAGCCAGCCCCAACTGGGAGGGGAGAGAACAGTGCGTGGAATGTCTCGTAGAAGGCAGCTCCACCCTCCTCCTCGGTAGGCGCCAGAGCTGGCCAGCCAGTTTATTGGTCTTTCCGGGAAAAATGGACTGTAAAAGAGAAACGAAAAGAAATCGCCCAACGGGTTGTTTTGCATGGACATCTTGAGGGGGGTGGAAAGAGCTGCCAGGTTTTTGTGATCCGACCAAACCTGAAAGGGGTGTTTAGCCCCCTCCAGCCAGTGGCCAAGTGGAGAGTGCTACTTTAATGGCCGCAGTCTCTTTATCCCCTACAGTCCAGTTGAGTTCAGCACCAGAGAATTTCTTAGACAAATAAGCACACGGAACCAGCCTACCATCTTTATTTTTTCTGCAACAGGGCTGGGCGCCAAGTGCTTTGTCCCAGGCATCCACGTGAACCACAAACGGGAGATCTGGGTCAGGGTGCTTTAGGATAGGTTCGTGGTAAACGCAGGACTTTAAGAGCTGAAAGGCTGTTTGACACTCCTCAGACCAGGAAAGGGGGGCCCCGGGCTTAGCAGACAGTGGATCTTTACCCTTAGTGCTTAAGAGGTCTGTGAGAGGGAGAGTCAGTTCAGCGAATTGGGGTATAAAGTCACGATAGAAATTAGCAAAACCAAGAAAAGATTGGAGCTCTTTGGCGGTTGGTGGGGCAGGCCATTGGAGGACTGGCGCCAATCTTAGCAGGATCCATTTTCAAGCCCTCGGGCGAAGATCCGTAACCCAAATAGTCAATGGAGGTCTGGTGAAAACAGCATTTGGAGAGTTTGGCAAAGAGAGAATTGTCGAAAGCAAGCCGCTTCAATACCTCTCGAACCAATGTTTCATGCTCTTCTATGGTTTGTGAGTAAATCAAAACGCCATCTAAGTATACCACAACTCCCTTGTACAATAAATCATGGAGAACTTCGTTGATAAGGGCCATAAAGCCCCGGGCCCCACTTAACCCGAATGGCATTATCAAGTATTCAAACTGTCCAAACTTTGTGTTAAACGCAGTCAAGTGTTCATAGCCTTCAGCAATTCTGCCCCTGTAGTAAGCTTCTCTTAAGTCCAATTTAGTAAAATGCCTTTGCCGAAAGTGCATCTAAAAGGTCCTTGATCAAAGGCAAAGGATATTTATTGGACAGAGAGACCGCGATTGAGACCTCGATAATCTGTGCAAAGTCAGAAGACCCATCTTTCTTTTTTACAAACAAAACGGGAGCAGCGTGTGTGTGTTTGGTAGTTCAACAGCCATATGAACCCGCTGAGCCAGGCTCTTATCCAAGAAGGCACGGAGTTCCTTCTCCTCATTGGGACTCATGCGGTAGATTCTACCTTTGGGCAGTTGCTCTGGTTGTATATAACGATTTTGCAGTCAGTGTCTCTGTGGGTGGCAACTGATCGCATTCCTGCTTCTGAAAAACTCTGGCTACAATCATGATACGCAGGTGGGATGCCAATAGAATCGGGAGCAATCGCTGAATAAGCTTCAGGGAGGGGGGTGTGTCAGGAGAAGTTGGGTTTTCCCCCAATTCATGTGTTCACCGCAGGGAGGGTCAGTGAATTCTAAGATCCGTTCTTTCCAAATGAACTTTGGTTCATGTAACAATAACCATGGCATGCCCAAAACTATGGAGTGTTTGGCCACTGGCTTCAAAATAAAATCCACTTTTCTCCCAATGGTCGGCACAACGGAGGAGAACCGGCTGTGTTTTGAACTGGGCCGGTCCTTCGTTCCCGAGGGCTGCCGCCCATTTGGGTGAATGGTATGGGCTTAGCCAGGGAATTTGGTCCAGACCTAGCTCCTCTGCCACCTGGGGCCGCATTAAACAGTGGGAGCAGCCAGAATCCACAAGGGCCGCAGGCTATAATGCGAAAGTGTGTTTAGCGGGTTGGCCAGAAACGCTTTGACAGTAATGGGAGTGCTGCCTTCACTCACCGCGTCAGGAGTCGGGCCCATGTCCATGGGGCTGAAGAAAGGCAAACAGCCGCTTCTCTCCTCTGGGTCGCCTTCGATGACCGCTTTAGACGAGCCCGTCGGAGGCGGCCCCGATCTGCGTGGCGGCTTGGCAGATGGAGTGCGCCAGAAGCTGGAGCGTGTTGGTTTTGTTTCTTTAGGACAGTTGGCAGCCAGATGACCTGGCCCTCCGCGAGTAAAGACACAATCCCAGTCGGCGACGGCGCTCAGAGGTGGTTTCGTAGGGCGGCTGGGCTTGGCTTGGTGGGCGCAGTGGTGGGTTTTACGCATGCGGCCTCCGCACGAGCGTATTCCAAACGAGACGCCACCTGGGACCCCAACTGGATCCAATCCGCAATAGCACGAGGAACCCGAATTAAAACACCGCTTTCACGCAGCTTCTGCCGTCCACAGCATCCGAAGTATTCGCGATTTCATGCGTTCAGGCCACTCAGGAGGAAGTCGAGCAGCCGCCGCGCGAGATTCGCGGGCAAATTCTGCAAACGGGCGGTTGCCTTGGTGGGTAGTTGTGATGGTGCGGATAGCTTCATTCTCGCGCCTGATCTTGGAAGCGCGCTCTTAAGGCTTGGAGGAATGCGGGCACCGTGGCGAGAGTCTTCATCTTGCAAATCCAAAAGAGTCACGAACCAATCGGCTGCTGCCCCATCCAGGACTGAGCCGATGTCCCGTGATTTTTTCAAGGCCAGAGCGGTATAAATCATCGTAGTCTTCCAAGTGGGCATTGAGTTGCAAAATGAAGTAGGGAAGTTTGGAAGCGGTCCCATCGAAACGGGCTGGTATCGGGGCCCGATGGTAGCCCCGTTCCACGGCTCTTGGCGCCTGCTGGGGCGGGGGTTGCGCGGGTTGAGCAGGTTGGGCAGGCAGCTGTTGTACGGGGGGTGCCGGAATCGGGCTGGCGGTGCCGCTGGCGTTTGGGTGGGAGGACCCAGGCACGTGGTCTCTGGCGCCAGCGTGATCAGTAACAGCATAAACTCCAACTTGGGGCTTCCTGGTCTGCTGCCTCCTTAGCTCCCTCTCCAACGCAGCCAGCTCCCTCTCCTTGCGGGTCAATGCATCCTGGTGCGCATGCAGAGCAGCTTTTCTCGTTCCAATTTAGCCAGTTCGCCCCGCTTAAGAGCTTCCAGTGAGCTCGCTTTGCGTGCGCAGGGCCTGAACGCTTTCGCGTTGCCGTTGTAAATCCAGTCTGGAGTGTTCCAGGATTTTATCATGGACTGACAGATTCTGGGCATATTGTCGCTGGAGCGCATCTTTGGCACGGTCCAACTCGAAGCTGGACTTCTTTGCGCTGCCGCTCCCGGTCCCTCTGCAGGTTTTCGCGCTCTTGCTGCAACTGTGCCCGCTCCTCCTCCCATAGCTGACATTCCCGGTCCATGCTTCTTGGGCATCTCGCAGTCGCCCCACTTCCTCATCCCAGGTCTCCTTCGGATGGGAGAGGGAACAGATCCGGCTGGGAGTGCAGGCTTTCTTCGGACTCTTCGTCGTCTGGAAGCGAGACATCGGAGACACCGTAGCCACCGGTGGCTCCCCGGCACCTCCAGGTGCGGTCGCTGGCCCGGGATCAGGGGGGTCCGATTGGAAGACAGTACGGATACCCCTCCCAATCCCAGGTTTAGTCCCAGTATCCTTCGGACGGGCCCCAGTGCTGTGCCACGGTGGTTCTTGGGAGCATCACCAAAATACGAGTCCAGGAATCGTTCAATGGATTCGTGGGTTGCCGCATGAAAGGTGGTCAGGCCCGCCTCCTCCATGACAGGTTGCATCTGCGGGTTGTAATCCACACGAAAACGGCAGAGATCCGATCCACAGGCGCCGATCCATATAGAGCGCTCTAAATCCACTCATGGAAGTCCCCATGGTCGCCGCCACGCCCCTCGCTCCAACGGAGTAAAGCGAAGACTCGCGGCTGGATACGAGGACGGAAAGAGCCACCAGCGGCGGGCCCGCTTCCTGCCGGTTCCTCCAGATCCAGAAGGGAAAGGTCGGAGCCCTCTTTGGGGGCTACTGCACCTTCCGCAGTAACATTCAACCTCTCCATGTCAAGACACCAGAGGTCCACTGTACTAGGAATATATTGAAATAGATTCCTGCCACAATGTAAGGAATTCCATAGAAGCAGAAATAAAAGGCTTTTTGGGAGTAAAAGTCCATTTATTAAGACATCTTAGAAAGCTCAAGTACACGCAGTGGCAGGAATGACACTTCCCGCCAGAAGCACAGGTTATAACACCATTCACCCCATCCCCCCTCCTGCTTCCCATGGGAACAGAGTCTTCATCTCCCGCGCAAAGATAAAGTCTCCGCCGATGAAGCTGGCCCATCGCCCGGGCTGTGGAATGCACTCAAGGTTACTTCACCATCAACACTATTGAATCCTTTACCTGTATGGGGGGGGGGGGTGTTGGCTTTTCATAGCTTTTTTTGTAAATTTCCAGGTCTTCTGATCAGAACCCAAAAATTACTGGGGGGGAATGGTGCACACCCTGCTACTGTGTTTCCTTGGACTAGAATGCCAGTTAAGTTCTCAGAAAGGCTTATCTGCATTCAGTCATTTTGGTCACCAAGGTATCTGGCAACAAGTCAATCCACATAGATGATGCACATTCCCCCCCCCAAAAAAAAATAGTTTGCCTGCAAGAATTTCTTGGCCAGGATAGACGGTGATGACACATCAAATATGGGAAACTGTCTTTGATGCATCACTATCCCATGAACACAAACCGAAAATCCAGCAGGTGATCCAGCATTCAAGAGAAAGATGGGTACATCCCTCCCCATGCAGCCTTCTTGCTAACTCTTAAAGCAAGCACTCCCAATGTGTAGTCGTGACCGCGAGGTCAGCGCAAGAACGAGACGAGACGCGGTGATAACATCTGGTGGAGAGTGCCAGCAGCGGGAGCGCGGGTGTCCATGTTCCTAGCGACTCTGCCGCGTGCTGGTTCCTGGCACCTTTTATTATGATTCTAACGGGGGCGTGTAGAAGGGCGGAACGGGGGGAATTCCGGGAGAGCGGGAGAGCGGGAGACTGAGAGATCATCATGTGATGCATGATCTCATCTGGCTGCTACGTGCGGAGAGGAGCATCAGCATCTGGGCTTAATCCTCACCTGGGGGCAAGACCATTGTCCCTTTGTCCGGGACACCCGGTGGTTGTGAGCCAGGTAGTTCATGACCCGTGACTCATCGGGGGATGAGGGGTGGGGGAGCAGTGCGACCAGAAGGTCGTAGGAGCCGCCGTGTGCCAGCTTCTACTTACGGTGCTGCTGGGTCAGCAGTGCATCCCTACATCTCCTCCTTTTTTACATTTAGAAGGAGGCCGAAATGTTAGGGCGCATTTAAGGGGACGCCGCCTCCTCCGCCGCCTGGCCAAGCTGGCCGAGCTGCTTGTGCAACATTAGAACTTGGTATGCATGTAAGGGAAAGTCGAGGGGTTTCTTGGCACATGTTACAGGCAATATTAGATATACATTGAATGAAACAAGATCCGACGCATGAGGGACACAATCAAGCCAATGCAGAGCTGTACAATAGCACTTAACCATCCCCCCGGTAGCCAGCTCCAGAGGGCTGACCACCAGTGGGGTAAAACGTCATACTTCAGATTAGATACAACATCTTGCAGTTCACGACTTTCATATGAATCAAATGGGAATTATCAGAAAGATTAAACAACACATATCATATACATTCTCACAACCTTGGTGATGCAACAACAACAAATAATCAATAGCGGCACGATTATCTAAGGTCGCTTGACGAAGTTCCTGCTGCTCGAGGCCAGGGCATCCAGAGCAATGGAGGTGGAGTTGATGGACTCTCAGAAGGGCACAGGCCAGCCGGCCAATGGTCTGAAGGCGAAGAAGCGCAGTCCGACTCCCCACTAGGGAAGTCGCGAGGGAGACTTAACTCCGCCGAGAGGGCAACCGCCGCCCGCAAGAGGGTCGAGGGGCAGAGTGGAGCGGCGGGCGACGGCGTCCGGCTCCCGGGGTGGAGCCTGAGGCAGGACGATGGTGAGGCGGCTAAGGCAACAGAGAGAGTCCCAGCAGAAAGCCGAAGCAGGGATGTAGTTGGAGTTCTCTCCCCGCAAGTCCAGAACCAACCCTTGGGGAGCAAGATATTTCCATACACGGGGGGAATGTCCTCCGTGCGCGCCGCAGTTCCAATTGGCCGAGCCGGGGAATGGGCCCGGTCGGTCGTCTCGTCTTGCCGCGCCGGCAATGCGGGCGCAAGTATTGGACTTGTGATTGGCGACAGTCTTGGTGACAAGGGAGAGAGCCGCCGGGAGGGTTTGGACGACGGGTCCCCAGTCAGCGCCATTATAGAGTAATTTGATGGACGGCGATTCATAAAGGGGCTTAAACCAGACTCCGCTAGGAAGTCTCCAGGGCTTTGCAAACGGGAGCAGGCAGGAGCTTAGCAGGCTCCCGACTCCCAGGTACTGGCCCAGGCAGAAGGACAAAACGTTGGCAGCGGCAGCAAATTGCTTCCAGATGTTGGTTTGGTCAAAGCTCGTCAGGGGGTGGCCGACTGCCACTGGCAGGAGGCAGCAGAGCAGGCAAAGGATGGTGGTCGCCGAGTTGGCAGTGATGATTGCAAAGAGGGCGTACAGAGGTTCTCGGCCGCCTCGGGTGGCCTTGCTACGCAGCAGCTCTTGAGCTTGGCTGGCGGTTGCTTTGACATTCCCCCAGGTCATCCGGGTCTTTGGACCGCCTGGGCGCCAGTGGCTGCGTTCCCGCTGAGGCCACTGGGCTGGATCCTCCAAAGAGATTCGCTCCATCTCCGATGGGGTTGGTTTCCTCCTGGCCATCTCCATGGGCTGGCCTGTCATGGCGAAGTCGATCCACCGGAGATCTGTGGTAGGAAGAAGGACTGAAACACACCCCCTTCCCCAGGTTATAGGAGGGGCCGGTCCTGCCAGGCTTGGAGAGCCGATGGCGGAGGTCAAAATCAAGTTTTGTTGATTTAGTGTTTGATATAAGACGACTATACATGAAGGCTTATCTTGCAGCCTGCGTAAGGGTTGCTTCTAATGCAGTCTACTGGGGCCACGCACCTCTTCTTTAAATTGTTTGACAGGAAGGGCAGAGGGTAGGCGATCCTGATGGTAGCTGGCTCTCAGAGCGCCATCAGGGTGCGCTACAAGGCGCAGGGTCCAAGCCTCGGGGGAGGAGGGGGCAAGCGGACCCTAGGGGAATTGTGGGTATGCATGCTAAATTTGCAACACAAAAGAGGGCTTGGGTGCGCTTTTGGGTGATGGATGCATCCGGGAGACAAAGCAATTAGGCGATTAGGGGTGAATTTCACACACAAAGGGGAGGGGTATTTTGCAGGGAAAATATACTTACCGTGACTCCTCGTGGTTAGCGCCGAGAGGCTGGAAATGGTGCTGAATTTGTAATCGACTATCTTGGGAATTGCCGCTCACTGAAATCGCCTCCTTAAGGGCGGTTTCAGCTGCCTGGCTTTGGACGTGGTATTGGTAAAGTTGCCAGGCGCTTAGGCAGCCATAACTCCAAACAGGTTTGGGTATTAGGGGCATAATGGTGGCAGCCCCTTTTTAACCTGGGGCCTGTCCTGGCAGTGCTGCGGTACCAGGACGGGCCCAGATTTTAATCCAGGAGGGCCAGTCAGCCAATTGGCCCTCCCGCCTTTGCTGGTTGAAAAATAGAGGGAAGAGAAAAGGAAAAGGAATAGTTCTTGCGGAAGTTCAAAATGAGTTCAGAAGGCACAATTAGGATCAATAATCTGTGTGATGGGTTTATCCATCCAGACTAGGGTAGTTTTGACCTGGCTCATGAGATCCTTTCCCCAGAGATTGACATGGATGTCCAGAATGATGGGCGGACTGTGAGCTGCCGCCGAGCCCTGGTTATGGACCGCGAGCGGGCGGATGCTCCGCCTCACGGTTTGTTTTCCCCACCCCCCAGATGTGCGGACAGGTCTCGGTTGGCCACTGGTCAGGCCACTCGGCTGCTCTGATGACAGTCACATCAGCCGTGTCCACCAGGCGCTTTGAACAGACACCTCCACGGTGAGCTCCAGATACGGGCGCGGAGCTTCCGATGGGTGTCTCCACCGCAGCGATGGTAGTACTGGCTGCCCTGATGGCTGCCGGGGCTCGTGGCCTTTATTGGCGCTGATGGCGGGCAGCGATGGGGCAGGAGGATCAGCTGTGCGCAGCTGGTTCCGGCTGGGCAACTCCTGCGGGATGTTCATCCAGACTTGGAGATGGATGGGTCCCTGGTGCGCGGAGTCAATTACTCCGGGACGCATGAACAATCCCTGTTCAGCGGCGGAGGCCTTTGGCAGCACCAGCCCAATGGTCCCGTAGGGATAGGGTCGCCATACTGGGTTGCCAGCTTACTTCAGGACCCCGTGGGGGAACTTGAAGGAGATGGGCTGGGTGCACGGAGCCAGATGCCATGAGAGGGGGGCGGTTTGGGTGTGGGTCTTGGCGCTGGGCCTGTTCTAGTACTCTCCCCTGGTCCTGGGCTGGGAGATGCCCGGGCGCTGAAGTTTCCCCGGACGGGCAGTCGCTTCTCCAGTGGAAGCCTTCCTGGCACCGGGGGCATCGGGTTTTTGGCGGCCTCGGGGGCCTTCGTCTCTTGAGGGAAGACCCTCCTCCATCGGGGTTGTAGGCCCCCCCGCCGGGCTGCCTACACTCCCTCCGGAACTGTCCTGACCTGCCACAATTAAAGCAATCATCCTGGGGCTGTCCCCTGGCGGCGGAGAGTGCTGCGGCGAGGAGGCTAGCTTGGTGGGCGGAGGATCCAATGTCCTGGCAAGCCTTAAGCATGTCGGCCAGTTCAGGATCCTGCTCTAGGCCCGTGATTGCTCTGCGGGCACTCAGTGGAGGCGCTCTCCTTGGCGAGGGCGCATGAGGAGCGCGTTTTGGGCCTCCTCGCTATCTACCCGCCTCTTCAGAGCCTCCTGGAGCCTGTCCACAAATTCAGCGTAGGGCTCTTGGGGTTTTTGCCGGAGGGCGGCGAAACTTTGGGTTGGCTGGCCAGCATTGGGACCCTTGATACACGCCTTGTAGGCGCACTCCAGAGGCGACCTTAAGGGTGGCCTCTGGCAGGACAATCTGATCGCTGGGGCTACGGCTGCATCGGCCGTAAAGTTGCGCCAGGTGCAGGCCCGAGGCGGCTCCCCTAGCGCAGACATTGCTGGCGGAACTCGCTTCCAGATCACATATTGTGCAGGGCTCAAAAGCATGCGAAAGGTGGTCTTCCAGTCATCCGGAACCATTAGGTGATTCCTCGCGACCGTTTCCAGCATGCCTCTCTACATAGGGCTGGTGACTCCTACGCCCCGTGACGCTTTGGCGGAGCTCGGTGAGGATGTTATAGCCCAGCATGCGGTAATTCTCGACAACCTCGGCCGAATAACGCCATCCTCCCCCTCGGTATCCGTGAAGTGAACGGGCATAGAGCCGAGGATATCGCATCGCTCTCCGCCAGAGTTTCCTTTTTTCGCGAGGTCGTGGCTAATAATGCTCTGCGAGGGTCTTGAAACCCGCGCCATTACGTGGCGCTGACGGAGGTGCTATGGCTTCAGAAAATGAAGGTGGAGCAGGAGGGCGGCCGAGCCGCTGGAGAATTTGAAGGAGGCAGGGAGCAAGGCAGAAGGAGGACAGGCGTCCGATTTAGGAGGATAGAGAAAATTCGGGTGAAACTGAAGTTGAAAGATCGAAAAGGAGGGCGGCTCTACAGCAAGGGAGCCATAGGTCTGCAGGCTGATGGCTACATAGCATTGTCTCCACGCCAGTAGCAGTGACACCGGGCGCTGCGAGGCTCTGTGCTAAGAGTGCGCCCGGGATGTTTTCCCTAATCCTTAAGATTCACGTCCCTCCGGGTACCATGGACATTGAGCTTCAATCTCCTCGACCAATTTGGCGCAGGCCCTCTCTTTACGGGACCCTGCCGCTTCGCTAACGCTTTAGCTCGCTAACGCGGCTTGTCATAAGCCCTGCTTTTGCAAGCTCCCATACTTACCGTGTTCCGCCGGACGAGAGTGTCCTAGGACTCGGTCCCTGGATGCACCGATCCAGCGGACGGGCGATACCGGCGGTGGGTCCCTGGATGCGCCGATCCAGCGACGCCGGGTACCGCGGCCCTTTCCCAGGCGACGGTAAGCAGGGTGGAGGTTCGAGGATTCCCGGGTTTCGCACCAGCTTGTAGTCGTGGACCGCAGGTCAGCGCAAGAACGAGATGAGACGCGGTGATAACATCTGGTGGAGAGTGCCAGCAGCGGGAGCGCGGGTGTCCGTGTTCCTAGCGACTCTGCCGCCGCGGCTGGTTCCTGGCACCTTTTATTATGATTCTAACGTGGGCGCAGTAGAAGGGCGAACGGGGAATTCCGGGAGAGCGGGAGAGCGGGAGACTGAGAGATCATCATGTGATGCATGATCTCATCTGGCTGCTACGTGCGGAGAGGAGCATCAGCGTCTGGGCTTAATCCTCACCTGGGGGCAAGACCATTGTCCCTTTGTCCGGGACACCCGGTGGTTGTGAGCCAGGTAGTTCATGACCCGTGACTCATCGGGGGATGAGGGGTGGGGGAGCGGTGCGACCAGAAGGCCGTAGGAGCGCCAGTGTGCCAGCGCTCTACTTACGGTGCTGCTGGGTCAGCAGTGCATCCCTACACAATGAATTCTGCCCATTTTCCACCTCCTCCTCCTTCCGCCCTACTCACTCGTTCCTCAGACACTTAACAGAGGGCCGCTTGTTTGCTGGCTGAAGCATCAGCCCTTTGGAGCCTGCGCCTCCATGGCCCCGAGTAAGAGAACAATCCACAGCTCTTCTGGAGCCAGGACACAGCGACTCAAGAGCAGCTTTCTGTCAGAACAAAAATGCAGTTTTTACATAGTTCCCACATAAAGAAAAACTAATAAAAACTTTTCTTTAAAGCTCTGGCAGGTTTTAAGACACAAAATTCTATCTACACAGCTTGTGACTCACGAAGGCAAGTGCAGCCCACCAGCCATATGCTGTGCTTTGCCAGGTGTTTACCCAATACGCTCCACCCAATATCTTTTCTCCTTACAGGTCCAAGGCAGAATAAAACCTAATGACCACCATCCATGGCTGACAAGCTACGGCCAGTTAGGTGGGCCACAAATTCTGCAGGTCTGCCTCACATTGAACTTTTCTTCTAACTGGCTACTTTCCACTGTATTAAAGCAAAGTAGCAAACTACTGGTCCAGAAAACCCACACTCTCTGCCGCACCCACATCTTCTATGTTTTCTCTCCTCACTGTTTTTCTCCCTTCCCTATCTCTTCAAATGGGCTTCCTCTTCATTCTCCCTCTAGCTGTATATTATCATTCTCTGCAGCATTGGGCCCACGCAATATCCAGAGAGTTCACAGTACTGCATATGCGCCATGACCGAACTCTGTTTTGACAGTGGCAACAGACATCTCAAGCACGCTGGACAAACCAAACCAAGCCTTCCTTTGGAACCTGACAATGGGGGATTTGGTTTCCCAACCAGAGCAGCAAAAGATGGCAGCAGCAATAACAGGGCAGGCAAGCAACTCAAGAAAAGCAACGCTTGCATACTAGGAGTATGCTAGAGGTAGACTTATTTCCAAAAAAACTATTTTGTCGAAGGCTTTCACGGCCGGATTCAACTAGTTCTGGTGGGTTTTCCGGGCTGTGTGGCCGTGGTCTGGTCAATTTTGTTCCTAACGTTTCACCTCTGAAGACGCCAGCCATAGATGCAGGTGAAACGTTAGGAACAAAATCCTCTTCAGTGTCCCCTTTTCCAATGAAAGTTTGACTTCCTGCTTAAGAGTAGTGCATGCAACAATAGCTTTAAGCTGGAAAGAAAAGAAAAAATGGACAATCCAGAAATGGTTGGAATATATCTGGGAACAAGTGACACTGGACATTTTCTATATAACAAAAAATAAATTGTGGCAAGATAAACAGAGCGAAATCTTGAAGAGATGGACAATATATGTGGACTGCATGAAAGAAGCTGGAGTCAATGAGGAAATATGGGAGAAGAGAATACAAAGAATTAACTTACTGCTGTTTGTTTGATAAAATCATGAAGAAAACATGGGGGAGGGGAAAAGGGGAAAATGTATTGTTTGAAAATGAATGAAGCTGTAATGTTCAAATGATACAATAAAAATAATTAAAACAAAAAAAAGACTTCATGCTCTCCTACCACTTTCTTACCCTGTCCCATTAAGGAACTCTGTAATTATGGTCATCTGCTAAACTGGCCAACAGTCAATTCACCATTGGACACTCTTTCCCAAATACAGAGGCAGAATTAGTTGGTCCTCAGGGTAAGGTAGAATGTGGAAAAACTGAGATGGATCATGTCCCTTTTCCCACTACTTCTTTTCAATTAAGGTTCTGCAGCAGTAACTGCTTCCATTTGTAGCTACTTCGTGTTGGCTGAGCTTGTGAAGCTAGAATACCGGCTGAGTTGCTTGAAGTGGTTTCTGACCTGGTGTTGAGCTCCCTAAAATGTCTAGTCCTTGGGATCTTTGGTATCAGTTATAAGTCTTCTCTATCTGGAACAACTCTGGAATGTAACTTTCCCACCTTTTAAATCACTGTGTTTTTAGCTGACCCCATCACTACAAATACCCATGCACATCCTGAAGAACTTGCTCATCATCCATAACAAACAACATAACCTGAAAATGTCAGGATCTCATGCTGTTGAGAGAGGGCTTCTTTGTAGAATAAACCTCTTCATAGGTCTACACAACCTTTCCTACCTGGCAGCTTCTACAGCCTGTTAACAATGCTGGAACAGGGCCTAACAACTGGACCATTGCCTGCTGGTCAAAAACTTGTTTGTTTTTACAAAAATATAGCAAATTAGAAGAGTCAAGATGCTTTAGAGACTAGAAAGAAAAATTCTGCTACATCAAAGTTTTAACAGCTCCAAAGAACACATTCACTAATGTGGTCATGAGTATGTTAGTGGACATCCCTTAAGAGGCTGAAGGAAGCTTGAAACACAACCGTGGATTATGTGTGCAAAATTACTATGACTGCAAGCTAACTGTTCACCTTTACAGAATTACACTCTTCTAAATCTATGGAAATCAGCTGGAACTGCACTTAGTTGAAAAAGCCACAGGCACAAGATCTGTCCAAGGGCAAATACACATCAGACCTTAATTTTGTCAGTAATTCCGGGGTGATCTCTCTGTCCAAATGCAAGCATACATTTGAAACTTCCTTCCACTCTGAAGCAGCACTAAAATAATTTTGCACCTCATTTCACAACTTTCACCACAGGGGCAGATTAAGTGCAAGCAGTTCATTGAGCAATAAAATGTATATTTGTTTTGAACTTGTTCAATATGGTTCCTTGCATATTCCTGCGAGAATGTATGTTGCAGAGAGGCTCTCGCCTTCTGAGCAGAAACATTTTGAGCTGGAGAAAATGCAATACTCTGCTCAAATGGCAAAAGGTGCCATTCCAGTTGGTCACTGCTTGCAATGTACATGGTGAAAAGCAGAGTTCTGTCCCCTTGAACTGGTGTGTCTTGCTGGTCTTGGGATTATGTTGTGCGCTCCCCATTGCATGATTCCAATCAACTAGCTATTGTCTACTGATTTTTGAAGTGGCAGACAGCAGGAAAAAGCACACTTGGGGGCGGGGCGTTTGCTCTTTCTTTTTTAAATTCTCTGGAGGCTGTGCTCTGCCATCTCCAGGGCCACAGTACAGTTTCTCCTTTTTTTGAAAAGAGAAAAGCAATTTCACCCGACAAGACTATTAAAGCCACCCCACTGCTATAGAACAGGTCTGCAACCGCATTCGCAGCCACATATGACCCCCTACCAGGTACTGGATAATACTCTTTTTTCTGCAGTCCAAGGCAGAAAGGTTATTCAATCCCTATATAGTTGGCGGGTGGTGTTCAGACAGATGGGTGAAAAGTCACGCAAACCTGCTTTGAAAAGGGATATTGCACAAAGGATAAAAATGCAGATGGGGCACACTTTAGCCAATAATTCTGCAAAGCCCTAAGGTAATATTTGCTTTTACTTAGCTTCTCTCTTTGAACTATCTAGCTGGTTGCTTTGTCGTCAACAATTCAGAAAGCTATCTAAATACACTGGTGTGGTGAGGTGTCTCCCCAATTAAATTAACCAAGTGGAAACCCTCCACATTTCAGCTCAAAAGAGGCTCTTGGTTATTTTACTTTCAGTTCTGCTCAGTATCGACTTTTAATTGGCCAGAGGGGTGGGGTGGGGCTTGGTTTGGTTTGGTTGCAGAATGAGGTGGTCAAAGATCAAAAGCTCTAAAAGTGTTGAAACAAACTGCTTTATTACAGAGGGGGTTTTTTTTAACCTGCTGGGCAAGAGCCGAAGTACAAAAGGCAAAGCTGGGTGAGACTCCAGGACTATTTGGGTGGCTTCCCCTACCACTGTGGCAGCAGCAGGTCAACAGGATGGTGGGAAGAGGAGACCCGGAACAGGTATCTGAAAATGGAGATTATGGGTCATCTGTGGCTGGAATTACCCGTCTATGTGGGTCATCTGGGGCTGGAATTACCCGTCACCCAGCCAACGACACCTTCCATACCCCAACTGCCTCTTCCAGTTCCAAGTGCCAAGAAGAGTCACAGGAACTGCTGGTTTGTAGCACCACCTGCACGGGAGCTCCTGAAGAAAAGCAGTCAACAGTGGGGGATACAGCACAATGATGCCCGATTGTTGCTCACAAATTCTCTGCTGCAAATCATCCCTTCCTGACACAGTTATGCTGAGAAGAACAGGCAGACGGCTTTTAAAAGTGAAACTGGTTAGCTAATGTGTAATTCCAGCCACAGATAGCATGTCTCGCCCATCTATGTTTCCAGATACCTGTGCCAGGTTTCCCTGGCCACCCCCCCCCCCATCGCCTTCTCCATAACTGTTGCTCCTGGATCAGCCCTCAGACAAAGATGTTCTTCAGATCCAACCTAAATCACATGACCCACTCTTCTCCGTGGGTTCCCAGAATTTTGTCCAATTGACAGCCTGTGTGATATAATGATTAGTGCCAAACCTGGGTTCAGATGCCATGCCACCACGGAAAACACTCCAGGGACTTCCATGGGCGGGGGGGTGGGCATGTTCCCAGCACAGAACCCACGGAGCCACAGATTTAAAGGGAAGCTTCTGCGCAAAGACTCCTCATGGGCCAACTGGGGCTTTCCCACCTAAAGCCAGGCCAAAGAAAACCGTTCCTTGATCCAGCTCTAAAGGATCCTGCAGTGTTCCTGGGTGGGGGGGGGGGGTCCATGTGAATACTATCTGCAGCCATTATGGTGAGGGGGGGGAGGTTGATGTCACCTTCAAAATAGCAGAACTAAGCTCATCATTCCTGTCCCCTGCCATGGCCACGTAAAGAAGTTTTTCCCAGCTATGGCACAGATGTACAGCGCAGCATAGTTGGAGAAGGGAAAGGGTGGGAAGAGGACGGCAACAGGGAGGGAGGTGAGGACCAGGTGTGAGCAGGTCCATCACACCCGCTGCCACCATGGGGAGCACCACCCTTGTGGAAGCAGCCTGGTTTGGGTGACTTTCAGCTGCTTATGCTTTCCAAAGTTCACTTGCCTCATGGAGCCTTTATGATAGTGGTGG
The DNA here is from genome assembly GCF_021028975.2 of Sphaerodactylus townsendi. Classification (NCBI taxonomy): domain Eukaryota; kingdom Metazoa; phylum Chordata; class Lepidosauria; order Squamata; family Sphaerodactylidae; genus Sphaerodactylus; species Sphaerodactylus townsendi. Next base: position 3,419,734 of record NC_059433.1, on the reverse strand, counting down.
TGAACCTGTGGCCCGTGTGCCAGAGCCTTCACCCCAGTACAGACTTACAGCCTCCCCCTTCCCGCCTCTCCCAACTCCGCCAGAGTCTGTTGCGGCTGGGGCTGAGCTTCAGGGAGGTCCTCTGGAGTTGACCCGATTTGCTGTAAGTACTATCTACTGCCCCGCGAGTACCCCCCTCCCCCACCCCATTACCAGACCAGGCAGCAGGCCCAGAAGCCCCCAGCTCACTTGGGCAAAATGCTGGCTTCACAGAGAGCGCCCCCCCACACACACACACCCCTACTCTGCAGCCCGGGTGTGTGGCAGAGCACAACGCTGGTCCCTCTCCGCGGGCTGCACTACTTCCTGCAGCCAGCTCTGCCAGCCTCCCCGTGGGCTTTTCAGTTCCGGTGGGGGGGGCACAACTTCAGATGCCACCCCCACTTCACGGACGAGCAGACTGGGGCTGCTGGGAAGGGGGAGCACAAGCTGTAAGAAGCTGTCGGTGGGGAACAAGACTCGAGATACTGGAGACCGGCACGCTTTTCTTGGCATGCAACTTTTGGGACCAAGCTGAAACTTTGGGGGTAGGGTTAAAAAGCAGCAGCCCGGGCAAGGGGCTTCTGATGGTTGGGAGGAGTGCCCCTGAAAGAGCGGGGCGGTCAGCTTTCCTGCTGGTGTTGGCCTGCTAGAAACTGCGGCATCTCTGTTGCTCACTCGGAGAGGAGGGTGAGGTTTGGGCTACCGAGAGCTTACAGCTGGCTACCACTTCCTTTCTGACCTTCTGAAGCAACCTCCTCTCTGGCCTTGAGCGGAACACAAGCATCCACCAGGCAGTCTGGCCAGGATGTGGCAGGCTGCACGTGCGCGCACTCCAGGACCATTTGCCGAAGGGGACGGAGGCGGCAAGGCTGAGTGATGCCCCCGGATTCCACCAGGAGCCCCTCAGTCAGGTTTGGGGGCCGTTAGAAAGGTGAGGCTGCAGCACGGGGTGCTGGTAAAAGTGGAAGAGGTCAGCAGCATCTGCCCCACTGCCCGCAGAAACTTTTCTGGAGAGAGGAAGGAAACTTCAACTTATTCAGGATCTCCTTCTCCTGCCCACATTTTACAAGGACAGGTTGCTCCTGGCGCAGGGACTTTTCAGGTTAAAGAGGAGACGCTGAAAGGGGTGTGTGATCATACAGCAGCGTTTCCCAATCTTTTTGATGTTGCACACCTATTATTTTTAATTGACAACACTCTGATATGCAAACTTCAAAGTACTATTCACACAATGTGCTAAAGGAGAACTCCTTCCCAGTGTGTGTGTGTGAGATGGAATGGTTTGGAAAAGCTGAAAACTCCTTCCCAGAGCATTTGTGTGGTGTGTTTCCCCTTGCTTCTGGCCCTGGCAGGCATAAAAGCTCTCCTTCTACCAATCTACCACTATAATTGCACCCTGCATCTAGGGAAATTGGACTGGTGAACACACATTTGCTTATATGGAACACAATCTAGTCTAGAGTCCTCTTGAGTTTCTGAAGGACAACTGGGGAATTACTGAACACTTGGGCTGACAATGAGGAATCAGATCCTCTGAAGATGCCAGCCACAGATGCAGGCGAAACGTCAGGAGAGAATGCTGCTAGAACACGGCCAGACAACCACGCAGTACCCCAGTGATTCCGGCCGTGAAAGCCTTTGACAATACAGAAATTATATTGTCGAAGGCTTTCAGAGCCTGAATCAACCGGCTGTTGTGGCTTTTCCAGGTAATATCCAACAGGATTAGGTAATGCCAGATTTTAGATGTGAGTTCTCTGCCCTCCACTGCTCCCACCTGATACAGCACAGAATGCCAATGGGGTCTCCACAGATAGGAACATCCAGCCCTACAGACTGCCCTTTGAATTAAAACCCATCTATTTTAGGACCACAGAACATCAAAAGTCACAGCTCTTCATATCCAAGGGCCAACTGCCATGAACACAGCCAGAGTTTGCTGTGTGTCAGAATGGATGAAAAGCCCTGACTAGTGGGAGCCCAGTGACCCATTTGAGCCAGTGTTTTGTTTCCAGACAGTTCTGGGAGCTCGCAGGCTGGGCACAAAAGCTACACCTTGCCCCTGACTCTGTTTCAGGCCTCAATCATTCACAACTACACAGACTGTGACACACAGGCTTCCTCTAGTGATCACGCTAACAGCCACTCGTCCTTCATTAAAGCTACACCCACTCACCAAATACTTTACTTGTCGGACGTGAAATGCCTCTGCCCCCCCCCCCCCCCAAAGTCCTGCTTCTACTTCGTGCCCCCTCCTCGCCTGCAGAGTTCAGGCAGGTGGCAGATATAGAGTTTTTTCGCACGGTGGCATCTCAGCTACAGAATGCCCGTCCCCTCGAAGGCTCCCTGGCACCTGCCCAATTCTCTTTTGTGTGCCAGGCCAAAACATTCATTTTTACCCAGACTTTTCACTACAGCATTTGATCTTTTAAAATGTTGTTTTTCCTAGTCTGCTTCTATGCTGAATGTTTTATGCTCTTTTCTGTTATGTTGATTTTAATTATTTTAATGCTGTTTTACTTTTCGACAGGTCCCTGAAGAGGCAGCATGTACATTTTCTAAATAAATAATATTGTAAAGCCCCAAAATTTATCTATGTCACAAGCTGGTTTACAGCAGTTGTCTTGGGCAGGATGTTTTTGCAGATAGGCCAACAGCCAGGTCTGGTTACAGAAGAGGTGTCTACAACGTTAGCTCATAACTGAGAACACAGCTCACGAGGAGATATAAATGGCACTGCTAGAAAAGGAGAGGGAGAGAGAGAGGCTAGCCTGGAAAAATGTGAGGAAAGATGAACCTATTGTGAACTGGGCTAGCTCCAAATGTCCACAGAACTTCAGTTCAATTTACATGGTTCACAGCAGTCTCTTCTTCCATCCTTAACCTAATTCATGTTGTCTTCCCGCTCCCCGCCCATGTTATCAGAATACACCGCCACAGAATGCAGCATTACAGTTCAGCATGTATCAGCAGGCCAAAAGAAATGCAATCTAGTGACCTAGTTGCTCATTAACAAAAAGTATCATTCCACTACTCCAAAGGATGACAAGAAACCCGTCACTCCTCAAAGGGCTGCAATGAAAACTAGCAAAGTGCATTACCTTACTCCAAGTAACAAAAAAAATCCTTTCCCACCTCAAGGGGGTTTCTGCAGGTGACCTTAGTTATAACCAGTGAGAACACCCCTCTTGCTGATGGCAATTTAAGTTCACCAAAAGGTTACAGGAAGGTTTCCCATTTGGATATCTGAATTAAAATGGGAAGAACATTTCACTGACAGCCCTCATGGCTTGCTTTTGAACATGTCAGAGTAAGAATTATGCTTTATCAGAGGATTTTTTCCTTTTCCTTCCACCTCTGCACGAGTCACTGAGCTAAGCATGTCTCCTGATTATGAACCCAGAACAAGAGTTCATACAGAGTTCTCAACGTCTCCAAACTGGCAGTGACTGAATGGCCCAACTGTACGTACTTGGTGCAGAGATGCAGCAGTATCACCCGCCCAGGTCGCTGCAGAGGGTGGTGCAGGCAGGGTGGGGGCAGAGAAGAAAGCATGAAAATCCCCCCACCCCCGGCATCTGTTTGAGAAATATTTGCCACCAATGTAAACTGATCTATGACCCTCATAAAAAAAACCATGCTGCCTTTCCTATTTCATCCCATCCTTATCTGGTTTATCTGTAACCTGCACATGTATCCCAATTCTTACCACACAACACATTATACTTCTAGGTTGCAATTCTTTGCACATCACTTTGACAATGACTCACAGTAAACTTCTAGCCTGGAGTGCAAAGCACAGAAAGTAGTCAAGGAAGGAAACAGAGATGCCCCTCGGGCTCCGGATATATTCCAAAGAAAATTCAGCACCACTGCGAACATTTTTATCTTGTGCTTCCTGCAAGAAAGCAGCGTATAAAGTTCCCCGTTTACACCATATTATCCTCATACCAGCCTTGGGCTAAGGCAGTCACCCAGTGAAAGGTGAACAGCCAATTCCCACTCTATATTCGGGACTGACCTGGGGAACAGGGGCTGGATCCAAAGAGCCCGCCGTCACAGAGCTCCACCCACAGGGCCTTCCGGGCAAAGGGTGAGCAGAGGTAGCCAGCCACAGAGCAACCACCACCTTCCGTGGCATTCTCTAATCCCAGTTCTGTTTAGCTCCCAGGGTCTGATAAACTCAAACGAAGCCGGACTATTCAGGATGCTTTGATCAAGACAGACCTGACCCAACGATTAAGGACCTGGAGGAAGCTGCCGGGAATCTGCACAGAAGCCAAGGCGGCAAAAGGTGTCCATCAATGCAGCAGCTGTTTTGAACGCTTTACTCACAAGCTCTGCATCCCTATTTGAACAGATCTACACAAGAAACCAGAATGGCAGAAACCATCATGTGACAAGTTCTTGTTTTGGTTCTGCTGCCACCATCCCAAACTCTCCTCATCCCTGCTTATGCTTTCCTCAGCAACTGCTCTGTCTTTCCAACCTTTTTCCAAATACCTTGTCGGTCTCCCCTCTCCCTGATGGCACCGGCCTCCCCCAGATTGTTCAGATTATTCAGAGCAACTAAAAAGCACATTTTCCTGTTCAAACCTTCTAGCTGCCATTCACTGAATCCAAATTATGGATAAATATTACGATGGAGAGCTCACATTTATGAACCAGGAACTAATGTTTCAGCAGTTACTGGGTTTTCCAGAAAGCCTTCCTGAGGCCTGTTCCAAGCTGGCACAACTCTGCTGGAAGAAATCCCAGTATTCTATTAACATTTATTTTCTGGCTCTGCTCGACATGAGAAGGCAGCCTCAACTGAGACCTTTTCTCATAATGATCTTCATTGGTTCAATTGGCTTTCATATTATGACTCCACAAGTCATCAAGCACAGGCAGCACAATAAAAAATATACCCAGGTGTTCTCTTTACGATACAAACAGGAATCCAGCAGCGCCTTAAAAACTATCTATTCCAGCACGGGGGTTCTGTGAGTGACAGCTCACTTCTTCAGAGGAATCAGAAAGAAAGAACATAGTTTCCCATCTATTACCCAGAACATTACAGAAGGGTAGAAGGGGAAAGGAAAGGTGCGGAGCTAGAAGGAAAATGTGTACAGTTTTGGATATCTGATTGAGAAAAGATGCTCTCAGGACTACTATAAAACACGTATTTATTTCCAAGATTTGTGATTTCCAAGATTTAATTCCTTCAGTCATTGGTAGGCAGGCTGCTATGAGCTCGGTGGCGAACCTTTGGCACTCCAGATGTTATGGACTACAATTCCCATCAGCCCCTGCCAGCATGGCCAATTGTAGGGGCTGATGGGAATTGTAGTCCATAACATCTGGAGTGCCAAAGGTTCGCTACTGTAGTCTCTTCTATCAAAATATGACTAGCAGGTGCTCATGCATATCCCTCCTGTAGAATGAATGCCGAAGACAAAATAAGAACATTTGGTGTGACACTAGTAAGGTTGCCACCAATTGTAAACAGAATCGTGTGAGGAAGCGCCATCAAGTGGCAGCCAACTTCTGAGTCTGGGTGGGTTTTCAAGCAAAAGACTAACAGAGATGGTGTGCGACTGCCTTCCTCTGCAGAACAATCTGGGTGGCCTCCCATCCAAGTGCCAACCAGGGCCGACCCTGCTTAGATCAGATGAGATCAGGCTATCCTGGACCATCCATCAACGCACAAGCAAAACCGAGGGTTGCCAGCACAGATGTTAAATGTGACTCAAACGAATGTTAATAACAGTAAGAGCACTACACAAATGGTACTTAGTTATCTATATAATGTTACCCCTTACAGAATATTCTCCCCATAAGTGGCAGAAGTTACCACAACTACATACAGGAGCCTGTCACAGACACTGGTCCGTCTTGTTCAGCTGTGTCTATTGTGACTGGCAGAAACCCAGGCCAAGAAACTCCTTTCAAGCTTACAGAAATAATTTCAGTGGGAATTGCACGGACAGGACTGGGAACCTTCAGCATGTAGAACAGGCATAACCCATAAAAGTTGAAATCCCTCCTGGATGACTGATAATGGTTTTCATTCATTCACGCCTAAACAGAATAAAATGTACAGTAACATTAAAAGCTTAGATAAAGAATATCCTGAGTTGATAAAAGCAATCAATGAAATTGTTGTCTCTAGATATAAACAGGAATCCAGCAACACTTAGAAAAGAGGCAACTGAAATTGTGATTTCAGGTTTACAATCATTCACCAAAAAGCGGACTACATGAGTAGGATGATGAATGTTCCTTTAAAATAACAGGGGTTTAATCAATAGAGAATGCAGATCTGTGTGAAGTTTGCAGTCCAAAAGAATATGGGGCAGGGTGTCTGGTGCCCCTCGTCCACCGCGACACAGTCTCATTTGGGTGGCATCTGCCAGCTGCAGGAGCTGATGGAAAACTGTTGAACCGCAGTGGCATAAAAGCTCTGCACGGAGCTACGTATGTCGGATTGATAAGAATCGGCGCTGACCCCGTAGTTGGGTTGGATTTCCAAGGCAAGAGGGGTACATGTTGCTACCTCAGTTAAATAAAAAAGTTGCCGCTCGTGGTCAATCAGTCCACCTTGGATTTGTTTCAAGATAGAGCGTTCTTCACATTACTGCAAAGATTCAAGGGACATTCCAATACTCCTAATTTTGGAGGTAATTGTCTTGAACCAATGTGAAACATGATTGTACTGATAATAATGTATGTAGCACCTGATTTTGCAGGAATTAAGAATACTTTGGCTATCTCTAACTCCTGCTTCTCATCAAACTACAACATAGCATTTCAATAGTTTGTTCAATGGTAACAAACTCATTTCTCCACCATAAGATGTGCACAGAGCTATCTATTTAGATGGCTTCAAAATTAGTTAGAGAAGACATGCAAACTAGGCCAGTCAGAGGCTCAACCCTGTTTCCTAAACAGAGCTTCCATATTCAGAACCAATATACCTTTGAAAGTCAGTCAGATATTGGAGACAACCAACCAAGGAGAAGGCTGTTCCCTTTATGCCCTGCTTATGAGCCTTGAGGCACCTGGTTACTAACACTTGGAACAGAACACCAGAACAGACAAAACTTAGTTAGGAAGCCTTAGCAATGTCTTAAATGGTGATCCTCCTAAAAGGGAAAACTGCCAAGGACCATCCAATCAGCTATGCCTAATTCTCTTCTCCATTAGAGGAGAAATCTTCACACTAGAAGAGGAGGAGTTTGGATTTATACCCTTCCCCCTTTCTCTCCTGTAAAGAGATTCAAGGCTCCTTCCCTTCCTCTCCCCAAACTTGTTCCCTTCATCTCCCCACAACAGACACCTTGTGAGGCAGGTGGGCTGAGAGAGTTCAGAGAGAACTGTAACTAGTCCAAAGTCACCCAGCAGGCTTCATGTGTAGGAGTGTGGAATCAAACCCAGTTCTCCAGATTAGAGTCCACCATTCCTAACCACTACACCATGCTGGCTCTCACAAGACCATGCTGGCTACATTCCACAGTGCTGGCAGAGACAGAAAATATGCCATTAACCAGTCCCTTGCTCAGTTCAGAATGCATCCGCATTTGGAAAGCACAACCTATGTTGATTATTTTAGGCCCTGTTCAGTTCTTTACTTTCAAGATGGTTGGAAGAGACAATCCTTTCCCCTCCAACCACTACTTTTGCTATTGTTATTTTTACCTTCATGAATCACCCTGAGAAAACAGCATCATTCAACTTAGGAATGTTCCAGTATGGTCTGAAGAAAATACTGTGAGAATATTGAAATAAGTGTGCATCCAGGATCTCTTCATAAACCTCGTGAAAGCTATTTGTCTGTACTACTTGCTATTTTGCAGTGTTCATATGTTTAGTAGATCAGCATCTGCAAATACGCTTTGGTAATTCAGCTCCTCGTTGTCCCAAGGTGCTACGTTACCCTGAACCACACGTTTAAGACACAGCTGGTTCTTGTTCTGCCTATTGAATGCATGAGGTCTTGGCTTTGCCTCTGTGGTCATGTGCTGCTCTACCAGTGCTGATGCTGTCTATCCAGATTTCAGGTGCCAGAAATCTTTCACGTCACCTACTACCAGATCCTTTTAGATAGCGAAGCTGAGGACCAAGCCTGTGATCTCCCACCCACAAAGCAGATGCTCTGCCACTCAGCCGTGGCACCACCCACCTCGCCCCCACCCATGGAAGCTGGATAGAATAAATCAGTTGCAGCAATATTTTCACTGGAACATACTTTGTTGCAAGAGTAAGCAAGCATTTGGAGAACAGATGCAAGATTTTATCCCCACTCTCTTGAGATGCACAGCAGAATTCAACCCACTGTTCACTGGGATCTAACTTTATCCTCCAGGGATCAACACACTGAAAAAGGAACTTGGGTTGTTGGTCGTCACAAGAGTCTCCCAGGCAACCAATATGAAGACACATTTGCAGTGCTCAGTGTGATGGTGACACCCAAGGGACTTGGGGAAGGAAAAAATCTACTCCTGCAACCCTGTTTGATCGTGTCTGGTTTCTCTTTAGAGGTCAGTTATTTATGATGGTTTTTAGGAGGGCGGCATCGAGAGTCCTTCAATCCTGCCAACCAAAAAATGAGGTGTGCATGTATAATACAATACATATAATTGCACTGGGAAAACCTGAAAGCTTAAAGAACCATTTAAAAATATCCCGATGAAAGAAGCCAGCCCAAGGACCCCAGAGATCCTTATTTTGGTACTTCCGTGAACATAGTGCTGACAATAAACCATAATCTCATCTAAGGGCAAATAATAATTAGATACCATCAAGCCACAGTCAACATATGCCGATTGTTCCCAGGGTTTTCAAGGCAAGGTTTGATCGGAAGTGGTTTACCAGGACCCGTCTCCATAACAACCCAGCTCTTGCTTGCTGGATGGTCTCCCATCCAAGTACTAGCCGGGCCTCACTCTGCTCAGCTTCCCAGGTCTCAGAAGCTTGGCGCGGTGAGGGCTGTTCATGTCGCTCAGGGCCCTTGTAAACAACCAGTTTTTAGTCACATTTGGGGCTGGCAAATGGACGGACCTTGCCTGGTTGTGCTTCGTCCCTGTTAGGTGGGAAAGAGTGCGAATCCATATTAGTGGTTGGGTTTGGAGGAAAGAGGAATGGGCACTACTACCCAGAATCAATGTAAGCAGTCAGGGATTGTGGGAGTTCCCTCGTTCCCAGCACGTACTAGAAAAGGGGGTTGGGAGACAGATGTACTTTCCCTTTGCAAAGATGCGCCCTCAGGGATTTTTAAAAAATGAACCTCAACCACTTGGTGGATCTTCACCAGGCCAGGCCAACAGCGCTTGCAGGGTGCACGGGCACAGTTTGCAGCAGCCCAGAGAGCGCAATCACTGCCCAACTCAGCCTCAGACAGGCAGAGGCCCCCCGGCCAGCTTGATGGAAATGGAGGTCATCAGCACAGTGGGAACAACAACAAATCAAATGAGACCAGCCAGGTTCTTTGCACATCTCAGTGTTTTAATTTCACTCAGGGGGCGTCCCAAGTGCCCCCTCCCCTAAAATGCAGCAGCAGCAGCAGCAGCAAGGCCTGGATTTCCCAGGGAGCCACAGACCCTTCTCTGACAATTGGCACCTAATGGTCTGCTTGTTTCCCCGCTGCTGCCGCCGCCGCCGCCGCCGGTGTTTCCCAGTGTCATGTAGGCAACCAGGATCCGGGGGGGCGGGGGGGGGGCTGCCGGCCTGACGCCTTCTGGCCACTGAGGGAGGGGGAGGGGCCGAACGGGCACCTGCCCTTCAGCACTGTCGCCTGCAGCAGACTCGGAGACCCCGGCGGGATCCCAAGGGCTGCAAGCGACGGGAGCCTACGCCGGGGGAGACCAGGCCGGGGGCGGGCTGCCTGCCTGCCTGCCTGCCCGCCTGCCTGCGCAGCGCGGCTTCTCCTCCCTCGGGCCCTGGCCAGGCAGCCGCCCCCAGAGGCGCGGAGGGGCCAGGCGGCCAGTGGCCTCCTGATGCCGGCTGGGCCGCCGCTGGGCCGGCCCAGGGAGAGGGAGCCCAGGGCGCCGCCTGCACCTCCTCGGGGGGCTGCGGAGGAGGGGGCTGCTGCGTCCTGCGGGGAGCGCCGAGCGCGCGTGCTGGAAGCGGCCGGGCCTCACCTGCTCGCCGAAGTCGATGGCGATGTTGGTGATGCCCAGCGGCACCAAGAAGCGCACCAGCGGCCAGTAGTGGGTCAGCGCCGGGAACTGCACCATCGTCCGGCTGGGCGGCCACCCCGACCGCGTCTGCCGCAGCGGGCCTGGCGGGAGGGCGGGCGAGGAGAGGCGGGTGGCGGCGGCGGCGGCTTCTCCTCCGCGGCTGCTGGCTGGCTGGCTGGCTGGCTGCGGAGTGGCGCGTCGGGCGTCCGCGCAGCGCCCTTTAGGCAGCCGGCCCCGCGCTCAGGGCCATCCCTGCCGCCGCCGCCGCCGCTCCGGCCCTCCTCCTCCTCCCACACGGCAGCCGCCCGCCGCCGCCGCCGCCGCCAGCAGCAGCAGCAGCAGCGGAAAAAGAGGCGGGGGGAGGGACGCCGCCGCCGCCATCCCCGCCGCGGGCGCCCAAGGGCCGGGCGCAGCCCACCTCCTCCTCCCCCTCCCCGCCGCCGCCGCCGCCGCCCTGGCTGGAACGCGCCCGGCCCGCGCTTCCGCCGCCTCCGCTTTGCCGCCGACCGGGCAGGCGGGAGGGGCGGGGGCGAGGAGAGGGCGGGGGCGGGAGAGCCGCGGGAGGCCGGGCAGGGACTCGGGAGCGATGCGCCGGGCAAGCCCAGCACCCCCGCCCCCAAGAAGGGCCCCGGGAGGGCGGGAGGGGAAAGCGGCGTCGGACGGGGGGCTTGGGGGCGAGGCCAGCGCAGCAGCCTCCTGCCGGCCGGGGCGCTGCCCCTGAACACGGAGGGCCACGCGGGGCGGGGGGCTTCCCCCAGCAGGACTCGCGGAAAGCCACCCCCCGCCCCCGCCCCCGCCGGGCCTCCTGGGAGACCTCGCCGGCGTCGCTTCTCTGCGCAAAAGCCCTTCAGGCCTAGAGCTGGGCGCCCCCCTCCGAGGGGCCGGCGCGCGCCCTCCCGCCCTCAGCCTCTGCTCGTGGCTCCCGCCGGCGCTGCTTCCTGAGCGCCCACAGCAGTCGGACCTGGCGCCTCATCCACGACACGACACGCCCGCAACACGGCGGCAGCCTGGGTGGGGGGTCAGGCTAGGTCGGATACAAGAGGCCAGGTTCGAGTGAGTCGCCCCCATTTCTGCTGAGGAAATTCACTTGGTGTCCCTGGACCAGCCACGCGCACCCCGCTCTACCACCCCGCTGGTTATTGTGCAGGTTAAATGGGAGACGCAGAGAACGAGGTCAGCTGCTTTGAGTCCCCGTCGAGGAGAAAGGCGGGGGATACATGAATAAAGACACAGCATTAAAGACGCCTGAGCCACGAGGAAGGAAAATGCCCCCCCCCCTCCCCTCATGATGAGCGTGTCGAGGGTGAATCTACCTGCTCAAGTCCCTGAAAGAAGAGCATCTTCGTGGAGGGGAAACCAACGCTTCATTGTATCCCCCTGGGCTTATACTATCATATGAACCCATGTAGCAGCTGCCTTTTGCTATCCCTGGTCATGGGGTTCAGTGGAAGTAGAGACATGCTGTATACAATTGACAGCTGATTTTCTTCATTCATGGGAGCTGGATCAAGAGCCAGCCTGGTGTAGTGGTTAAGAGCAGGTAAACTCTAATCTGGAGAATTAGGTTCAATTCCCCGCTCCTCCATATGAATGACAGAGGCTTATCTGGTGAATGCAATTTGTTTCCCTGTTGGGAATGTTATCTATGTGATTGAGATGCATTCCCAATCCAATGTAACTGTTTAAGACAGTTGATTGGTGTTTGGAATATGCTGCCACAGAAGGTGGTGATGGCCACTAACCTGGATAGCTTTAAAAGGGGCTTGGACAGATTTATGGAGGAGAAGTCGATCTCTGGCTACCAATCTTGATCCTCCCTGATCTCAGATTGCAAATGCCTTAGCAGACCAGGTGCTCAGGAGCAGCAGCAGCAGCTGAAGGCCATTGTTTTCACATCCTGCACGTGAGCTCCCAAAGGCACCTGGCGGGCCACTGCGAGTAGCAGAGTGCTGGACTAGATGGACTCTGCTCTGATCCAGCAGGCTTGTTCTTATGTTCTTAACTACCCAAACTACTGTTTTTCCCTTACCAGAGGGCAGGTCGGTAATAAAATCTATTGAGATTACTCTCCAGAGGGCTGCCGGGGCTGGTAACGGCTGAAGTAGACCCAATTGCTTCCCTGGCACTGTTTTCGCCATGGCACGCACTGGACTTCTATGTCCTTCCAGAGGGTGCGCCACCAGAACCACCATCCAGAGTGGGCGGGGCTATGTCAGGCTTTCTTAATTCTTGCATCAGTCGGCTGTCTCAGTGCTGGGCTTGCTGGGGCTTGCAAAATCAGTCTGTGTGGGGGAATGTTTTGGCACCCCCACGTGACTGCAATGGATGTGCCCAGGGACATGGGGTACCCCATGTCCCTAAGCAAATACTCCACTGCTCTTCACAATTCTTTGCGGTTCTCACCACTCTACATAATTTGGTATCATCTGCAAACTTGGCCACCACGCTACCCACCCCTACTTCCAGGTCATTTATGAATAGGTTAAAGAGCAATGGTCCCAAAATTGATCCTTGGGGGACACCACTCCCTACATCTCTCCATTGTGAGAACTTCCCATTTACACCCACCCTTTGCTTCCTGTGTCTCAACCAGTTTTTAATCCATAGGAGGACTTCCCCTCTTATTCCTTCATTGCTGAATTTTCTCAATAGTCTCTGGTGAGGAACTTTGTCAAAAGCCTTTTGGAAATCCAAGTAGACAATGTCCACTGGTTCCCCCTTATCCACATGCCTGTTTACACCCTCAAAGAATTCTAGTAAGTTTGTAAGGCAGGACTTGCCTCTGCAAAAGCCATGCTGACTCTTTCTCAGCAGGTCTTGCTTTTCTACAACTTGCTTTTCTGAAACCCTGACTCACCAACTCTTGCACTGTACCAGATTTGATAACATCAGATCTAAATACACCAACTTACATTTTTTCTTCCAATCTGGGCTGCCTGATCTGACTAGGTTATCTCTATTGTTAAACAACTTGGACCCTGGTCTTTGTGAAGAGGTCGCCAATTTCATTGTGGAGATAGTTGAGAGTTCTCAGTAGAACGTACTTGTTGTGCTCCCCGTGGGGCCTTTTTATCTATCATGTATTCATGCATTTGCTCCTGATTTATGTATTTGTTTCTGACTATGCCAATAAAGGCTTATGTATGTATGCTTTTCTACACATTTTATAATTTTATCTTTAATAATAGATTCTACTAATTTACCAGGAACAGATGTCAAACTGACTGGCCTGTAATTTCCTGGGTCCCCCCTAGATTCTTTCTTAAAGATTGGTGTGACATTGGCCATCTTCCAGTCTTCAGGGATGGAGGCAGATTTCAGGGATAAGTTGCATATTAAAGTGAGAAAATCAGCAATTTCATGCTTGAGCTGTTTAAGAACTCTTGGAGAATGCAATCTGGGCCAGGGGATTTGGTAACATTTAGTTTATCAATGGCTGCCAGAACTTCTTCCTTGTCTACCAATATCTTCACTAGTTCCTCAGATTCGCCTCCTAAGAAGCTTGGGCCAGGTACAGGAATTTTCCACACCTCCTCTTGGGTGAAGACAGATGCAAAGAATTCATTCAGCTTCTCTGCAATCTTCCTGTCATCCTTTAGCACACCTTTTGTTCCTTCGTCATCTAACAGGCCTACCGCTTCCCTAGCTGGCTTCCTACTTTTGATGTACTTGAAGAACTGTTTGTGATTGGTCTTGATGATCATAGCCATGCATTCCTCATAATCCTTTTTTGCCTCCCTTACAGCTAACTTGCTTCTCTTTTGCCACCATTTGTGTTCCTTCTCGTATTCTTCATCAGTCGAGCTGGACTTCAATTTTCTAAAAGACACATTTTTTCTGATAATTTCCTCAACCTCCCTTGTTAACTATGGCGGCTTTCTTTTGGACTGGTTGCTGCCTTTCCTAACCTGCGGAACACACTCCAGCTGAGTTTTTATTATTGTGTTTTTAAATAACCTCCAAGCATCTTGGACAGTTTTGACTGTCCTGATTTTTCCCTTTCAGCTTCCTGTTCACTATCTCACTGATCTTTGAGAAATTTCCCCTTCTGAAGGCGAATGTAACTACGTTAGTAGTTGTCACTGTTATGAGAAAAAATCATGATGGTGAGGTGATCAAATCAATTAAGGGGGCTTCCAATAAGCACATTTGTTAACCTATAGCATTCAGTAGAGCTTAGCTTCTTAGCCTATTGTGCAGCAATATTTCACAGTTGTTTATCAAACAGAAAGCCAAGCGCTTGGCCGAGAAAGCAGAAGTATTGCTAACAAGGGGAGGGAGAAGGGCAGCTAAGTGTAACATGTAATGGATGCATGCAGAGATACTGAATTGTTCGCATGCAGAGATACTGAATCTGACAGGGTTGTGGTTGCTGTTCCCTATTGGCTCAACAGCATTGACTTCTCGTACCGGGTCCTGGGTCACACACAGAATTAGATCTAGGATCACCTCTCCTCTGGTTGGTCCCATAACCATCTGCCACAGTCATTTAGCCACAGTCATTTAGCATATCCAAGAATGCTCTCTCCTTACTATGACCTGAATATGCATTTTTCCAGTTTATGTGGGGATAGTTGAAATTACCCATTACAATTATGGTTTTGCTTTTGTTGGCCTCTGTGGAGAAATGGCTCCTTCCCCCCCCCCCTTCCGTTTCCTTTTTCTTTCATCCTCTCCTTCTCCAACCAGGTACCAGAGATTTGGAGGACTTAGAAATCCCAGAGAAACATCAGGAAATGCTGATCTGGTGGTGGTGCTGACCTGGTGGTGTGCAGACAGAGGTAACAGGTAGAGGGGGCAGCTCCCCCCAGGTGCAGCAGGAAGCTGAGCGTTTCAAGGAGGCAGAACTAGAGGGCGCTGAGGATAGCTTTGGCTCAGAGGAGCAGATAGCGGAATGTTTGGGTGCACCAGAAGGGTTTCTGAAAGAGGTTCAGTGTGATCCTAGTCTGGAACACCTTCGCCAAGTGGCTATAGATCAAGAGGTGGAATTCTCTGAGGCCCTGTCTGAGCAAGTTGTCTGGAAGCAGGGAAGGTTGTATAGACTTTGGTTGCCACAGGGCAGACAGGTAACTGGGGATGCCATCAGGCAGCTAGTAGTGCCAAGGAAGTATGAGACTTATGGAGTTGGCACATGACATCCCATGTGCAGGGCACCTAGGTATCAACAAGACTAGACAGAGGCTTCTGTTGAACTTCTACTGGCCTAAGTTAGCACAGGATGTGAGGACATATGTTGATTCTCACCCCCAGGACTGGGATGAGAAGTTGCCACAGTTGTTGTTTGCCTACAGGGAGGTTCCACAAGAGTCTACTGGTTTCTCCCCTTTTGAACTCATGTTTGGGAGAAGGGTCAGAGGGCCACTAGATCTGGTAAAGAAAAGGTGGGAGGAGAAGATTCCTAAGGCAAAGAAGTCAGTGGTTGATTATGTCCTGTCATTCAGAGAACGGCTTAAAGATATGATGAGTGTTGTTCAGGAGAACCTAGCCAAGGCCCAAGCCACACAGAGCAGTTGGTATGATAAGACAGCAAGGTCTCGTACTTTTGAGTTAGGGGACAAAGTGATGGTTTTTCTGCCTCTTCGCTCAGACAAGCTGAAGGCGGCATGGGAAGGACCGCATGTGATTGTGGATAGGCTGGATGATGTTACTTATGCAGTGGCATTGGAAAGGTCTGGGAAAAAGGCCAAGGTTGTACATGTTAATATGCTGAAGCCATATCTTGAGAGGAGGATGGTGTTGAATGTGACTAGGAGAGAGGAGGGAGACGAGGAACCAGATGACACCTTAGTGGATGTTTTGGCCCACTTCTCTGAACCTGCTCAGTGGGAGGAGCTGGTGTGGCCTGCAAGTGTACCGGTAGTAGACAAGGAAAGAATCCTGTCAGTGTTGCACAGGTTTGAGGATGTTTTTAGGAAAGAACCAGGGAGGACAACCTTGGCTAAGCATGGAATAGATACAGGGACCCATGGACCTATCCAGTGCCCCCCTTACCGGGTGAATGGGCGAGTGCTGGCAGATGTCCGGAGGGAGGTAGAAGAAATGTTGGGACTGGGAGTGATCCAGCCCTCACTAAGCCCATGGGCGGCCCCTGTTGTCCTAGTGGCCAAGCCAGATGGTTCGATTAGGTTTTGTGTGGACTACAGGAAGCTCAATAGTATCACAAAACCAGACGCTTACCCTATGCCTCGAATAGATACTCTGCTGGATATGCTTGGATCTGCCAGGGTGATATCCACTGTAGATCTTTGCAAGGGATACTGGCAGATGGAATTAGAGCCAGAAGCCAGAGCTAAGTCTGCCTTTATTACCCCAGATGGACTGTATGAGTTCACAGTCCTCCCCTTTGGCCTCAGACTCTGGGATCGGGGCTGTTCTAATGCAAGAGTGGGAGGGCACCAGACATCCAATTGCATATCTCAGCAGGAAACTGATCCCTCGGGAGAAAAACTTGTCTTCAGTGCAAAAAGAATGTTTGGCAATTGTATGGGCACTGGACAAACTGCGACCTTACTTGTGGGGGCAAGAATTTACCCTCTTGACAGACCATTCATCCCTCCAATGGCTGCAGACCATGAAGAACTCAAACACTAAGCTGCAGAGGTGGTCATGGAGGATTCAGGAATTCAACATGAAGATTGAACACATTGCTGGACGTAACAATGTGGTGGCAGATTTCCTGTCCAGGAAGGACATGGACTCATGAAGCGAATGTCTGTATGTATCCTAATGTGGATCTAGCTGCAAATGACATTGCTTGGATTTGCTGCAGAGCGCCCTTCTGTAAAAGGGTGCTCCTCCGCTTGAATCTTAGGAGGGGGAGATGTGGAGAAATGGCTCCTCCCCCCCCCTTCCGTTTCCTTTTTCTTTCATCCTCTTCTTCTCCAACCAGGTACCAGAGATTTGGAGGACTTAGAAATCCCAGAGAAACATCAGGAAATGCTACCTGACCTAGGGGGAAATGATATCTTGACCCAGCCTGACCTGGTCAAAGGAGGGTGGGGTCTGGGATCTGATAAATTGAGGGGAAGAGAGGGGCGAGGGCTGTTGGCTCACGTCTCTCTGGAGGGGAGCAGAGCTCTTGCCTGAACTGGGAAGGCGGCTGCCATTTTCTGGACCATGTGCTCAGCCAGGTAATGTGAGCTCTTTGCCAATGGCAACATTTTAAGCTTTAAGGACCTACCCTGCTTTCTACCATCTTTAGCCAGGGTATGTATTAGTGATAGGAAAAGAGGATTTGCGTTTTATCTCCTTTTATTTTGTAACCCTTGCTAAATCTGGTGTGTGCTAAACATATGGTAATCATTTTCCTTTTAATAAATACTTTTTAAAACCTTAGCTGTGGAGGAAAGTTCTCTGTACCACTTATGCCCTACTGTCTTGGACACGCTATTTAAACAGGAGGTAGAGGAAGGCTGAGTAGCTTTTCCTCCAGGATCTCCAGTCTACCCTGTGGAACCCAGGAGAGGGGAACCAAGGGGAAACTGAGGCAGGGGCCTCGTGCAGTTGGAAAGGAAGCTGGGAAATCTTCCCCAGCAGGCAGTCCTCAAATGATCAGGTGGTGGCAGCATACCCAAAGAGAAAGTTAGCCCTCCCCAGGAAAAGTCGGTAACTCCTGGGGGTGTGCAGAGTGCGAAATAGGGCCTGCCAGCCAAAAGCAAGCCCATTTTGCCACAGCCTCTCTAATTTCTTTTTCCATCTCAGAATCCTCTTGTGTGCTTTAGTCAGGGAGAAGATAACATATTCCTAATATTAAACTATCCTTCACACCTGGTATTGATATCCACAGTGCTTCTGTAGGGTAATCAGCTCCCCTTGCATTGTCTATTTTATGTGACACTATGCTCTCTTTGATGTAGAGGGCAACCCCACCCCCAATACGTCCTGCCCTATCCTTCCTGTAGAGCCTGTAACCTGGGATAATAGTATCCCACTCATTCTCCTCATTCCACTATGTCTCTGTGATGCCCACTATATCAATGTCCTCTTTCAAAACTCTGTTGTGGATTTGTTTTCAAAGCAAGTGCATTTCGTACACTGCCGGGGGATACCCTCAACCCAGAAATTGGCTCATATGTTTGAGGGGCAGGTCTACCAGTTACATTCTTTGCCATATAAAATAATCTTGAATTGGAGAAGTCAATTCGTATCACGGTTCTGGAGACAGTTCTTGAAATTCTTGGGGGTAGAACAGGGGCTCTCGACCATAGACCATGCCCCTACAGACTGCTAGACCAAGAGATCATTGATCTATTGCCATTCACTGAATTTGCATACAATAGCACAAGTAAAAGCCCATTCCAGGTGGTGCATGGACAGGAAGGAGCCAAGAAAGCTCTCGACTCACTTGAGGGAGCTTTCCACCAGCCCAGGGGCAGAGCCAAGAAAGCTCTGGACTCACTTGAGGGAGCTTTCCACCAGCCCAGGGGCAGAGCCAAGAGCGCTCTGGACTCACTTGAGGGAGCTTTCCACCAGCCCAGGGGCAGAGCCAAGAGCGCTCTCGACTCACTTGAGGGAGCTTTCCACCAGCCCAGGGGCAGAGCCAAGAAAGCTCTCGACTCACTTGAGGGAGCTTTCCACCAGCCCAGGGGCAGAGCCAAGAAAGCTCTGGACTCACTTGAGGGAGCTTTCCACCAGCCCAGGGGCAGAGCCAAGAGCGCTCTGGACTCACTTGAGGGAGCTTTCCACCAGCCCAGGGGCAGAGCCAAGAGCGCTCTGGACTCACTTGAGGGAACTTTCCACCAGCCCAGGGGCAGAGCCAAGAAAGCTCTGGTCCTGTTTAAGGACAGCTAAAAATGGGGGGGGGGGGGGCAGAGACCACCAGCAGTTTGTTACTTGCTGTGTAACACTCTTTGGGTGTATTGGGAGAGGCAGTCCCACAGATATGAAGATCCCAACCCATTTGGAGCCTTGGAAGTTAATACCAGGACTCTGAATCCAATCCAGTATTCCACTGGAGCCAGCATAGCTGGTGGAGCACCTCACAGATGTCCCTATAAGGACTTGTGCAGCTGCATTCTGGAACGGTTGAAGTCTCCAGAGCAACCTCAAAATGGACCCTCAAGGAGCAGCCCTGCATAGTAGTCTGGTCTGAAAGTGACTCTTGTGTGGAGAACTGTGGCTTGGTGAGTGTGAGACAGATGAAGCGCCTGTTGCCTAACCTGGCAAAGGTGGCAAAATGCCAGTTTGGATATATTTGTGACCTGTGCCTCCATGGAAAGGGAGTCATCCAGGATCATGCCCAGATTCTTGACAGTCAGTGTAAGGGTTAATTGCACCCCATCCAGAGCAGGGAGCTGGCATCCTGTTCCTGAATCTTTTTCCCAGTTCAGCCACAGCTATTCCATCTTTGCTGGGTTTAGTTTCAGATGCCTTTGTTTCTGCCATTTCACCACAGCAGTTGGACAACTGGCCAATATATCCAGGGCAGTATCCAGTCGGCCACCTATCAACGGAATCAGCTGGATGCCATTCGTGCACTCCCCCAGTGTCAGCAAGGGGGTGTATCAAGAAATCATGATCAACTGCAGTATAAAGGGAACAAAGTCAATGAATGCTTATATTAGCTGCCTATTTCTTTTGTCTTGCCTTGCCAAGGGTGGTGAAAGGCCGGCATGCAATGGGACCATGACCCTCCTTTTCCACAGTAAAATATCACTTAAAACGTGGTTAACTTATTTGTATGGCGCTGAAAGACAAGGACGCTTGCAAAACCAGAATACTGCTATTATTTGCATTGGAGTGATTTTGTTCCACACCCTGTTTGTTATAGTATAGATAAGACGGGCCTGTTGTACTCTTCTGCATTGGAAACTGAAAGTCTTATCTAAGGAACAAATATTTTAAGATTGCTTTTAAAGCTTTACATCCATTCAGTGGTGGGGTTCAAACAATTTAACAACTGGTTGTTTACACCAGGGGTAGGGAACCTGCGGCTCTCCAGATGTTCAGGAACTACAATTCCCATCAGCCTCTGTCAGCATGGCCAATTGGCCATGCTGGTTGGGGCTGATGGGAATTGTAGTTCCTGAACATCTGGAGAGCCGCAGGTTCCCTACCCCTGGTTTACACCATTTTAACAACCAGTTCTGCCGAAGTGGTGCGAACCTGCTGAATCCCATCACTGCATCCACCAGAGAAATGTTTCGTTCTTAATGGACAGAGGGGATTTGTTTTTAAATCCTTTGGGTGGACTTTCAGTTTTGAAATTGTGACAATCTGAAGATAGATGGGGCTAGTTGTATCTAGATCCCACTGGGTAAGCTGATCAAGAAATAACTAACAAATCCCAGTAATTTCAAGGATATATAAATGCAGTTCTGTGTCTCTCATTGTGTTGATATATTTAAGTCCATTCCTTAATACCCTTGTTGAACATCAAAAGTGGCTTCCGGTTGAATTCCGAATCATCTTCAAGGTGTGGGTTTTGATCTTTAAGGCTTTGCGCGGCCTGGGGCCCTTGTACCTTCGGGACCGCATCACCCCATATGTCCCAATTCGGCCTCTGTGTTCTGCAGAGGCCAATCTGCTGGTGGTCCCCGGCCCCTCTATGATGCGGCTGGCCTCCACACGGGCCAGGACTTTCATGGCACTGGCCCCGGCCTGGTGGAACACCCTTCCTCCAGCTGTCCGGGCCCTGCGGGACCTAGGTGAGTTCCGCAGGGCCTGTAAGACCGTGCTGTTCCACCGGGCCTTTGGAGTGTCCAGCTGCTAATATGGTGCCCCCTCACTGCTCTGTGTCTGGGGCAGTTACATCAGGGCCTCCTCATATGAGGAGTCCCACGCCCACCCCCCTCATGGAGGTAGGTTTAAATTGGGATTGGTCGCCTTCTGTTTATTATGTATTATGGTCGCTGTTTTTATGAGTTTTAAGTGTTTTATGGGATGGAGCCTATGTATTTATATTTGTATGATTGCTCCTGTTGATATTTAGATAATGTTGTTCACCGCCCGGAGCCCTTCGGGGATCGGGCGGTATATAAATTGAAAAAATAAATAAAATAAAAATAAAATAAGCACTTCTACTGTTACCGCCCAGGAAAATCGCCAAAATATTTTCCTGAGTCGAGTTACCTGACTACACTGGCTCCAGGTCAGGACACAGAGACCTGTGTGGTTCAGAAGCCTCCACAAGGCTTGCAAAGGACGTATATATGTGATTGTGCCAATGTTATATGGTTTCCCTCCTGTCTCTGCCCCTTTTAAGATGTAATGAAAGCCCTTTTAGTGCTGAATTTACTATTTGCCCATTGTCTAAGTTTATATTCTAGTTAGGTTTTCCAGTTGATTTAAGGTTTTGCTATTGTTAACTTAGGATATTCTTGCCTATAAGTAAATGTGTTTGTACTCCTTAAGGTTTTCCCTAATGTTTAAGTTTAGAAATGTTATTTTTAATATTTGTGTTTGTTAGTAAAAGCAATAGCCTGTAGAAGCTGATATTAAGGGACCTTGAAATTCAGCTTAGACCAACACCCAGCTGACTCCTTAGCAAAGACAAAGACCCCTTTGGTTTTGCAAATAAAATCTGATGACAGCACCCCAGACGTCCCAGCCATTGGAAAACATGTCGGGACCACCATTGGACAGTTTGAACTTTCTTTTGTTGTGGAACTGAGGCGCGGGAGCCTCAGGTCATAACTGAAGGAAATGGCCCGTCTGATAACAGAGATAACTGGGTGCTGTAGCAGGCCCACCCAGTTCTATGAATTGACCTTCTCCGCTCTCCTTTCAGCACCATTGTGAAGTCTCGCGGGAAGACGCTTGACAGCGAGATTTCGTAATCCCATTCACAAAAGTTGTAATTGTATCTTCCTTTTGTATTGCTTTTTCTTTATTGGTGTTCGGTAAGGGACCTGCCCCCTTTACCTGCCCCTTTGCCCTCGTTGAGGTATGTGTATAAAAATTCTTGCGCTTGGTTACAAGAGCGCAATTCTCCTGCCCGAGCTATGACCACCACTTCCGAATAAAATACTTTGATTTGAAGAACACTGGCTTCCTGTGCCTCACTACGTTGCTTGAGCTGAAATCACTTATTGTTACCTGAGCAACAGCAGTAACACTACAAGCATGGTGGTTTTAAAAAGTTTTATATTTCATTACTGGATAATAATTTTCACAGAGTCAAAACTCCACATTGACAATCCAGTGAATATCACATGCATGAAAAGTTCCCCTGTGGATGCATTTACCCTTTCCTAAATCAAATGGAAAGCAGACTTGGAGAAAATGCTGGAAATAGTATCTACATTGCCTGAGGGAGCTCATTGATTCTTCATCTTTTTAAGATAAAAAGAATCCAAGAAGTGACTAGAGTTGAGTCACAGTCTGGAGATAATACACCTCTTGCCAGGGACATTTCAAAGCATCTCCTTGTCCTAAATTCACATCATCCACTAAGCATGTATTACTACCAGCCAGGTCCAAGCCAGGTCTTTGCAGTAGTACTTGTGGTTATAGGAACGTCCTCTAAGATTCTGGTGGGTTTTCCGGACTGTGTGGCCATGGTCTGGTGGATCTTGTTCCTAACGTTTCGCCTGCATCTGTGGCTGGCATCTTCAGAAGTATATCACAGGTAGAAGTCTGTTTCTCACTGTGTCTAGTGAGAAGGGAAAGTTTAGTGGGGTATATTGTCCATGTCCCAGGGTGGGGAACCAATCATTAAGTGTTTGGGTGGAACTTGCTATGCAAAGGTGAAGTTAAGATAGAAGAGACTCTGAAAATTAGCAAAGCTTGGCTCTCAGGACTTAAAAAAATGGACTGATAACCCCACCTGCAATACAATGCACTCAACCACACCTTTGCATGGACATGGTTATAATGGTCCAAGTAGACACAGCAACGGGGCTGAGAGGTCTTTGGTGATCTGTATCTTCATTCATTCTCTGAGCTCTCAGGGAAGATTCCTGTCTCTCAAGAATCTTATGAGTCTGTCCCAGGAGGGTTGATTTTGGTGACAACGAACCAGCCAACCCAACAGTTGGGCAGGGAGGCAACACAGGGGTTAACATACGATCCCTTCAGTTTTTAAAAGGCAAGTCTAGGAACACCCAGCACAACATCAGTGACTGTTAATTCTCAGAGTGTGTGTGTGTATGTGTATGAGTGTGTGTATACACACAGAGAGAGTTACTGCAAAGTTATTCTTTGCCTTCAATGAAATCTGAGGTTGTTGCACAAATAAAATAGCTGAAGGATTTTGAAGGGCAAAAAAGTTTTTATAAGATGAACAGTGTTGCTCAAGGCAATGTTCTGAAGTTTCCACCAAATGTCCACCAATTGTAATAGAACAATTTTCACATATTGTGGAATTCCAGGCAAATTAGGAGCTTCCTGCTCTGGCTGATAATCTGGGGAGAGTTCCAGGGAGATGAATAACGGGGTTCTGCACATCCTTAGGTACATGAAAAGAATTGCCATTCCATTAAATTGGATCAATTCTTAAAAATAAGCAACTTCAAGAAACCAAAGATTCATCCAGTTCTTCCTGCCTCAAAGTCTCTATTGAGTGAACTGCTAAGTTTTAAGATGAAACAGTCTGTTCTATCTCTGTCATCACAATGAAGAAAGAACTTGTGCACAGAGTTGTTTCTCTCAGCCCCGGCTTTCTTTCAAGATAACTCTGCTGTTTATGGAGGACCATTTAAATACAGCCATGTAAACAAGGGACACTCAAATTGTGATGTTTCAGACTGAGTGACTGGAACATGCCCTGAAATTACTAACGGCAGAGCCCAATGTTAAATGACTGCTTTATAAAGGCAAAGTACCCTTCAAACTTGTTTGACTGGGTAGCCTTGTAGGATATATGTAAGAAGTGGAAAGTTCTGCATATACATGTCCTGCTCTCTAAACTAGCCAGCCCTTGTTGAACTTGTAGGGACTTTAGGGTTGTGAGAACAGGCAGCAGGCTTCATAACAAAATGGCTGCCGTGGGGCTGGATCCAATCGCAAAACACCAGGAAAGCCCACACATTATGAGAAAGTTGCAAACCATTCTTCCTCCTACGAGGATGGCAGCTGTTTCCAAACCCGACTGATGCCCCCTGAAGCACTTCTTACTACAATAAGGATGAAAAGAGCCGATACTTCACCCTCTTTGCTCTGAGGCAGAAAGGCGTTGTGACCAGAACCTTAATTTATGCCAGTGGCACCCTATTGGGATCACCGTTCTCAATGCTGACTTGGACCTACTAGAAATATGGGTTTCCACTTGCAGACCGGGACTCCTTTGCTTTCCCTGCCGCTGCAGGCTGAACGGCTCCATGGAACGCCGTGTGCCAGAGGGTGTTCCAGGCTGCAGCATGAATGAGGAGATGAGAAAGCCACGGGTCATCAATGCAAATCCATCCTCAGAGATGCTCCAACCAACTTGAGCCACTCTCTAAACGGATACTTTCCAAACTTTGGGGAGGAGGATTTTGGGAGCAGCCCCTGCTGCAGCATGAGCTGAGGTTTGAATAAAAAACGAGGGAAATCTTGGTGGAAGTGTGAAAAGAGCTCTGCACACCCCACCAAAGCTTTGAACAGCATTTGCTGAGATACACCTGATGTAGAAGAGTAGCTTCTTTTCTCTTTTAAAGAAGTGTCTAGGAATGTAAGGAATGGTGAAGAACATTTCTTCTATGTCCTCCAAATATTCTTTCCCAGCTATGCATAGCTTTGCAGCAAAGCAGGCTGGCACATCTGATGGCACAGTTGCTCCAATGTATTTCCACCCTGCCTGGGATTTCAAAATCAAAGGCGGGGGGGGGGAGCAGAATGGAGAGCCGGGCACCCTCAACACTGCCCACAACACAAGGGCAGGGGCAAGGGCGCTCGAAGACAAAGGCAGCAGGACTTCATCCTCGACATGGGCAGGTCTAGAGTACCCAGCTTCCCCCCCTCCGCCCCCCTGCCAGCCCCCCTCTGTCCCCCCTCCGCACCCAGCCAGCAGTCCCTTCTGCCCTCCCCTCTGGACAGGCCAGAAGAGACTGCAGCCCCTGACTTCGGAGAGCTGCTTTTATAAGAACTGAGGCCATGGGTGGGGCTGCCACGCCTCCCCAAGGCCCCCCACCCACCCTCAGTTCTTATAAAAGCAGCTCTCCGAGGTCAGGGGCTGCAGTCTCTTCTGACCTGTCCGGAGGGGAGGGCAGAAGGGACTGCTGGCTGGGGGCCCAGCTGGCAGGGGGCAGAGGGGGGGCAGAGGGGGGAAGCTGGGTACTCTAGACCTGCCCATGTCGATGATGAAGTCCTGCTGCCTTGAGCGCCCTTGACCCTGCCCGGGTGTCATTGACAGGGACAATTTGTCTCTGGGCGCCAGAGGTGGGATCCAGCAGGTTCTCACAGGTTCCCGAGAGTAGGTTACTAATTATATGTGTGTCGAGAAGGGGTTACTAATTGGTGATTTTGCCACATGATTTTTGCCTTAGTTACGCCCCTCCTCTCAGCAGTAGCGCGCAGAACATGAAGCAGTCTAGCAGGAGGTTCACCGGCGTGCATGGCAGCCTGCGCCTGTGTGCATTCGTTTCCCACCCAAGGACTGGCGCAGCGGCTGCGTCCTTGCCACAGCCCCGCCCAGGAATGCCACGCCCCCATCATGCCCTGCCCAGCCCCATTGGCGCTATGCCACAGGTTGAATCCCACCACCATGGGAACCTGTTACTAAAATTTTTGGATCCCACCACTGCTGGGCGCCATTTACCCCGGCATGCCTCTGCATACCCCAATGAGATGTTGAGATGCTCCCAGGTGACCTGTCACTATCAACAGTCATCTCTGGATAGTAAGTGGGCTGGCTGCATGGAGGAAGAGGAGGAGAAGGAAGAATTTGTGGAAGCAAATTGGTTTCCTTTTGGACAGCTATTCTGCAGTTGGAAACCTTGAGCCTCGGTTGGGGGCCGCATGTGTTTTCAGGTACAGAAACTGGAACAATGCACATGTTGCCCTGTTAACACCAAATGGCTCATGTGTGGATCCAGAGGATAATGAATATCATGCTCTTCCCATATGAGAGGCATCCTGCAAGACTAAACGTTTAGTGAATGCCCAAACGTGGGACAGCTCAACAACAATCCACATTAATATATTGTCGAGGGCTTTCACAGCCAGAATCATTAGGATGTTGTGGGTTTTCTGGGTTGTATAGCCATGTTCCAGTAGTATTTTCTCCTTTTCTCTTGAAGATGCCAGCCACAGATGCAGGTGAAATGTCAGGAGAAAATATTACTGGAACATGGCCATACAACCTGGAAAAACCACAACATCCTAATCCATATTAACTTTTGTAAAAGTTAAAAAACCTCAAAAGATATCTGAGTGAATATTGACAGGAACTTCATTGTGACTGTCAGTATCCACTGGCATTTGTCTAGAAATGTGGAGGAACACATGCCTATTTTTAGACAGTCTGAAAATTCATCTAAGGTTGTCAGTATGCATATATGGAAGTCAGCCAAGCTGCAGGTACTTGCTAAGATATTCCTTATCACAATTCTTGCTGTAATGGTACAACATATTCATAAGGAACAATAGGGGCTTATATTTCGTGAAACCAGTGAACTAACAACCTTACCCTGAACTTAGGGACAGACTTACCTGCTTGCAGCGCTGGACAAAAGTTCTTGTAAACCTGACATAATTTCTATGGCTGGTGCTCTGTATAAATCCTCCTAATAATTTGCTTCTAAAGCAAGGCCTGCTAGGATGAGCCCATTAATATTTTTGTAATGAAATTATCAGTTTAATCCAAAGGCTAGCCCCCACCCACACCCCCAATGGTACTCAGATTGCCATTCTAATCGCAATCCTAAACCCACGGACTTTAGTGGACTTGGCATAACTCTGTTTAGCATGGCATTGCAGGTGAATTAAAATTTTGCTAATATGCTACTATACAGAACAACATAACAACAGGGTATGTACAGTACAATCCCGTACAGAGTTTATTTATTTATAGATTTATACACTGCTTTTTTCATCCAATGGGGACCAAAGGGGATTGCAACATCATTCTCCATTACTTCAGTTTTTATCTTTAGAACAACCATGTGAGGTAGGCTGAGAGAGCATGACTGGGCCAAAGTATCAGGGTGATGTTAGTGTGTTCATCGTCCTTGGTCTTTTCCTGCCTGACTGCTCTGGCTGTGTGCCTGAGCTGGGAGATTCTGGCTTGGTGTTATCTCTGCTTGCCTGTGTGAAACTATTCTTTGTTTTCCTTTCATGTGGTGGGAAAGAAGTTTGCTATTGTATTAAACTGCTATCTGAGTTCTGAAGTCTTCAGAACTTGCATTGCCTGTTTTCGACAGTGACTGCCAGTACAATAAAGAACTTTTGAGAGTTACTTTTGACTGGACTTTTCAAGTTCGTTACACAGAGGTCATTAGGTATCCTTCAAGGGCAGAAAGGAGATTTAAGCTTGGGTCTCGCAAATCATTAATTTGATGATCTAAATGCTGCATGTCACTGGTTCCCAGAGTTATTTGGCTGCATCTAACTGCTGACTGCATCTAACTGCCAAGGAGCTGGGTGGCATAGTGGTTAAGTGCTTGCACTGCCACTCACACGGCCAGGAGCCCCCTGTGGGTCGGGTATCCTGGCAGCTGGCTCATGGTCAACTCAGCCAGCCATCCATTCCTTGGTCGGTAAATGAGTACCTAGCTCAGAGCTAGGGGGTAAAGAATAGCCGGGGAAAGCAATGGCAAACGACCCCACAAAAACGGCTTGCCTATGAAATCACTGCTCGCAGTGGCACCCCAGGGTCAGACACGACTGAAGGGGAAACTTTACTTACTTTTAACTGCTGACCAGTTGGTCAAGAGAGAGAGAAAACCATCTTGAATCTTTGTTTATGTTGGCCCCTCATATTCTTAAATATCAAATACAATTTTCAGGCCTAACCTCCTTCCCACAACCTGACCACGTCCCTCCACAGCTGCTCTGGAGGACCAAGTTTCACTGGTGGAGTCCCAGTCACAGGGTTCCAGGGTGGATTCCATGCACGTGTCATAATCCAAGATTTGGGGATTATTGATCCTTCATTGATCCTCTGTCTGGAAATATTTTCTTTAACTGAAAGCATTTAAATAATTCAGCAGTCTGTAATTTTGTTTCTCCTACTAACCATTTCACCTTGGCTTACTGTAGCTAGCTGAGGAGACTAGGTGTACATGTTGAAATAGAAGAAAAGACTTCACCTGTTTGGTTTTTTTTAAAAAAAAGATTAGGCAATTAGGCCTTGGATGAGTTAACCAACAAGCTTAGTTCAAATCACAGCCCACACACATTCCACCAGGTGGAACAGGTTTTATTCCTGAAGAAATCCCAGACTGTCCATTTTGTGTCCTCAGCTGTGGTGCTGGCTTTTCTGTCTTGTTAACTGAAGAATCTGACAGATCCGCATGTTCCTTCCAAGCAGGCCTTTCCCCAAGGTCTTTTCCCTAGTTCAACTTAATACTAGTTATGGAATCAATTGGGGGAGAACAGAAGAGAGAGCTAATGGGCAGGGCCACACCTGTCAGTTCTCTCCTTTTGTTTAGGAATAAAGCTGTGGTCATGTGAAAAAGAAACGTTTAGAACTGTGATTGGTTTTAAAAGCAAGTACAGGAATGCAGATTAATTCGAAGAGAACAGAATTAATTCAGGGGAAAGGAGTCCTTGAGATACGTTGTCCGGCCACAAGTGTTATTAACAACAAACTTCTAACATCCAGGAGGTTTCCCCATGAAGCTGACTGGCATAGGAAAAAACACCCTCAGAAGCTCACTAGCAGAGATCGGAATCCGTAGATCTCCTGCCAGATAAGGGCTGGCTGTGCTGGCAACACCTTTTCTAACATATTTCTCGGGGGTATCAGGGAAATTTCAAAATGTACTGTAAATGCAGGGGATGTTGGGAAATGGGCTTGAGGGAAGGAGAGGCAGGGGTCTGTAGGGATTCAGATAACACCTTCACTCTCATTTTAAAAAGAACCTGGATTCTTAGGAATACTTTTGCCTGCTGCATGTGATCTGGACTGAGTTTGCTGCCTTCCCTGTTTGCAAGTATTTAAACCTGGGCGTGGCCACCTGCAGGAGATAGCCCAAAAGCCCTTGGCTTGTAGCCTCTGGCTTGAAGTCTGAGATTTGGGACCAGCCCAGGATGTAGTTTATTGTCCTTGTGTTTGTTACCTCACTGTTCAATTGTGTTTTTACAAACAGCTTTGTGTCCAGGGACATGGCTGTCTCCCATCACCCAGCAGCCCTCCCCATGTCCCTCCCTTGCCCAGATAGTTGGCCAGGGACTGCAGCCCTGCCCCAAGGACAGAGCCGTAGCAAGGGAGAACGGGGCCTGGGGCATGTGTGTGCCCTGCGCCTCTGCCACGCCCCTGCCACACCCAGGGCAAGACACCTCCCTCCGCCCACTGGCAGCTACGTGTCTGCCCCAGGGCTTACCAGGAAGCCACAAACCAGCAGAAGCTGCAGGGAACTGGCTGGATTACCTGGGCAGCAGGAGCAGGTCTCACCTGCTTCACAGACTGGGACAGGGCCAGACTGCCATTAGGGAGGAAGGCAGAGCCCTGAGTGGCCAATCTCAAGCTGGCAGGGCTTGACAGACAGCTACTATGCTCTTTTCAACACAAAGAACTCAGGAGATGCGTGAATTAATTCACCACATCTTCTGGCCCTCTGTATAAAGTCAAATGCTCCATCAGGCCCTAGTGCCCGCCTTCTCCGTCCCCTTCCAGTTCCTGGGAGTGTTTTAAATCCTTATTTGCCACTTTCATCAAAACTGTTGTTATCTGTACTGGGAAACAGAGCACTTTGACTGCTCCAGATGCCTGTTATTGAGACTTACCTGTTTGTAACGTTGCGCTTGCCATTTTCTTTCCCATGGCAAGAACTTCTGCTGAACAGACGACTGGACTTAGTTCTTTTTGTTGAACAGAATATAGTAGTCTGAAATGGGGAGCCCCAAGGAGGGAAGGAACCCTTTTTGGAAGGATAAAAGGGACACAGTTCTGGAGGGAAGGAGAGGGATGAGGCGTGTGCAAGAGTGTTGTAAACTGTATTGTCGAAGACCTTGCTATCTTCATTGTTACTCACATGCTACAGACTTCTTTGTGACTCACATGCCAGGCTACTCTATTCAGATGGCCTCACCTTTTGACCTCACAGTATATATACTCCACTTGCTTTCCATTCCTACTATCAGATCCTCTGAAGATGCCAGCCACAGATGCAGGCGAAACGTCAGGAGAGAATGCTGCTAGAACACGGCCATACAGCCCGGAAACCACACAGCACCCCAGTGTTGTAAACTGCTTGCCATTTAGACCTGACTGCTGGAAACTGCTACCCTCAGTGTATTTCTTCACCAAGGTGCCAGCTTGCCTCACAAAGACAGTGGGGAGGGGAGATCTATAAAACAAAAGAAAACCGAGCTGCAAATGTAAGTTTTATATTAAAAAAATAGACTGAGTCAAGAAATTCAATTTCTGAACTTTATTTGTAGAAAAGCTGCAATGCATCGCAGATTGGATTACAGTTTTAATCCAAAACTTTAAATGTAAACTTTTTTCATATAGAAGAAGGAGGAGGAGGAGGAGGAGGAGGAGGAGTTTGGATTTATATCCCCCTTTCTCTCCTGTAGGAGACTCAAAGGGGCTTACAATCTCCTTGCCCTTTCCCCCTCACAACAAACACCCTGTGAGGTGGGTGGGGCTGAGAGAGCTCCGAAAAGCTGTGACTATCCCAAGGTCACCCAGCTGGTGTGTGTGGGAGTGCACAGGCTAATCTGAATTCCCCAGATAAGCCTCCACAACTCAAGCGGCAGAGCTGGGAATCAAACCCGGTTCCTCCAGATCAGAATGCACCTGCTCTTAGCCACTACGCCACTGCTATAAACTTCTACAACCATAATTAAAGTCATTAACTTCCTATTCACATAATACTTTGTAATCTAAAATTAAGACTTTTTCTTCCTTGGGGAACTCAGACCAAACGGATGACTGTTTGACAGGGTGGTGCTGTGGAATCAGCTGGGCCATCATCTGGAAGAGCTGAAACTCAGAGTGCGGCTGGAGGATAAAGCATCATGGCTGTCTAGACCTCACAACCCACAGACAACACTCTTTCCAGGAAGTAAGCTGAATAGACAGGGAGAACCTTGATTCCCAACAAGGAGTCTGAGAGGGGAGGTAGTTTTTCCAGAAGAGTCACTGTTCAGTAATTCTATCCTTTCCCACAACATTTTGTGGAAACATATCCTTAACTTAGATGTCTTTGTTACCGTTATTCTCTGCATATGTATATCTTAAAATTTTCCTTAAATGTTTGAATCTTTCCCAACTTGGCTGTGACCCACCATGCACAAGCCCTTCTAAGGTGTAAGCATGTGATAGAAAGTCATGTGATTATTTCAGTAATGGAAAGTCAGCACCAGGTGACAAGGAATTAGCATTATGACCTCATTAGTGTCACAACCAGGGCTCAGAAAGCCAAGGTCAGGAAAGAAACCAACAAGAGTCAGAACCATAAAGGAATCCTCTCCGCTGTGGGTGATTTTGCTTTGTGTCTGGCTGTTCCCCTTAGAATGCTTCAAAGAGAGTCAGTGGGCTCCACAACCTTCATGTGTTCACACTAACAGCAGCTCCCTCCAAAAAGTAGCAACAATTGGTGGCTCTACAGAAACTTGTGGACCAAGAGGTGTGGTCATGAGAAAACCACAACTTTAATGGACAAAAAATAAGCATCTGGCAGAACAGCAGCAGTGTGAATTGGATTGAGTCAGAAAAGTTCTTCCAACTTTGGAGGAACATGCTCCTAGTGGGTAGCCTCTGCCAATAATCTGCCTGCTGTATTCTGAACCAAGTGATTTTTGTAGACAGTCTTCAAAAGGTTGTTGTGGGTTTTCCGGGCTGTGTGGTCGTGTTACAGAGGGAAGTCTGTTGCACACTGTGTCCAGAGTCTGAACACTGTGTCTGGACATTGTGTGTAACAGATTTCCCTCTGTGATACACCTCTGAAGATGCCAGCCACAGATGCAGGCAAAATGCTAAGAACAAGATCTACTAGACCATGGCCACACAGCCCGGAAAACCCACAACAACCAGTTGAATCTGGCCATGAAAGCCTTCAACAATACAATCTTCAAAAGCATACAAACTGTGTTAAATAGCTGTGACCATAACTGACAGCGTCAGGATAACTGTCTGAAAGGGATTGCAGCTGGCAGTGATATGTTTGCTTCTGAAATAACCATCACTGGACTTCTTGGATCAAGCCAACTAGTGCCCAGTCTTGCCCCTGCTGTTTCAGGGTAAGGTAGTTGACAGAATGATACCAGAACAGCTTCAGGCTTTCCTGGAGGACAAATCTGTGTTGGATCCATTCCCGTCCTGCTTCCAACTTGGCCACAGGTGGAGATGGCTGTGGATGATCACCAGAAGCAACTACACCAAGGCGGGTCAGCAGTGCTAGTGTTCTTTGAACTCTCAGCAGTATTTAAAATTGTCAACCATGAGCTCCTGGCTGGTGCTGGTATACAGGGAACAGCCTTACAATGACAGACGCCATTTCTCCAGGGTCAGGGCCAGTGGGTAGCAATGGGAGAGAGGACATTAGCATACCATCCATTGGTGTGGGGGCCCCTCCTTTCCACAGTGCTGTTTAGTACTGACACCATTGGTCCGGAGTTTGGGCTAGGTTGTCACCAGTACAACTACTGTTGATGAGTGGCAGCAAAACACCCTCCCAGATGTATTGGCCAGTTGTTTGGAGGCTGTGACAGGATAGATGAAACGGAGCCCACGGGAATTAAACTAAACCCAGCAAAGACAGAGATCATGTCACTGGGCTGGGAAGAGGTGGGGTGAAGGTGCTGGCTCCTAGCTCTTGATGGAGTGCAATTGATACCAAAGCCCTCTTCGGGCACCAGGGCACGGATGCCTTCCTGGCTCCCGTATAAATCAGCATATCATCCATAACTAAGGTAGCTTCAGATCAGGTATGGAGACGGCTGACCAAGCAACGGAGCCTTCCATCAGGAGCCGTGCTCAGAGTAGTGTAGCTGAAGCACAGCCAGGAAGGGGCACCAGCACATATCCCAGCCAGGAGTCAAAACACAGCAGGATCAAATAGGGCTGATTATGACAAGAGGCCCAGGTCACAAATGTGACTAGATGGGCATTTTTTCATCTGCCTCAGAGTAGACAACTGGTACCTCACCTATCTCTCCTGACCCAGCTATATGTGATTCATGCAACTGTCACCTCTCGACTAGACTTCTGCAACTCTCTCTGATGCAGGGTTCCCCTTGAAACTGCTCCTGAAACGTCAACTGGTGCAGAATGCCTGCTCGGGTCTTGACTGGCACACCAAGGCCTGCTCACGTCCATCCTTGGCTCCAGGTGGAGAACCAAACTAGGTTCAAGGTTTTGGTGTTAACCTTCAAGGCCCTAAACCATCTGGGACTGTCGTATCTGAGAGAATGCCTCCTTCAGTAAACCCCCAAGGGGCATTACCCTCACAAATAACAGCTTGCTGGTGATCCCTGGCCCCAAGACTATCTGGCTGACCTAGACCAGTGCCTTCTTGGCTCTGGCCCCACCGGGTGGAATGCTCTGTCAAATGAGAACTGGGCCCTGCAGGATCTTGCCCAGTTCTGCAGGGCTTGTAAGAAGGAGCTGTTCTGCCAGGCCTATGGTTGAGGACAGTGACATTTTCTATCCATTGCTACCCTTCCCCCCCCGGTCCCCCGCTTTTTTCTCCCTCCCTGGTGGGATTTTATATTTTACATTATTTAATGGCGCTATGGTTGATTATTGTTGTTGTGTGATATTTTAATTTGTATGGAGGAATGATGGTGTAAACTAAACTTACCCCCTGGATGTCTCAACGGAACTTATCAGGTCCAAAGCAAATTGGGTTTAGATATGGAAAAACTACTCTTGACCACTGTATCACCCTTAACCATCTAATTAATAGGTACTGTAGGAAAGCTAACATGGAAACTATGTGCCGCCTTTCTGGATCTTAGAGGGGCTTTTGATTTGGTCTCTAGAGATCGCCTTTAGGAAAAACTATCCAAAACGGGCATTGAAAGATGGTCATTGTTCCTCATTATTGTTCCCCTGAACACCACCACTGAGTGCCAAATTAAATGTACCCAGTCAGGAATTATTTCCCCCAGAATGCCTCTCAATAGAGGGGTCAGGGGTTGAATTATGGCACCCTTCCTATTTAACCTCTTTTTAATGATCTTTCACCTACTCTTTTGAGCATCAATAGTCATCACCTTAGACTTGGCTCTGTCCAAGTCCCAGTATTACTGTATGAGGAGTTCGTGGTTCTTTTATCCTGTTCAAGAGTGGGACTGAAACATTTACTTGCCTGTTGCCATGACTTTTGTACAAGGAATAGCGTTATTTTAAATTACATAAAAGTCAAAAATTCTTGTTTTTTCAAGATCCTGGAAAATTACTAGATGGGAATGAAATGGTAATATTTTAGAACAGGTAAAATCTTTTAAATGTTGAGGTCTACACTTTCATTATAACACAGGTTGGTGGTCTGCTCACCAGAAATTAGCTACTAATATAGCAGGAGACACTTTTGTTTCCCCCCCCCCCCCTTGCACCGGCAGCCATTACAGGAGGGAGAATCTGCTCAGGCACTATGTTGCGTAGATCGCCCGGGCTGTTGCGCGCTGCTCCTCTGCCCTGCTCTCAGTGCTTCAGCCCCCCAAACACGTTTCCCCTGGCTGTGTGGGCACCCAAGCCTGCACCCAGAGCCATGGCAGCACCTTCTGCACTGTCGGGTGACGGCAGATGGCCCTTGGGTTTTTTTAATGTTACAAGATGTGGTTGGTGGCTGTGCAGGTGCAGCCAAGGCTGTGCGTGTCTGAGGTGGATGGGGGAGGTGTTTGGTGCCATTTCTGACAGATGGCATCGCTGACCATTTGGGTGGGGGTGGGGGTGGCGGGATCATAGTACTGATCTGCCTTACCTGGAGTACAGCTGGGCCAGGTGCCACGTGGGTCAATGGGTTCTGCTGCCAGCAGCCCACACCACTTGGAGGGGCTACCACTAGTCCAGGCAGGAACAGGTACCTGTTAAACATCTGGCAGAAAGGCCACCCCACCAGTTTGTGGAGAGTATTTGGAAGGAGTGTCTTTGGAGAAAGTGTTGTTGGGGTGTTGGGGTGTTTGGGGTGTTTTTGGAAGGAGTGTCTTTGGAGAGCTGGACCTGTGGGGAGGTGCACGTGCAGTTACTGAGAGTCTGCTCTATGTGCAAGGCTGCCTCAGGTTGTGGTGCCCTCTCCCACACATGGCCAGGATGAGCAGCAGTGGGGCGAGGGGGTCAGGAAGAGGGGTCACCTGGAGGGAGGTGGAGACCGGGCAACTCTTGGCAATCTTGGGGGGCCTGCCGTCCAGGAGGCCCTGGCCAGGAGCCCCCACAACCGGGATGTGTCCAAGAGAGTGGCCAGAGCTCCCTCTGCACATCCACTGAATGCTGTACAAAAACAAAATCCATGTGGCATGAATGCACATCGGTGGTCCAGCACCACAGGAGGACAGAGAATGAAAGGGCAACCTGTAAATTCTACTGGGAGCTGTACCACAGCCTCAGTGGGGACCAGAGCATCAGCCCCCTACAGGTTGGCAGGAGCTACTGCCTGAGGGTTGAGGCCACGTGTCAGGATGCTTTAGGGGGCTGGGGCTGCTTAGCACTTTGGGGGGGGGGGACTGGGAATATTAGTCTGTGTTTCATTGGTGTCTACAAAAGGCTAGAGGGCAAAACACATAAATCCCAGGTTAAGGACAGAGACAGAGTATACAAGTGTCTCTATGCTAATAGTAGAAGCATTCGACCTAAAATGGGGGAGCTGGAGTACAGAGTTTTGAAGGAGGACATTGATATAGTGGGCATCACAGAGACATGGTGGAATGAGGAGAACCAGTGGGATGCTGTTATCCCAGGTTACAGGCTCTACAGGAAGGATAGGACAGGGCGTATTGGGGGTGGGGTGGCCCTCTACATCAAAGAGAGCATAGTGTCACATAAAATAGACAATGCAGGGGAGCTGATTCCTCTACAGAAGCACTGTGGATATCAATACCAGGGGTGAAGCAAAAGTTTAACATTAGAATATATTATCGCCCCCCTGACCAAAGTGCACAAGAGGATTCTGAGATGGAAAAAGAAATTAGAGAGGCCAACAAAAGCAAAAGCAAAATGTCGTGGTAATGGGCTTATTTTAACTATCCTCACATAAAATGGAAAAATGCATGTTCAGGTCATAGTAAGGAGAGAACATTCCTGGATATGCTAAATGACTGTGGCTTAGAGCAGATGGTTGTAGAACCAACCAGGGAGATGGTGATCCTAGATCTAATTCTATGTGGGACCCAGGACCTGGTGGGAAGTCAGTGTTGTTGAGCCGATAGGGAACAGCCACCACAATGCTAAGTCAGATTCAGTATCTCTAAATGCCAACAAGTGACAAGTACTAATGTAGGTACATTAGCCTTAAAAAAGAGAAATTGCTCAAAGATGAGGGGATAGTGCAGGAAGCTGAAAGGGAAAATCAAGAGAGTCAAAATGTCCAAGGTGCTTGAGGTTATTTAAAAACACAGTCTTAAAAGCTCAGCTGGAATGTGTTCCAAGAGGTTAGGAAAGGCAGCTTCAGTCCAAAAGAAAGCCACCATGGTTAACAAGGAGGTTGAGGTAATTATTAGGAAAAAAAAAAAGATGTCTTTTAGAAAAATGGAAGTCCAACTTAACTGATGAAGAATACCAGAGAGAACACAAAATGGTGGCAAAAGAGAAGCAAGTTAGCTGTAAGGAGGCAAAAAAGGATTATGAGGAACGATGGCTGCTTAACATCAAGACTAGCAACAAACAGTTCTTCAAGTAC
This sequence comes from Sphaerodactylus townsendi, assembly GCF_021028975.2. Taxonomy (NCBI): domain Eukaryota; kingdom Metazoa; phylum Chordata; class Lepidosauria; order Squamata; family Sphaerodactylidae; genus Sphaerodactylus; species Sphaerodactylus townsendi. The sequence continues at coordinate 3,382,686 of NC_059433.1, read as the reverse complement.
ATCAAAAGCAGGGAAGCCAGCTAGGAAGCGGTAGGTCCGCTAGAGCGATGAAGGAACAAAGGTGTGCTAAAAGGTGACAGGGAGATTGCAGAGAAGCTGAATGAATTCTTTGCATCTGTCTTCACCCAAGAGGAGGTAGGAAAATTCCTGCACCTGGAACCAAGCTTCTTAGGAGGTGAATCCGAGGAACTAGCTGAAGTTAGTGGTAGACAAGGAAGAAGTTCTGGCAGCCATTGATAAACTAAATGCTACCAAATCCCTGGCCCAGATTGCATTCATCCAAGAGTTCTTAAAGAGCTCAAGCATGAAATTGCTGATGTTCTCACATTAATATGCAACTTATCCCTGAAATCAGGCTCCATCCCTGAAGACTGGAAGATGGCCAATGTCACACCAATCTTTAAGAAAGGGTCTAGGGGACCGGAAATTACAGGCCAGTCAGTTTGATATCTGTTCCTGGTAAATTAGTAGAATCTATCATTAAAGATAAAATTATTAAACATGTAGAAAAGCAAGACCTGCTGAGGAAGAGCCAGCATGGTTTTTTGCAAAGGCAAGTCCTGCCTTACCACCTTATTAGAGTTCTTTGAGGGTGTAAACAGGCATGTGGATAAGGGGGAACCAGTGGACATTGCCTACTTGGATTTCCAAAAGGCTTTTGACAAAGTTCCTCACTAGAGACTGTTGAGAAAACTCAGCAATGAAGGAATAAGAGGGAAGTCCTCCTATGGGATTAAAAACTGGTTGAGGATCAGGAAACAAAGGGTGGGTATAAATGGGAAGTTCTCTACAATGGAGAGATGTAGGGAGTGGTGTCCCCCAAGGATCCCGCTTTGGGACCAGTGCTCTTTAACTTATTCATAAAATGACCTGGAAGTAGGGTGGGTAGTGGTGGCCAAGTTTGCAGATGATACCAAATTATGTAGGGTGGTAAGAACCACAAAGGATTGCGAAGAGCTCCAAGCGGACCTTGATAAATTAGGTGAGGGGCTAAGAAATGGCAAATGCAGTTCAATGTAGCTTAAAATGTAAAGTGATGCACGAGGGGCAAAAAAAAATCCAAACTTCACATACATCGCTACAGGGTCAGTGCTATCAGTCACAGACCAGAAAGGGATTTAGTGCCTATTAGTTGATAGTTCCATGGGAATGTCAACTCAATGCATGGCAGCTGTGAAAAAGGCAAACTCTATGCTGGGGATAATTAGGAAAGGAATTGAGAATAAAACTGCAAAGATTGTCATGCCCTTATATAAAAGCTGCTAATAGGACCGTGACTTGAGTACTGTGTTCAGTTCTGGTCGCCACATCTTAAAAGGATATCGAAGAGATAGAAAAGTGCAGAGAAGGGCAACGAGGATGATTGAAGGATTGGAGCACCTTCCTTATGAGGAGAGGCTGCAGCGGTTGGGACTCTTTAGTTTGGAGAGGAGACGTCTGAGGGGGGATATGATTGAAGTCTATAAAATTATGCATGGGGTAGAAAATGTTGACAGAGAGAAATTTTTCTCTCTTTCTCACAATAATAAAACCGGGGGGCATTCATTGAAAATGCTGGGGGGAAGAATTAGGACTAATAAAAGGAAACACTTCTTCACGCAACGTGTGATTGGTGTTTGGAATATGCTGCCACAGGAGGTGGTGATGGCCACTAACCTGGATAGCTTTAAAAAGGGCTTGGACAGATTCATGGAGGAGAAGTCAATCTATGGCTACCAATCTTGATCCTCCTTGATCTCAGATTGCTAATGCCTTAGCAGACCAGGTGCTCAGGAGCAGCAGCAGCAGAAGGCCATTGCTTTCACATCCTGCATGTGAGCTCCCAAAGGCACCTGGTGGGCCACTGCGAGTAGCAGAATGCTGGACTAGATGGACTCTGGTCTGATCCAGCAGGCTAGTTCTTATGTTCTTATGTTCTTATGTTCATTTCTTGCAGCTCTTACCACCAGGTGCTGGCCAAGGTCAGCTCCAACGGACTTTTTGCTCTTATTCAAACTGCCTGCATATTTCCCTGTCTGTTCACATTGGGGGGGGGGGTGTCTCCTCACTTCTTATTGCTGATGTTTGCATGCGGAAAAGTCAATCCTCGCTTTTCCAAGCTGCTCTCTGGATATCTGAATAAACCTCTGTTCTCTACAAGGTGTTGTTTCTTTCACTGGAGATCTGACACGAGGCCAGCTCCCCTTAGCCCCCCCCCCCAGGTGTCAGCATCAGAGGAGCTACTCTCCCCTGAGCTCAGGACAAGGACTGCGGCAGCTGCCCAACCCATGCCCAGCCCCCCCCCCGACTCAGGTAAGGGACATTGGCCAGCCCCCTTTGCCCTGCTGCAATCCTGGGGGGCTCTATACATTCTCCGCCATGCCCAAGCCCTTCCCTGCCTGCATGGCATGGATTCTCTGGTGGGAGTGGGCTCAGGCCGTTCCATGCCGGCTGGGGAGGAACCCAAGTCACCCCTTATGTTGTGGGCCCCGTCCAGCCACACCCCCAAGGGGGGGCATCTGTCACAACCCCAGACTTGTCCAAAGTATGAATCAGTACTTTGAAAGCAGAATTCTTATTTACTTTTGCTAGCATAGAAAAGCTGTTGACTTATATTGTCAGCACTGAATACATTAGAACAGACAAAGCATTATATCCCCTAGCATAGAATAGATATTTCAGGCCAACAACCCCTGCCCCCTCACCTTCCCTGTGGTGGGAAAGACTGTCACACACTCATGCACACAAACACACTGTGAGAACATGGGATGAAAACCCTCACAGCCCCAACTTCCCTCCACACCACAGCTGCAGTTTTAGATAAGGGCAGACTGGCTCAGACAGAAATGGAAGGCATAAACTATTCTGAAGGCTGCTTTAGCATGAAGCTCTCTGTAGACAGAAATATGGCAAGACCCTGGCTAAAAAGACGCTAGAGGGTCATGACACCTCCCCCCAAAGGTGCCCCCTGACTGTCGAGAACAGGGACTGGCTCAGTTATCCATCCATGGAGGTATCATGCTGCAGACTGGGTGAAGTACTTTAGGGTGGAAGAAGATCCTTCAGCCTCAAGTGCCTTACTATAACCTAAAGCCCTTTCCTCCAACTTAAGCAATGTTTCTACTGGAGGAAGAGTCATGCTTGAGCTAGAAGAAGACTTCCAATTTTGCTTATTGGGGCAGCCTGTTGAATTCTGGAATGCAAAGTATTGCTCTACCTGCAGCCATGGCCTCAATTATGAATAGAGAGTAAGACAGAAGGGTGGGGAAAGGGTTCAGACTCTCCCTTCCTCTTCCATCAACCTTAATAGGCCTTCCATATGAATTATAATTAAAAAAAACAAAACACCTTTCAAGTCCACTATAGTTTCCCTAACATTTCCAGGATGAAACACTCCACACACAAGCAGCCTCTCAGAATTGGGGGTGAATAAAATGTCTTACATTAAAAAGTCTCCACAGAAGCTTAATGTCATTCCCTTCAAGAATGGCAAAAACACAATCATCTGTGATTTCAGTATAACAAAGTGACTCCTACAACCATCTCTAAGTAAATCATTATTGTTTGCCAGCAATCCTTCAGACAGTGGGCATCAATTATTAACGCTATGTTTGATCCACGTTGGCAGTTTTCAGGTTTCACGAGGTTGGAATATCAATAGCAATTAACAAACATTTTATTATTGCCCGTTTTATAGTGTGTGCTTTTTTAGCATCCATTTTATAGTGTGGTTTTTCTACTTTGAAACAGAGGAGAAAAGAAATTCAGACTCTGTTGTGAATGTATGTTTGCCTTCCTTAGCTGTAAGTGTCTTACTGTCACTGTAAGTCATGAACACAGTTCTTACCCTCATTAAATCCCAAAGGCCATCACAGCGAGTTCAAGAGTTCTGGCATCCCTACATACCAGGATGTAAGTGTGCTTCTAAGCAGTGAATAGTCATAACCACTGCAAATGGCAGGGTGTGCCATACCAGATAAGTTATTAACGTCACTGCGATGTCTAAATGTTTGTCCTTTTGTGCCCATAATGTTACATTTCTAGGACTTCTTTTATTTTAGCAAACCAGGTCAGGAAGAATTGTGCTGCAAAAGACAACAGCAGGCAGGAAGTGTGGGTATGTCGGCAGAGGAGAACCATGCATTACTAAAGTCCCACAATCCCATAATTCTTTCCCCATCACCACCAAATAACAAAGTGTACATCCCTGTAGAATAATCCAGAGGCAAAACTCAAAAAACCTTTTCATTTCCATTCTAACATGGTTTCTGCCAAATTGTTATGTTCCTTATAGCCATATCACAACAGGATTTGGGGGTGGGGAGAGAGGCTTTGATTTTCTTCATTCTTCCAGGTTTTGGTTTGGAAAATATGATTTATTTTTATGCTGGATGCTATAGGATTTCACCATTCACTTTACCTTTGCATTATGTCTACTTTGCAAATGTTTCACTAATGCAGAATCATGTCACTAGGGGACAAACTAGACAACCTGGACTTACCTATAAAAGAAAATAAGTGTTCCTGCTTTGTATACCTCAATTTTTCTGACCCAAAACAGTGTGAGGGGCGTGACAGGCAATTAGGGGCCTTTGGCAGAAAAATTGCCACAGTGGTCTTGAGAAGAACCAGTTGCCTGGCTGAGAACTCACTACTTCAAAAAGGGGCGTGTCCTTGGGGACAACCATATCATCTAGTCTCTCAGTAAAAGCTGAAAAAATATATTTAAAAACATAACAGAAGTTTGAGTTCTCAGTACAATGAACCAGTCTAGGCTGGGTCAAAAATAAAATAAAAGTTTCATGGGGGGCAGGACCAGATCCCATGACAGAAGGATGTCCTTGGACATCTGTAGATACTATTTCGTTGAGTTTTAATCAATAGGAAATGGTTGTCCAATCTCCCATCCAGGCTTAGAGAGGTGGCCTCTTGTTCTTGCTGAAGGGAGCAGACAGATGTCTGTAGAACAGTCTAGAAGAAGAAGAGTTTGGATTTATATCCCCCCTTCCCCCCTCACAACAAACACCCTGTGAGGTGGGTGGGGCTGAGAGAGCTCCGAGAAGCTGTGACTAGCCCAAGGTCACCCAGCTGGCATGTGTGGGCGTGCACAGGATAATCTGAATTCCCCAGATAAGCCTCCACAGCTCAAGCGGCAGAGCTGGGAATCAAATCCAGTTCCTCCAGACTAGATACATGAGCTGTTAACCTCCTTAACCTCCTATGCCACTGCTGCTCCTAGATTCTAGAAGGGACAAAGACTAGATTCTAGATTCTAGAATCTAGAGTCTAGATTCTAGAAGGGACAAAGACAGAAGTAGGCAGAAGTTGTGAGATGCCTGAAGCACCTTGTGGGTTCAGGATCGCTACCTCTGTCTAGGATCTAGCTTTGACAGCTCTATGCCAGTAAATCCCAGGAGTCCTAACCAGTGGCGTAACTGCCATGGGGACATTTGGGGACAAATGCCCCAGGCGCCCCGTGGGAGTCACATGGAGGGTGCAAAAATCCCCACACTTTTGGGAAGGAGGGGTTGTGGCTGGGGCTTGGCGCAACATGCACATATTGTGCCAAGGCCCGGCCATGCCCCTCCTCCTTCTCAGAAGTGGCTGGACCTCGACCTGCGCCTGTTGGCTGGCCTCCAGCCGTGGGTGTGATCTGGAGAGCACGGCCATGGCTGGAGGCTGCCGATGGGCACAGGGGCAGCATGCACATTGTGCTGAGGCCCAGCCACACCCCTCCACCTTCCCTGAAGTGGCTAGGCCTTGGCGTGATGTGTGTGCATGCTGACCTTTTGGCTTGTTGTCATGTGACCATGCAGCTACCTACACCCAGAGGAGTGCTTTGGCAACTGGCTTTTTGGCCAATATGTTTCTAAAGCAAAAACATATATAAATAATATTCTGGGGGTGTCAGGGGCCATAACAGAGGTGTGTGAGGATGAGCTGGACGTGGATGAGAGTATGTGTGTTGTGTGGTAGTAGTGGGTGAGGCACAGAGAGTGAAAGTTACCTGCATGTGTGTGAGGGGGGGAACCCCACCTGACGTCTCACACAGCAAAGTGTGTATGTGTTTCACTTCCACTCGTATTACCTAACAGTATTACCTATTTACTGTTTTCACTGCTCATCTCTGCCCATCTGAGCAAACATTCTAAGCCCTCATACCAGCCCCTCAGGCCACAGACAGACAGGCTGCACAGACATTCTAAGGGTGACAGTTAAACACAGCCAGCTTCATGGTCTGGTGCGCCAGGAAAAAGACGTTTTACCTGGCTCAGGTATGGACTTTCGGCGATATGAAGGTCCGATTACCTGCCCGCAACAGGGAGGGACATCATGTGAAAATTTGGGGGCGATACGTCCAACTGTTTCGGCGACTTGAAATGACTCCTAATGAAAGTAAAAGCAGAAAGTGTTAAAGCAGCACTGAACATCAGGACAGCAAAAGAAATGACTAATGAGAAATTACACAAAGCTGATGGTGAAGGAATTGAAATTGTTAAAGATTTTTCTATTCATTTGCTCATCATCAAAAAGGTGACCTCAACCAAGAAATCAGAAGAGACTGAGACTGGGAAGGGCAGCCATGAAGGATCTAGAAAAGATTATTGAAGATAAGGACATGTTACTGATGACCAAAATCAAGATCAGTCATCTCATTAATTCCCCATCACTGTGTGAAAGCTGGCAGGAAAAAAAGTAGATTCCTTTGAAATGTGGTGTTGAAGGAGAGTTTAATGGATACCAAAGACAGCCAATAAGACAATTCAGGGTTCACATCAAGCCTGAACTCTCCCTAGAAGCTAAAAATGAAACTGAGGCTGTGATGCTTTAGTCACATCAAGACAAGACAAGACTCACTGGAAAAGACAATCATGCTAGGAAAAGGGGAAAGCAGCAGGAAAAGAGGAAGACCCAACCTGAGATGCATGGACTCAACCAAGGATCCCACGGCCCTCAATTTGCAAGACCCAAGAAAAGCCATTAAAGGTAGGACATTATGGAGGTCATTAATTCATAGTTCTTGCCATTAGTCAGAAGTGACTTGATAGTACCTAAGAAACGCACCACTTACTTAAGGGAATATCACTTCCAATTTTCTTGTGGCTAGAAGATAAAGGTGTCCCTTTTCTATAATTGGCTTTACATTGTCACTTGAAAAGTGAACACAGGTGATCCCTTGACAGCCTTGCCTTACCTCGCTGTACTCTATTTCTTTCAGTGTTTTTCACCTAGCAAGGCTAGAAGCAAGGCAAGTTGCAGCAGCAGAAGGCCATTGCTTTCACATCCTGCACGTGAGCTCCCAAAGGCACCTGGTGGGCCACTGCAAGTAGCAGAGAGCTGGACTAGATGGACTCTGGTCTGATCCAGCAGGCTAGTTCTTATGTTCCTGTACTGGATCCTGGCCAGGAAAAAATATGGTCCAAACACTGGAGTAAGATGCAGGATAAGGTGGGGTAACTTCCTCTGATCTGCACACTCTCGTTTTCTTTAAAAATATACAAACCTCTCCATCCCTCTGCCCACAACTGAGACAGATGCCTGACTTTTCCTCTGACTGGGCTAATAATTGCTGGGAAGGCATTTGTGTTAGTAAGAAACTGGAGCTTGGTGCTTTTATAAGAAATTGCAGGTGCTGTGAGACCTCAGATCCCAAATCAGCATTTGTCCCTGATGCAGAAAGACTAATTTTCTTAATGGCTGCCTCTTCTCTAGTTTGGCTGCATTTATTTTCACTGTTATCTCCCCACATCCACCCCCATCTCTACAGCCTTGCCAGCCGGCAAAGTGTTCACTTCTACAGGGCAGGTGAGCTGATTCTGCCTCGCCTACCATGGGGGAGGTGCAACCCACAGCCTTTGGCCTCTGCCTCATCTGTAGTGGCTGCCTGCCAGTAGGTCAAAGCTAAGATTAATTTGCAGACATGTGCAGGTAGCAGAATATCTCAAGCAACCAGATCCTGCAATTATGTTGTAAAAAAGCTCCCCCCCTCCGAGGAGTGAGATGGTGAAATATCTGGTGGAAAATAGAAATGCTGAGAACAAAAATGCCAATCAGGCTGAGTCTGTTTGGCAGGAAGTTCTCTGGTTGGGCATCATCCCTGCCAAACGCCCACCTGCTGGTGCTGAGTCACTCTCTCCTCCGGCTGCCCAGGAAACAGAAGCCAGGTGGTGAATCACTGGTCAGATCTGAAATTTTCTGACCAGCCCAAAGAATCAGAAATAATTGTCTTAAAAGTTTACAGTATTTCCAATTTTCTTGAATGAGTATTGTTCAGAACAGATTTTGATTATTAAATTTCAAACTACAGGCATTATATTTAGCAAATGTATCCTTTTGTGCTGGTCCCCAAATCATTTTTTGTATATGATTTGTACATGAGAAACCCTATTTTGCTTTGAATGATTATGTAAATTATGATTATGATTATGAATGATTATGAATGATGAATGATTATGTAAACCAAGATTATGTAAATTAGGGTGAAGGTGGCATTTATAGGGAAGTTGCAGGAAGGGGTACTTAACCCTTCCACCAGTGCAGATATTTCTCTCAGCTGACCTTAAATCTGGTTTTGGAGTCCAGCTGGGTTGTGTCTTTTAAGTGGTGGGGGTACAGTTGCAAAGAGGATGTGCAAGTCAGGGGAAATACCCCTTGAGTTGGGAAAATGCCTCCTGGGGCTATGTCCTGAATCCAGTTTCCAGAACACAGTGCAATTAGGGATTGCCACAACCGCCGAGGATCTCAAGCCGTGCACTTTGGGTAGGTTGAGCAAAGTGCTTCTTTCTTCTGTGACCCTCTGCTCCCTCCATTTCAGGATGCCAGCTGGTAGAGCGCGGGGGCCAAAGGGGCGTCTCCAGCCCAGGCTCCTGTTAGTTATATTACTTTCGCTTGAAAAGTCAGTGGCTGCTCAGAGGACGCCATTCTCCCTCCACGCTCTCCCCGCACCAGCCACCCACCTCAAAGAGGATAGAGGAAATTAAAGCCAGCATGTCGGAAGGGAAGATTTCCCCCCAGGAAGCTATTTGTTAATTCTTCTCCAGAAACTGACTTTACAGTGAACCAAAAACAGTGTCCTAATTTTACTGCTAATGTGAGGTGGATTCCAGATGTTGATGCAAAGGCAGCCTCACCACATCGAGAGCTTACAAGAAAGTCCTGTCCTGGTCACTCAGAGGAAACCAGTCAGGAGAATCGCAGCTCTTGTTTTGTCTGGTACTTCCTTATAAGTTCCGGTGGTAAAAGCTGTGGGCCTGGAATCTCCTGTGTGGAAAATAAACACAGTACGCTTGTCATATTTGTCATGTGGAAAATGAAAGAAAACAACTTCAGTTAAGAGTTTGCAGTAATTCCTATGTGACTGGTTTTAAACTAGTACACATGTTACACATGAAATTACATTAAGCTTATCAGAAAAGAATGAAGATGCTTAGTGCAGGCAATGGGGGCTGGAAACTGACAGCAGTGGTATCTGAACTGGACCCAGGGGGGAAGCGGGGGAAGGGGGGAGAACTAACTGCTAAACGGCTTCCAGAATGGTCAACAGTGGCAGATTTTAATCTGGAGAACCAGGTTTGTTTTCTTGTTTCTCCACCTGAGCCTGCTGGATGATCTTAGGTAGTCCCAGTTCTCCCAGAACTCCCTCCGCCCCACAGGGTGTCTGTTGCGGGGGAAGGGGAGGGAAGGCAATTAGAGGCTGTTCTGGGACTCTTCTTTATACAGTAAATGCTTTGTTATCCAGAACATTATTACCTGGAACATTCAGTTAACTGACATCATCTGGAAGGCAAACTCCTCCTCCACAGCCAGACTTTTATGACACTGGACAGGTGCAGGCTGCACTCATGCCCACAAAGCCCACATATTGATATATTTATTGTTTAAATGTGACTAATCCTGTCTGGAATTTGCATGTTGTGATGTGTGGTGCAGGTTCAATTTGCCAGTCCTCCACCTGAAGCCTGCTGGGTCACCTTGGCCACTCTAGGGGAAATTATCTCTAGGGGAAAGATGACACTGTAGAAGAATGTTAACCCCAGGATGAAATCAAGCTATTGAGAATCGGTATACTGAGGAAGATACCTTCGAAAACGCATTCAGACACGTGGTGCGATTCTATACAGGATTCTCATTTTTCCATGTACTCAAGGCACAGGAGTGAATGAATGGACTCAAGGCACAGGAGATATCAGCTCTGTTGTGAAGTTCAATCTGGGAATTACAAAAAAAATGGAGATATAAAATTTCTGTTGGAATTGAACAGTGTGGTCTCATATGGACTTGTGAATGACTGTTTGTCAATACAGTTGGTGAAAATTTGTGTAGTTCCATTTTGAAACCATACAAAATAGGGACATACTAAGAAAATTTTGGAACTCATTAGTTTAAAGTCACATATGGACCTTGTCATTATATCTTGAACGAAATGATGAAATTGTATTTTGATATGAGTTATTGACACTGGCACTTTATATATATTATGCACTTTAATTTTCTCATTATAGTAGATTAGAATAAGGTTAGCATTAGTGTAAGTGGATTTACATGTGTGCAATAATAATGAAAAAATAACTTTGAGTAAATGTTGCTTTGAATTATTGTAAATGATGTCTACATACAAATCCAGGTCAGTGTGCCAATTTTGAATTTTTGAGTTGTTTGGTTCTATTGCATAACCTTGGCCACTCACAGTCCTCTTGGACCTCTCTCAGCCCCACCTATCTCACCACGTGCCTCTTGTGGGGAGAGGAGGGGGAGGCGACTGTAAGCCATTTTGAGACTCCTTAAATGTCGAGAAAAGCAGGGTATGAAAACCAACTCTTCTACTTATAATCAAACACACACCTCTTAGAACAAACTAAAACAACCAAGACCACAAGTAAGCCATCCTCTCCCTCCCGATACAAGGACAGGGAAGGGAGAGCTCTTGAATGAGTGATGCTCCCTGATCCAATGGGGATGGGAAGTGGATGATTACAGGGAATCTGTGCAGAAAAAGTTCAAGGCAACAGAGTATCATGGAGAGAAGAAGGGCCTGCAAAGCAGCTGCACAAGTATTCGGGTAGTAGGAAGACCTGACACACTTTCCACTGACTTTTCATGGGGAAAGGTCCCGTAGTTAGATATGGGATCCCACTTCCCCAGGTTGAGATTTGTCCAAGTTGTCTTGTCTTGTAGGAGCAGCAGTGGCGTAGGAGGTTAAGAGCTCGTGTATCTAATCTGGAGGAACCGGGTTTGATTCCCAGCTCTGCCGCCTGAGCTGTGGGACTTATCTGGGGAATTCAGATTAGCCTGTGCACTCCCACACATGCCAGCTGGGTGACCTTGGGCTAGTCACAGCTTCTCGGAGCTCTCTCAGCCCCACCTACCTCCCAGGGTGTTTGTTGTGAGGGGGGAAGGGCAAGGAGATTGTCAGCCCCTTTGAGTCTCCTGCAGGAGAGAAAGGGGGGATATAAATCCAAACTCTTCTTCTTCTTCTATGTGTATTTGACTGGACAGTTTGAAGGTAACTTGCTGTCAAAATTGGGTAGGAAGATTGGGTAGGAAATTTGGGTAGGAAGATTAGTATTTGACATTCCAAGGTGGGGCAGTCAATCACTGGATGGTTTCAGCATATTGACAAAGAGACAGGTGAAAGATGGCTTGAACTGTCCCCTTGGTGGCTCATGCTGGGTGGATTGGAAGTTAGGCTGCCCTTGTCAGTGGCTGGATTGCATTAGTGGTAGCTGGAAATGGTTCACATTTGGTTGACGTAGCTCTTGGAGACAGGAGTCTGATGAGGCATGCCTTGGAGCGAGGGGGATGTCGATGCTTTATGCATTCTAGAGACATCCAGACTCTGTGGTAGAATTTACCTTATCATGGCAGACCAGGTAGGTTTCTGAGACTCATTTTAAGGATCCCTCCTGTGCTTTGGCTTTCAAGAGGGCCCCCTTCTAAACAACTAAGGGGAGACGGGGGGGCTCGGCAGGCGGAGGGGAGTCAGGGGTCTCATCGTAGGATAGTTGTCGTGTGTTGTGATGCTGAACATTTTCTACAGCTTTTTATCAAGACTTCAATTCTAGCAAAATATATTTCCCAAATGTCAGTAGAAAATTGATGAGTAAATTTTGGCTGCAATCCTAAGAACACTTTTCTGGGAGTAAAACCCGTTGAATGCAAAGGGCCTGAGCAGAGCTGCTTAGGATCACTCACATCATAAAGTAAAATAAAATCATCATAAAATAAAAAATCCATCCATAACAGATGAATAAAGTATCATGAGGCAATATTTTGAGAAGTTTTTATGGATGATTACCAAGCAACAAATAGTTTACAGAAAGCCATATTACTTATTAGTATTTCATCAAATTATCCCGAAATGCTGAGGCCCTGCAAATTGAAGTGGAATTTGGCCACATAACTTGATCTTTCACTACTTCATCCCTACAACATGATGTGGCCCAGCAGATCTTGGCATTTCTCAGATACATCTTGCCTTGATTCTTAAAGATGGCTACATAATCCTTTGGCACCCTGGAGTTTTTATCACATCATGGAAAGATGAATGCGGTTGATGTGATAGGACAACTCCTTGTATCTTTCCACTCAAAAATCCTCGTACATTGAAAAAAAAGGCTCAAGCTATTAGCAGTTTATCTGTCACTGTCTTACCTTGGGTGTAACAATTCAAATGTATTTCCAGTGTAGCCTTCCGTCCCACATGCTGTTCCGGATAATTTAGGGCAACAGCAAAACCAAATCAAAAAACCAAACTTTTCCTTATTTCCTATAAAACATTTAGGCAGCTTCCTATTCCAAGAATAAACTGTATTTTGTTTGACTGAATTGCAAACAGATGTGTACCCAAAAAAGCGGCTTGCCACAAAACCATTGCAGTTTTGCTATTCAAGAGAACCACACAAGTTTGATTCACCTTTGACTGTCTGCAGTCCTATGAGCTTACTTCTTCAAAGTGAACTTGCGTTAAGTCTGGTCCCCTTGGTCAATAAACAGACTCTGGATTCTTGATCAGTAACCTTTATTAGAAGCTTGTGAAGTACCCAGCTTCAGAAAGGCATTTCTGCCAGACCAGGCTTTCTTGGAGCCCTTTATTCCCAATTGATCCCCCCTCCTTTTCCCCCCAGAGAAAGTGTGAAGAGAATTGTTTAGAGGCTGCGGTGCCTCAAGGCCATGATAGAGATAGATACAGCCACCTGGTTAACCTCCCCCCTCAGGGCAACAGGTACATCCCGTTTCTCTTGGGGGATGATAACTTAGCCTAGTTATCTACAATCTGTGTTAAACCCATAAAGATCAGAAGAGAGAGGAAGAGAAAAAGCCCTTTGCATATATCAATCAGGTTACATATATTTTGCAATGATTACATTGAAGTCAAAGTACCCCTCAATCTCCCAGCGCCGATCCTGACAGGAACTCATCTGGCCACAAAAAAGAGAATGTTCCTTCTACTTCCTAGTGATTAATGGAATTTTAAGTTAAAGTATGGCTAATTGTACCCCATAATATCAGTGGAATGTAGGGAAGGCTAACCTTTTCTGCATGGGGCACAGAGCTTAGTGGGTTGTAAGGAACCCAATGCTTCTTCTGTAGCCATCAGTTAATTATCTGAACAACCCATGACCACTAATGCAATTCTCTGTCATTTTATCATCTTGAAAAAAAACCTGAGACTTATTTATCAAAGCATATTTGAGCCATGCACACTTAGAGACCCCACCGAAGGCACCTAACATCTTTTTAAAGGTCATGTATTTGCCTTCTTATGTGACCTTCCTTCTGTGAGTGCTCCTCTACATGGACTTTTGGGCTAGCATCTAAAGAGCCACTGCCTGTACTTCCCAGGACTAGCGTGTGCCTGGTGTTTGGTTTTTTTTTAACTTTCTGTTTGTATAACTGAATCCCATTTCCTTTCAAAAGCACTTTGCCATATAGGGTGGCAGAACACAAGCATCACACACACACACACACACACACACACAAGCAATTTCACTTGCATAAAGAGTATCACCTACTTTTCAAAAAACAAACTTCCCTGGCAGATATTATCAGTCTGTCCCTGAGTTCAGGGGTCTTCTTGGGAATATTGAGTGTGTGTGTGGGGGGGGGGGGTGAAGCTGCTGTTCATGAAGGTCATTCTTAGATCCCTTTGATCTAGCCATCTACTGCCAGGTTTCCAATTTGTCATTCCTGGATAAGGTAATTGGATGGGCAGTGGCTGAGCAGCTCTTTCTTGCAGGATGCATCAATCCGAAACTGTTTTCAGTCCAGCTTCCAACCTGGTCATGGGAGGGATATTGCCCTGGTCCTCTCCCCAATCATCTTCAACACCTATGAGCACCTCCCACCCAGATAGTCAGGAGTTTAGAGCTGGGTTGTCATCACTATGCAGAGGACACCCAGCTGTATCTACTAATGGATGGTCAGCCAGATGTCTCCCTGAAAAATCTGGCCAGGTGCCTGGAGGCCGCGGTGAGATGGTTGAAACAGAACTGCCTGAAATTGAACCTATCCAAGAGAGAGGGCCTGTGGCGAGGCTGGCAGGGCTTGGGCCAAGGGATCCCGGGGAGAGCCAGGGAAGGTGACTGTCAGCCACTTTGAGACAGCATAGAAAAGGGGGTTATAAAAACCAACTCTTGTTATTCGTCCCATCTCTGCCAAGCCCAACAGCTGGCCCCATCCCTATCCCACTGTGACCTGGCTAAAGTGACCCATGCAACACTCACCTCTAGATGGGTCTACTGCAGGGGTAGGGAACCTGCGGCTCTCCAGATGTTCAGGAACTACAATTCCCATCAGCCTCTGTCAGCATGGCCAATCTGGAGAGCCGCAGGTTCCCTACCCCTGGTCTACTGTAACTCACACTAGGTAGTGCTGCCCTTGAAGTTGATCCGGGAATTACAACTGGTCCGGAACTCGTCCTTACTGAGCACACAAACAACCCGTGCTCTGCCGACAGCATTGGCTCCAGGCTCAAGTGAATGGTTTTGATACTTACCTTCAAAGCCCTAGTTGGTCTTGGACCATCAGATCTAAGGGTCCGCCCCTCCTGATCTACCCCCAGAGAGTACTACGCTCATCAGGAGACAACTTCTCAGTGATCCCTGTTCCCAGAACTATCCAACTGTCCTCAACTGGAACCATGACCTTTTGGGCTTTGGTCCCAGCTTGGTGAAACTCTCTGTCTAGTGAGACTCATAAGCTGAAGGACGTCTTGTTATTGAACAGTCCAGGGGCACAGCACCTCACCTGGACACCAAGGACTCTAATGTAGAATCCAAAGAAACTGTGCCTTCAGAACTGGCTCCTCACAAGGAAATGCAGCAGGCAGAGCCATCTCCAAGCCCTCCCTTGCAAGCTCAGGCAGAGCCTGATGCTGTGCAGCTGGGAAAGACATCAAGGATCTCAGAGGAGGCCCGAAGGAGGCAGAGGCTACAGTCCCAGGGTCAAAGGGGAAGTGCTCACATGGCTGCTAGGCATGGCAGAAGGGTCTGTGAAATGGAGGCATCAGCATCTGAGGATTGAGCTCTTGCAGAACCCTCCCTATACAAACCCTCTGTTGGTTGCAAACTCTGCCTGGGTGCAACGAGTGTACTTCCTGGTCTCCCTCTGACCTCCATCTCCCAGCCTGCCTGATCTCCTGTCTGTGGCTTTACCACACTTTTGTCTGCTCAAGCTCTGGACTGACTGTCTTCCCTGACTGGTTGACTATGCCTCACGTGCTGCTCACCTTGCCTGTGGCCTGTCTGGCCACACTCTGGCTCCTGCCTGCCTGTTTGGGTCATTGAGGGCAGACCTCTTGGGGTCAGGTGTGTCAGCAACCACTATGGCTGTTTTTGCATGGTCAAAATATCCCAGGGTGAGCACAAAAAATATCCCTGTGCAGCCAGGAATTCCACACGGTTCCCAAAGCTGCCCTGGGTCTGCCCTGGTTTTGCATCGCTATTTTTCCTTAGCTCTGCAACCTCAAAAAACTGCCAAACTTTAAAAAATGCTCCTGTATGACCCCCCTGACCCTGCTGCCATGCAAACACCACAGGAGCCGAACCGGGGTATTTTTCCTGCCTCACCGCTCTGGTCTGCCCCACCAATCAACAGGCACCGGGAGCAACAAATGTTTGCACTGGCTTTGGAATTGCTTGGTTTTGCTTGAGAGAATCACTGACCTCCTGTTATTTTTGCTCCCCCCATTTTCTGTCATAAAATCCATGGCTGCTTGGGAGAATCACTGCCCTTTTCATCTCCCCTCCCCATTTTTTCTGTCTTAATCCACGGTTTCTCCCTCTGGGTCACAAATACCCCTGAGGGGACCTATTTCCTTATTTATGGCTGGAAATATTTCTGACTAAAATTGTGCTGTATGAAACTTTGTCATCAACTCCTTTGCTGAGAACACTTCCACACCGTCCTGATTCCGTCTTTACTTTTCTCTTTAAGCACATCAGTATAAGCAGAACATTTCTTTACGATTCACAAAGTGGCTCCATTTTGCCCCTTTGATTTCAACACAAAGCCCCTCAAAGAAATAAGTCATGTAAAGGGCCAAAACTGAATAAAAATAGCTGGATGAGTTTTCAAGCCTGGCCACACAGCGGGCGTACCTGCATTTGCAAATTGGTGAATTAATAGCATGCTTTGGTTCCTGCTTATAACTTGGGTAGAAGGACATCTATCCTAGCTTGGTTGTTGCACATGACCAGAGCCCTTTGCTGCAAAGAGAGTGAAAAATGTGCCGAAAAGCTTTAGAACAGACTGACGGAACTCTTTGCTTGCAAGTCTAGAGCCTCTGACTAGATGCTACCAAGTGCCTCACTTGACATGCAGAAATTTGATTTGATTTTTTTTCTCTAAACTCTGGTCCTCACCTCCCAAAATGCTCTGGAGGGCTGACTTTGCACAGGCCGAACAGAACCATTTGGGGTCCAAAACTTGCCCCTCAAATGCTTCTTACCCGTTATATTTGACTGAACCTGGGTCAAATAAATAAAAGTGGCTAAATTAGCGACTTTTTCCCTTCAACCCAGGTTTCAGCGCTTGCCTGTGCGAACTATGGCAAGCAGGAAGCGTTCAATTCCCACTCATTTCTGTCCACCATTATGGAATGGCCTCAGGCGGCCGCCATTAGCATAGATTCTCTAATAGGTGGCCGTCATGCCATGCAGGTAGGTGGGGAGATTCTTGGCTGCATAGTTTGTATGGAAACTGTGCCTTTCCTGTGTGAGCCGCACTGCTTCCTGCCGCCAGGATCCCAGCAAGAATGGCTACTGATGATGAAAGAGCCAATCATAAAAGTGAGATCATGCATAATAGTAACTTTTCAACCTTTCGGGCAGAAGCTGTTCAAACACATTTTCTGGCGTGTGTGTGTGTGTGTGTGTGTGTGTGTGTGTGTGTGTGTGTGCGTGCGCGCGCGTGCGTGCGTGCGTGCGTGCGTGTTGTCAAACAACAGCTGACTTATGACAACCTCACAGACTTTAAAGGCAAGAGATGTCCCGAGGTGGTTTCCCATTGCCTGCCTCTGTATAAACCAGGGGTCTGCCACCTGCGGCTCTCCAGATGTTCATGGACTACAATTCCCATCAGTTCATGGACCACATGTTCATGGACTACAATTCCCAATTGGCCATGCTGGCAGGGGCTGATGGGATTTGTAGTCCATGAACATCTGGAGAGCCGCAGGTAGCAGACCCCTGGTCTAAACTGAGAGAGGCAGGCTTCATGTGGAGGGGTGGGGAATCAAACCTGGCCTTCCAGTTTAGAGTCGGCTGCTCTTTACCACTCTTTTCATGCTCTTTTCATGCATACATCTTCAGTCACACAGTGGAGATCCTTGTGGTGCGGCTGCAGCTGCTGCCAAAACAATTTGTTTCATCCACACAGTCAATCAGATCTCCGGTGGCCAATCCGGTGTACAAAATCCTCAGCTGGCTGCACCCACTTTCCAAAAACAATGGGCAGGTACCAGAAAAGGTGTCTGTGGATACTGCAGTGCCCACAGGGACTATGTTAGATTCTCTGAATTCTTAGCTCTCAGTTAGAAAAACCCAAATCTCTAGATCCTTTCATTGCAGGGATACAAGGGGAAAGGCATCTCTCTGCAACAAAAGCAGCCAGTCTCTACTAAAAACTGAAAGCTGGGAATTCACAGAAACTGAAACAGAATGTAAGGAATTCCGAAAGAAGCAGAAATAAAAGGCATTGGTTCAAAGTCTGTTTATTCAGACACTTCAGAAAGCACACATACACGGGATGGCGAGACTGCCCGCTCCCGCCTAAACTACAGGTTATAAACGTTCCCCCCCCCTTACCACCCAGTCACATTCTCATGGGAACGGAATGCTAGTTTCAAACATCTACGATAAGGCCACTAGCAAGGTTACTCTAGCAGAATCTGGCTTCTCGCCCGGCCGAAGGAATTCTGTCAAGGCCAGACGGCAATCAGAAGGGCGAACTCAACCGGCATCTTTACACTCTGCTTCCCCTAAGAATGCCCCCCCCTTTCCCTCCCGGCTTATGAGGGAAGGCTTTATGAAAAGCATCAATTAATGACGGGGCGTCGATGTTCTCAGCATAAATCCATTGATTATGGCCGGATGAATACCCAACCCAAGAAACCAAATACTGCAGACGTTTGCGGGAAAAACGGGAGTCCAGGATAGCATCGATTTCGTAATGCTTATGGCCATCAATTATAACCGGTGGGGGTGTCTCTGGAGGGCCGTGCCAGACATCGGAAGCGGGAGCCTCCTTGAGCAAGCTGGAATGAAAGACGGGATGAATGTTACTTAAAGAGTTAGGCAGTTCTAAACGGGCAGTAACATCATTAATCACTTTTGTAATCCGAAAGGGCCCCACAAATTTCTTGCCAAGTTTGGAGTACTTGTGTACATCTCTAAGATTTTTGGTCGATAAATAAACCCATGCCCCAACACGTAAGGGGAACTCTGAGCGATGTTTGTCCGCCTGCGTTTTTTGCGATTCTTGGGCTTGTACTAGGGAAGACTGTACTGTTTTCCAGCCCTCCGCTAGGGAAGAAATCCATTGATTGAATTCCGGAGGTTGCAATGCTTTCGTAGGTAGTTGGGGCAGCGGGGGAAAGGACCGACCAGAGACAATTTCGAACGGGGTTTTCTTGGTGCTGCTATGAATTGCATTATTATAAGCATACTCTGCAAAAGGGAGCAACTCGCACCAATTGTCATGATGATAGTTGGTGTAACAACGTAAATATTGTTCTAGCGTTCTGTTGGTCCTTTCCGACTGACCGTCACTTTGAACGTGGTAGGGGGCGGCGACCGCCGGGGTTGCTCCCAACAACTCCAGGAACGCCTTCCAAAACTTAGAAATGAATTGGGGCCCGCGGTCAGATACCACCTTGTCAGGAGAGGAATGCAGACGGTAGATATGTTGAATAAACAACCGGGCCAATTTGGGAGCGGATGGGATGGTAGTGCAAGGAATGAAATGTGCCTGCTTGGAGAAAAGATCCACCACCACCCATAAAACAGTGTTACCATGGCTTTCCGGCAGGTCTGTGATAAAATCCATTGAGATGACCTGTCAGGGTCGAGATGCAACGGGGAGGGGTTGCAACAGCCCATGGGGCTTTCCGGGTATTGATTTGGCTTCAGCACAGACCGAACACCCCTTGATATAAGTCTCAATGTCTTTGCGCATTGAGCGCCACCAAAACTGACGACGTGCCAAATGTAAAGTCTTTAGGAACCCAAAGTGTCCTGCCTGACGAGCATCATGACACGTCGCGAGAACCTGCTTCCGCAAAGGAGGCGGAACGTACCAGCACACCCCCCCTTTTCCAAACACCATCCTCTAAACGTAGCTGTGAGTCAAATTCCTCCGCTGGCAGATCTTGGACCCCCGCCTCCATGAATTGTTGCAGGAAGGGGGAGACGATGTCCGGAACGGGCGGAGGAGAGGCAGAGACCTGGGAGCGGGTGACAGCCAACCCCAATTGGGAGGGGGTGAGAATGGTGCGTGGGATAGCCCGTAGCGAAGTCTCCCCCCCTTCCCCTGGGAGACGAGACAGCGCATCAGCCAGTTTGTTGCTTTTACCAGGGAAAAAATGAACTGTGAAGGAGAATCTGGAGAAGAAATCCGCCCAACGTAACTGTTTCCATGACATTTTTGAGGGGTGGAAAGGGCTGCCAGATTTTTGTGATCGGACCAGACCTGAAATGGGTGTTTGGCACCTTCCAACCAATGGCGCCAAGTGCTCAGTGCTGCTTTGATGGCTGCAGTCTCTTTATCCCCTACTGTCCAATTCAGTTCGGGACCTGAAAACTTTTTTGATAAGTAAGCACACGGCACCAGTTTGTCATTTTTATTTTTCTGCAAGAGGGCAGCGCCCAACGCTTTGTCCGAAGCATCCACATGAACGATGAAAGGGAGGTCAGGATCCGGGTGTTTCAAAATCGGCTCGGTGGTGAAAGCCGTTTTGAGCTGTTGAAATGAAGACTGACATGCGGGGGACCATAGAAGGGGGGCTCCAGGCTTAGACGCCTGGGAGTCCTTTTGCCCTTTAGTGCGTAATAGGTCTGTGAAGTGGTAAAGGCAAGTTCAGCCAATTGAGGAATGAAATCCACGATAGAAATTCGCGAAACCTAGAAACGACTGTAATTCCCTTCTGTTGGTGGGAGCTGGCCAATCAACCACCGCGACAACTTTGGCTGAATCCATCTCAAGCCCGTCGGATGAGATCCGATAGCCCAAATAGTCTATGGAGGAGCGATGAAAACAGCACTTTGATAATTTGACAAGAGGGAGTTATCTAGTAGACGTTGCAATACCTCCCGAACCAGTTTTCCATGCTCTTCAATATTCTGTGAGTAGATTAACACGTCATCCAAGTACACCACGACTCCCTTATACAGTAGGGCTTGCAGAACCTCATTGATAAGGGCCATGAAAGCCCTGGGGCCCCAGATAATCCGACTGGCATTATTCAATATTCATATTGACCAAACTTTGTATTGAATGCTGTCAGATGTTCATAACCCTCTGCAATACGGACCCTATAATAAGCCTCCCTCAAATCCAGTTTAGTGAAGATCCGCCCTTTACCCAAAGCATCTAAAAGGTCCTTTATTAAGGGTAAAGGGTACTTGTTTGAGATTGAAACAGCATTTAAACCACGATAGTCCGTACAAAGTCACAAGGAGCCGTCTTTTTTCTTAACAAAGGGACTGGGGCTGCATGAGAGTGCTTAGTAGCTCGCCGTATGAACCCGCGAGCCAGGTTCTTTCGGAATTCCAGGAGGATTTTGCAATCAGTGTCCCTATGGGGGGGTAATTGATCACACTCCTGCTCCTCAAATACTCTGGACAAGTCCTGATATGCGTGTGGTATTTCTGTGGGGCTAGGAGTTGAAAGCACATTCAAGGAATTGTTGTCTATTGGTTTTTCATCAATTACCGGGTTTTCCCCACCGTTCATATGGTCCCCGCAAGGGGGGTCAGTGAAACGGAGGATGCATTCTTTCCACATGATGGTTGGTTCATGTGCGAGCAACCATGGCATGCCTAAAACAATGGAATGCTTGGCTACAGGAGCAAGTATAAAGCTTAATTTTTCCCAATGTTCCGCGCAGCGGAGAAACACTGGTTGGGTCTTAAACCGAGCCGGACCTTCAGCTCCCAACGGACTGCCATCCATTTGAGTAAAGGGAATAGGTTTAAGTAAAGGAACCCGGTCTAAACCAAGCTCTTCAGCCACCTGTGGCCTCATGAGGCAGTGGAAACAGCCCGAGTCTACGAGTGCGGAAGCTAAAATGCGCGATCACGTTTAGAGGGGTTGGCTAAAGATGTCAGAATAGTAATGGGAGCACTGCCTTCACTCACCGCATCTGGAGCGGGTCCAACTTCCACCGGCGCAGTTGAAAGGCAGACAGCCAAGTCATCCTCCTCTAAATCCTCTTCGAAAGCAGCTTTAGTTGTTCCACGAGGCGGCGGCCCCGATTCTTGCGCCGGGCTTGGCAGTGGGGTGTCGCGGAGCCGGAGCCGGAGATTTTGCTAGGGCAGTTTGAAGCAAAGGTGACCAGGTCCCCCGCAGTAAAGGCACAATCCAAGGCGGCGGCGGCGTTCCGACGTGGTTTCAGTTGCAACAGGGGGGCTTGGTTTACGACTGGAAGGCGCCGGTGTGGTTGAAGTTTTTGGGCGAAGTCGACCACCTCGCTGGGCATGGGCAAGACGTGTGGCTACCTGCCTACCAATTTCGATCCACTCGGCCAGCGGTCTGTGGGATCCGAAAAAGGAGCACTGTTTCGCGAAGCTTTACATCCATTGCCTCAAAGAAATATTCACATTTCATGCGTTCAGGCCAGTCAGGAGGAAGTTTACTGGCCGCCGCATGAAATTCTCGAGCAAATTTGGCGAAAGAACGATTGCCCTGTTGGATGGTTTTTACTATTTGTATTGCGTTATTTTCAGCATCCGGATCTTGGAAACGAAGGCGCAGCACTTGCAAGAAGGCCGCCACCGTGCGGGTGTCGTCAGCTTGTAGTTCATAAAGAGTCACGAACCATTCTGCAGCTACCCCATCTAGCACTGACCCAATATCTCGCACTTTCTCCCGTTCAGAGCGATACAAGTCATCGAATTCTTGCATATGGGCATCCAGTTGCAAGATGAAATAAGGGAGTTTCGATGCTGTCCCATCAAAGCGGGCTGGGATGGGGGGTCTGTAGAAACCCCTCCCTGCAGCTCTAGGCATCTGTTGCGGCGGCTGGTATATCGGGGCTGGACCTTGAGGCAATGGAGGGGGTGGTTGGAACGGAGGTGGTTGCGGTGCCCCGGGTTGTTGGCCCACCGGTACTGGTCCTCGTCCCGCCGCCCCACCGGGGGGAGGAAGAACAGCGGGTGCGCGGGGAAGATTTTCGACCCGGATGGGGGCCCTGGCCAATGTAGCTTGTTGCCTCAGCAATTCCCGTTCCAGTTCAGCTAGCTCCCTTTCTTTGCGTGCCAGTGCGTCTTGGTGATTATGCAAAGCCACCCTCTCACGTTCTAACTTTTCTCTCTCGGCGCGCTGTAGGGTTAGAGCCAGCTCGGTTTGTGTTTGGATAGCCTTAACACTGTTGCTTCTGCGTTGCAAGTCAAGTTTGGAATGCTCCAGGACTTTGTCATGAACAGTAAGATCCTGTATGAATTGTTGACGTAAAACTTCTTTCTCACGATCCAGTTCAGCCTGGACCTCTTTGCGTTGCTGTTCACGTTCTCTTTGCAAGCATTCCCGCTCCTGTTCCCAAGCCTCACTTTCGCGCTCCCAAGCCCTCTTGGCATCTTCAAGCACGGCCAACTGGTCTTCCCAGCGCTCCCTCGTTGGCTGCGGTTCTGGATCGGGATCCGGGTCGAGTTCCACATCAGGAGGGGCCCCACCTTCCGCTCCGCGAAGCTCCACCCCTAAATCAGCTGCTCCCGGCCCTGGGAACGTAAGCCGGGCTCGATAGCCCCGACCAATCTTGGATCCCACATCTAACGGAGGTGTGGATGTGGGTGCTGTGGGTAACGTCTTGGGACGCGCCCCAGTACTGTGCCACTGCTGTTCTACGGGAATGTCATCGAAGTATCTGTCCAGGAACTTTTCGATGGACTCCTGAGTATCGCCATGTATAGTTGACAACCCCAGCTCCTCAGGAACAGGTTGCATCGGTGGTTTGTAATCCATATGATGCAGGGTAGAGACAAATCGGGTATCGACAGGGGCCCGATCCATAGACAACGCGCCGCCTGTCTCATAAACCTCATGACTGTAAGTCACTTGCTGCTCATCCAATTGGAGGAAAGCCAAGCTCGTACTGAGCCGGGGTTTGGAGAGAGTTACCAAGGAAAGCGATTCTTCCCCCAGTTCCTCTGACCCTGGAAGGGAAGGCTCGAAACCCTCTTTGGGGGCTATCGATCCTTCCACATAGTCTGGAGCATTCAATCCTTGCATGTTGGAGAACACCAAGGATCCACTATAATCCAACACAATGGTTTAGATGAAAAAAAGGAGTCTTGCCATAATGTAAGGAATTCCGAAAGAAGCAGAAATAAAAGGCATTGGTTCAAAGTCCGTTTATTCAGACACTTCAGAAAGCACACATACACGGGATGGCGAGACTGCCCGCTCCCGCCTAAACTACAGGTTATAAACGTTCCCCCCCCCCTTACCACCCAGTCACATTCTCATGGGAACGGAATGCTAGTTTCAAACATCTACGATAAGGCCACTAGCAAGGTTACTCTAGCAGAATCTGGCTTCTCGCCCGGCCAAAGGAATTCTGTCAAGGCCGGACGGCAATCAGAAGGGCGAACTCAACCGGCATCTTTACACAGACGTTGCTATTAAGACAATGTCCCATTATTATTTTTTCACAAAAAAAATGAAAGTCCTGTGAGTGGGAGTGTGTGTGTGTGTGGGGGGGGGGAGAGTAGGCGTTACTAGCAGATGGGGGCAGGGAAACTACCAGGAACTCCTCATACAGAAGCCCCAGCACTGCTGAGCAGAACTGGAACCTGCATCAGTCGCAGGGCAGCCACCTCATTGCAAGAACACCTCATTGCAAGAACAAGCCGCAGAGGATCTCCCCAAGCAATGAGTTTAATGAATACAACTCTGGAGCAGCAGCAGACCATAAGTAAGCTATGTAAACCAACTGCTGATTAAATCTGGATCAAGCTACATCAGTGTACATCCAGAATTAGGCTGGAATTCCATTTCACAATGGTGTTTTCCATTGATGCAGGTGTTCGGTCTCGGACCCTGAAGCCATCAATGGACTCTGTCAGCAGCGTTTAATGATAGGCATCGAAGCACCCAGCTTGACAAAGTAGGTAAGTTCTGAGGAACATGGATTTTGCTACCCATTTCATTCCAATGTTAATCCCCCCTCCTATTTTCCCAAGGAATGTGAGAAAGAGTGAGTTTGGAGCTGAGGCACCCCAAGGTCGGCAATAGATAGAGATAGAGTCACTTGGCATCCTGCCCCCACAGGACAATGGAAACAATCCCATTTCCCATGAGACAAAAGTGTCAGGGGAAAGCCTAGTTATCTATTAGGTGTGTGAAACCATAAAGCAAAAAATCAAGATCAAGGAAAGAATGTCCCAGCAGTGATAACATATAGCAGGCTGGTTACATATATCTTGTAGCAATTACATTGAGCTAGGAATCCATCTTAATCAACTAGATGCAATCCCCCTAATACAGGAATACTAGGAATTTGTTACCCAGAGCTGCTCCTCAAAAAAATGCACAAATGCCAGATTACAGAAATAAGAGCAAGCTTCCGGTGGCCTGTTAGTGAAGTTATGTGGAGACCACCACGTAATACAGTCCCATCTCTTCACAGATTTTTCAGCCTTAGCCCCTTTTTAAAAATTTCCTTGATCTCCATGGTAATTATCAACAGATGCACTGTTCTTACACAGAGACAAAAAAAGTAGCAGCTTTAACACTTTGCCCTTTTAGAACATTTGGGTTCAGTCTAACCAGATGGGTCTACTCTGAGGCTACCCAAAAGGCTGTGACCTTCATGGACAAAACTCACGTGGAAACGAGGCTGCACTACTGAGAAAGGGAACTGACTAAGGCCGAGTTAAAAAAAAAGCAGGCTGGATCCACAGCATTGTCACCGTCAGTCTGTTGAAGGATATCCCCAAAGGAAAGTTAATTGTGCTCCCTGATGAGCTCCTATGCGCGTTTCAGATAAGTTTAAAAAACTTCTTTCACCCTATTCACTCTTTTTATCTTCCAGCACTTCCTTTTAATCCTAAATTGTTTTACTAATTTGAATTGTTTTACTATACAAGCACAGAGTCTGTTAATGCTAGCTACATGCCAGCTGCATTCACTTGATTGGGCTTCGTGTTATCTGAGTCTCCTTTAAAACCTTTAAACCTGTTATCCTTTAGCTATTACTGGTTTTAGTTTTAGTGCATCTTAATTTTTAATAATTTTATTGCTGGGCATGACACCAGCGTCCCATTGTTAGGGATCTTGGTGATCTGAGTCCTTTTTATATTTTTAAACTTTGTTTCTAAAGTTGTTTTTTTTTAGCAACTCTTAGCTTAGCTAATTGTTTTATTGTTTTATTGCATTTTATTCCCCATCTGGCTTTTGAATCTTCTGAGCCTTAGGGTTGTATGGAGGGAAAGTTTTAACTAATCGATCAATTCAAGGAGCCCAATCTCAAACTGTAGCAACAGTTTGTCTTAATCTGTTCTTAATCCATTGACAGAATATGGGTGCTTGAAAGCGTCAGCGTGACACAGAGGATGCAAGCACCTGGCCTGTCCAAAAACAACTAAAAATAAACACCTACTTTGCCACGAGAGACTCTGCTGAGGATTGCTTTCATCATATTGGAGTTCCGACTGCCAATCGGTTTGCCCTGCTGAGTCATCCAGAGACTGAAGAGCAGAACGCAAAGTCATCCAAAGCAAATGAGCACTTTGAATCTACTGAAAACAGCGCCCCTACTGATGACCAACTAAGCCCTGAAACTCCCTTATCTCAACTTAACCACAGTGGGACTAGTAAATGCAAAGAAATTAAGAACGATGCAATGATGCTCTGTAACTTGACAGCAGTAACCTTGGGAAAAAAATTATGAGCATTTAAGATCCCTTGATGGAAAAATAGACAGGCTGCTTAGACAACAAGAACCACGCATGCGCCATGCCAACGACTCTCCTCCCAAAGCAAAAAAGACAGGAAATTCCACATCAGTACAAGCAACCAGTAGCTCTGACCCTGCCACAGAAGTGTCAAATAGTAATGCTGACAGCCAAAGTCCTAGGGGAAAGTGTAAAGTCAGTTATAATAAAAGTTCCCAGCAGCAGCTTAAACTGATGCCTAACAAAATCTGTGTGATTGCATTTAACTATAAAGGAAGCCTCCCTGAATGGGATTCCCTGAGAGATGTCAGATATAAAAAACATTGAGAGCACTGAACTAACCCATCATCAAGTAAGAGATCATTTGGAAATAATTCAATTGAAATCAAGGTATTAAGGACTTCCCATATAGTTTTGCAGATCAAGGACAACGTTAATTATTTCCAGTTGAAAATAATGGTAGATGCTGCTTTTCCTAGTAAAAGCATAGCAGCTGCATGATTATAATTACAAATTGATATTAAGAATTTAGTGACAAAATTTATTTTTACTGCATACCACTTATTACTAGAATATGGATTTAAACTATGGCCGTTTCTGCATGGCCAGAGGAAGCGGCTTCCCACCAGCTTAAATGAATCCGGTAGAGCGTCGAGACCGTTTGCATGGTCTTGTGCGGGCAGTCCCGATGCCACCACTGTCTGCAGGGGTGGATCCATACAGAGCTGCCCAGGCTGTG
This sequence comes from Sphaerodactylus townsendi, assembly GCF_021028975.2. Taxonomy (NCBI): domain Eukaryota; kingdom Metazoa; phylum Chordata; class Lepidosauria; order Squamata; family Sphaerodactylidae; genus Sphaerodactylus; species Sphaerodactylus townsendi. Next base: position 3,355,359 of record NC_059433.1, on the reverse strand, counting down.
AGGAAGACACTTACCTTTGCTTCCTGTGCAGCTCTGGACGGCTGGAAAGACATGCCCCCGGGGGTTGGAGGGCAGCGTGGGTGTCTTCTTCACACCAGAGGGGCCAATTCGCACTGCACCGGCTGGAAGATGGCGCTTTTGGAAAAACTCACCCCCTGAATGAGTTTTTAAAGCGCCATTTTCCCACCATTTCGGGGGCCAGCACCAGCTGTACGAACAGCGCCCCAGGGACGGTGTTTTTTCTGTCCCTAGGGCGCTGTTTTTTGGCTGTGCGGAAACTGCCAAAGACTTTTCTTCTTTTTAAATCAATCTTCCATTTAGAGTTACTCAAATGAGTTCTGTTATTTGTTGCTAAACATGATCGGCTCTTATCATCCAGGCTTATTTCTTCAAAACAAAGTAGAAAGTGCACATTTGTCTATCCTTCCTCTTTGCAGTCGGGCTGTCATTCACCAACCAGAAAAACTACTGAAGCAAGCAGCAATCAACAGACCACTGCAGGATTAATCCTGGATCCACAATAGACCCCACGGGGAAAAACAAGGGTACAGATAATTTTATTGTTCATGAGCAGCTTAGCTTTACCCCACAGGAGCTAATCACTATTGCTTTAATTTTTTCTTAAGTCAACATTCTAGTTTTGAGACTTTTTCCTCTGTAGCCTCCATTTTCTAACATGGTGGATAGTTATTTTGATATTTAAAATTCATGTAGCATGCTCATCTTGTCAGAATATACAGTGGTAGGGTCAATACAGCCTAAATATATATCTATATCTATCTATCTGTATATATACTATTATACTCACTCAGGGACAGCTGTTTTTCCTGCAGCAACTACTTTCCAAGCTGGCAGATCTTTTTTAGTATTCTTGTAGGAGGCACATATTGGTATGTTTTTAGGGTTGATAAAGATGGAGTTGGGCTTCGGGGGATCATTTGTTTAAAGTGCTAATATTTATCTCCTTGATGAAAATATTTTTCAGGTCCAGAAGGGGATGGCCGGAATAGAGTGTACAGGCTTTGAAGGATAATAAAATAGGTAGTGTGTCCATGGTGTTGCCCCAGGCAGGCAATCTCCACTTCAACTGGGGACATTGGCTGGAGACAGAGTGGGGGTGGGGTGGGGACTAGAATTCATAAACTGTGCATACCAGGTCAGTCACTTCCTCCCAAGCACACACGATCAAGTGCAGCATGCAGACTGAGAGAGGGGAGCTGGGGAGAGGGGAGAAGAAGAAGAAGAGTTTGGATTTATATCCCCCCTTTCTCTCCTGCAGGAGACTCAAAGGGGCTTGCAATCTCCTTGCCCTTCCCCTCTCACAACAAACACCCTGTGAGGTAGGTGGGGCTGAGAGAGCTCCGGAAAGCTGTGACTAGTCCAAGGTCACCCAGTGGGTGTGTGTGGGAGTACACAGGCTAATCTGAATTCCCCAGATAAGCCTCCGCAGCTCAGGCGGCAGAGCTGGGAATCAAACCCGGCTCCTCCAGATTAGATAGACGAGCTCTTAACCTCCTACGCCACTGCTGCGGGGGAAGATGGGGAAGAAGGGGGGGCAGAGCGGGGTTGGACTGGGAAGGAGGTGACCCCTCCCCTGCCTGAAGCGGATTCCTCCAGTCACCCTCCTTCACTCGCTGAAGCTGCCTCTGTGAGTGGGCCCACCGGCAGATCTCATTAGTCAGCAGGTGCCCACCTGAGCATGATGCCGGCTGTGAGGGATATCAACTTCTAGCATTAAGCCGAGAGAGTCTCTGGACCAGCTGGGGACCTTCATGTCTCTCCTCCCTCTATTGTAAAAAACAACTAGCCCCTGTGGGGTAAAGCTAAGCTGCAGCAAAACCCCCACATTTCCCTACACTATGAAGGTTTTTTTAGAGAACAATGAAGATAAGGAATGGGAACAAATATAAAAGCAGAAATTGGGGAGGGGTGCCCTGTAAACAGGGTCTGCGAAGCTGCAGACCAACAAGGCTCCTTCGTTGCATTCTGATGGCCAGCAGGATGAAAATGGGGAGAGGCCTCCCCCCACCGGGACAGGCAGGAGCTGCAGGAGAGTTTAACTGCCCCCGCCCTCCCCCGCCAGCCGCCTTCAGCCTGGCATTTTGCGACTCAGAGTCAAAATATCCCCATATCCCCACGGCTGCTCACTTCCACGGCCTGACTCTTTTTTTGCCACGAACCCTCTTCACTGAACAAATTCACTCCCTCCTCTCAGTTATCCGCCCTGAAAAGGCAGAGCCCGCTCTCCCTGAGCAAATAGCCACAAAAACCAAGACTGGCCTCTCCTCTCCAAATTGAAATGGGCCCCACAAAGGTGCATTTTAGAAGTTTAAAAAAGTTTCAGACTTGCTATTGCCACATCTAGTTGGTCCCTACTGCATTTATACTGCAAAGCTCTTTATCACAGGGCTATATAAAAACATGATGCTGAAGGAATGTTCCTAATAAGTACATTTATTTAATCAAACAGAATTGGTTGTTGTGGGCTTTCCAGGCTGTGTGGTCATGGTCTGGAAGATCTTGTTCCTAACGTTTTGCCTGCATCTGTGGCTGGCATCGTCAGAGGTGCATCACAGAGAGAAGTACACACTTCAGAGGCGCAGAGCTGCATCACAGCAAGAAGTACACACTTCTCTCTGGGAGCCCAGCTGGTTGGGGGCAGGGGAGGGCAGGGCAGGAGAGTCTGCCGTCCCCGGCCTTGGAGAGCTGCTTTTATAAGCACGAGGCCAGGGGCGGGGCTTGGGGAGGCGTGGCCATGCCCTAGGGGTGGGCCACATCCCCACCCCCAAAATCTATACCTACATCCCTGATTCAGTGGAATACCCAAAAAGGAGGGAGAACAAAATTTATTGGCCTCATTTATCAATCTCCAGTATTCCAGATCAAGAACCCTTTTTTATTGTATCAAATGCCTCCCTTTTGGTAAGCATGGCTGGATTGTCAGTTGTGATCGCCAGGTCACTCAGCTTATTTTCAACCCTGTGCCACCATTTGGTGGAATGCACCTGATAAGAGCACCTGATAAGAAAGGCTATTCAGGTCAGAATTGAAACATGTGTGCACCCAACATTTGAAAGTGACGCACCAGGCTCTCAACACCAATCGAGGCCGGCCAGTTTCTAAGGATAGAACAGCACAGGAAACCAAGTGGGGAAGGAGCAGCCCTTTAACAGTCTTTTTAATCCCACTCTTATCCTAGATAATAATACTGCTTCGTCTGCAAATAAGAAGGGGATTTTCCTCCTATCTAGAGTGGGGCAGTGAGAGTACAACTTTATGAGAGTGGGGGCCAAATCATTCAAAAAAGCTTAAAGAGAATCGGGGCCAGGACACAGCCCTATTTGATGCCTTTAAGGACTGGTATTTTAGAGGTTAACATACCATCTGGGTGACACTTGATTTGACAGAATGTGCTGGAATGGAGAACTTGAATTAGATACAATAATCTATTATCGATCCCCATTTTTTTTCAATTTAGCCCAAGGAAGAGCTCTAGAGACTGAATTGAAAGCCCCCTGCAAGCCGATGAAGGCTGCATAGAGGTGGATCTTATTGGCCTGATATTTAGAGGGCCCCTCCCTCCCATCCCTTGCATGTCGCCCCTCACTCTCTTCCCTCCCTCACCTCTGTTCCCTTGCATGCCACCCCTCCCGCTCCTTCCCTTCCCTTTCCCTCCGCTAGGGTGGGTGGGTCATATTTAGAAACTAGCTATCCCAGCCACGCGTTGCTGTGGCTTGTTGTGGTGAAATGGGAAAGGAACAGTAGCAGCAAATCAATTGCAGAGGCCAGCAGTACATGCTCATGCAAACACGCAGCCTGATACTGTGCGATGTCATTGATGTGTGTGCCCGCATTCCTTGGGGGGAAGGGATGGAAAGGCACCCCTCCCACACATCTAGGCTGGCTGGTCATGATCCTTTACCTAGGAGTAAGTTTGGTTGGTGGCAATGGGTGTCGCTTCTGAGGAAACCCTCTGAGGGGCGCGACGCAGCCATTCAAAGTATGTCACAGTTGCTGTACCGAGCTTACTCCTGAGTAATGCGTGCCTGGTTTTCTTAACTGTAACTGCAGTATTCAGGGAATCTAGGGTGCCTGGCCCCTCCCTCCCATCCCTTGCATGTCGCCCCTCACTCTCTTCCCTCCCTCACCTCTGTTCCCTTGCATGCCACCCCTCCCCCTCCTTCCCTTCCCTTTCCCTCTGCTAGGGTGGGTGGGTCATATCAAGATGCTGGGCCCCCTGCCTCCCCTCCCTTGCATCCCACCCCTCACTGTCTCCCCTCTCTCACTTCTCTTCCCTTGCATGCTACCCCTCCCTCCCTCTCCCTCCCTTCCCTCTCCCTCGTGTGTATGTGTGTGTATGTGTTTCACTTCCACTCGAGTTACTGCCTATGCGCTGTTTCCACTGCTCATATCTGGCCATCTGCTCATTCTAAGCAGCACGAACATTCTAAGGGTGACAGTTACACACAGGCAGCTGCATGTCCTTCACCAGGGAGCGCCAGGAAAAAGGCGGTTTACCTGGGCCAGGTGTGAAATGTCAGGTATGTGAACATCTAAAAACACTCTTGCCTGGCTGACTATAGTGGCTGAGAATTTTCAGAGGAATTGGCCCAGCAGTTACTGAGGTATACTGTCATCAAGAAAAACACTGTTAGCTTTTTATATATATAGATTAGAGTGTTCAGGACAAGGCAATGGTCTAGGGGAGACTTGCCCTTTTGGAACACAATCTGTTCAGGGCCCAATATCTTCTTTTTGGTGATCCATATATCCAGCTTCTCCAGATGTTTAGCACAGAGTTTTCCCACAGTGGAGAGGTGTCAGGAGGTGTGTCATGGGGGTTGGACTGTTACTGTGGTGTTGCTATGGAGTGCTACTGTTTACTGTTTACTGTTATGCTGTTCTGTTTCTCTCCCACAGGTACCTTATCTGTAACCTTGAGTGCTTGAGGAGCTGGTTCAGTGAATGCTAGTCTGTTTTGTTTCACATGTTGGGTGTGGGGGGGGGACACTGTTGCATATTTTCAACTGTTCTCAGGGATTAGCTCAGAACAGGCTTTTGCTTTCTTTGAACTTTCAAGTGTTTTATTGTCTGTGCAGGGGAGTTCTGACTGGAGGCTGATTGGCCGATAATTAGAAGGGCATGGTCACCTTTTTTAAAAATGGGAACAATGGCCACTAGGGTTGGTCAATACTAAAAAAATTCGGTAAAATTCGGATTTGGGTATTTTGGGGCATAAAATGATTTGTATGCCTGAATCCGAATCATAGCTGATTCGGATATACCCGAAAATTCGGGTAAATCCGAAAAATTCGGGTCCGTTTTATTATTTTTTTGATTTTCTGGTGTTTTTACACATTTTGGCCTGCAGATGGTGCACTTTTAAAGCTAGCAGCACTAAAATTTCAGGATATCATCTGGAGACTGTCCTGATGATTCTCCCCAAGTTTGGTGCAGTTTGGTTCAGGGGGGGGGCAAAGTTATTGACCCTCAAAAGGGGTGCCCCATCCCCCATTGTTTCCAATGGAAGCTAACAGGAGATGGGGGCTACACTTTCGAAGGTCCATAACGTTGGACCCCCTGAACCAAACTTCACCAAACTTGGGGAGCATCATAGGGACAGTACATTTATGATACCCCAAAATTTTGGTGACAGCAGCTCTAAAACTGCACCCCTCACAGTCACCCAAAGAAATTTCCCCAGATTCTGTGCTCTGTAGTGGCTGGCTGGCTCCATTGCAGCCAATAGGAAATTTCTGTGGGAGGGCTGTGGAGTGCACATTTCTCATGGTAAACCCACAAAACTTTCAGGGTGTCTTCAGGAGAGTCTCTTCATGACACCATCCAGGTTTGGTGACCGTTGCTTCAAGGGGTTCAATGTTATGGGTAGGGTCCATCTCCCACTGCCCCCATAAGCAAAGTTCCTCAAACCTGGATGGTGTCATCCAAAGACTCTCCTGAAGATACCCTGAACATTTTGTGACTGTACCTTGATAAATGTGCACCCCACAGCCCTCCACCAGAAATTCCCCATTGACAGCAATGCAGAAGTCACTGCAGAAAAAAGAACCTTTGGGGGTGCCTGCAGGGGCGCATTTTTAGACATATCAGCACCAAAATATCAGGGTATCATCAGGAGACTGTCCTGATGACACCCCCACGCTTGGTGCAGTTTGGTTTAGGGAGGCCAAAGTTATGGACCCTCAAAATGGTAGCCACCATCTCCTTAGCTCTCATTGGAAACAATGGGGGATAGAGGCCCCCCTTTGAGGGTCCATAACTTTGGCCCCCCTGAACCAAACTGCACCAAACTTGGACAGTCTCCTGATGATACCCTGAAATTTGGTGCCACTAGCTTTAAAAATTCCGGTTTTCATGTTTCACCGCTCCTGCACATGAAGCCTGCTGGAGTGAGTGAGCGGTGAAACACGCAAACCAGCATTTTTAAAGCTAGTGACACCAAACTTTCAGGGTAACATCAGGAGACTGTCCTGATGATACCCCCAAAGTTTGGTGCAGTTTGGTTCAGGGGAGCCAAAGTTATGGACTCTCAAAGGTGTAGCCCCCATCCCCTATCAGCTCCCATTGGAAACAATGGGGGATAGTTGCACCCCTTGTGAGGGTCCATACCTGAACCAAACTGCACCAAACTTGGTGGGCAACATCAGGACAGTCACCTGATGATACCCTGATAATTTGGTGCCAATACATTTCAAAATGCGTCCCCTGCAGGCACCCCCAGAAATTTGCCCAAGATTCTTTGTTCTGCAGTGACTTAGCTGTATTGCTGTCAATGGGGAATTTCTGGTAGAGGGCTGTGAGGTGCACATTTCTGAAGGTATGGTCATAAAACTTTCAGGGTATCTTCAGGAGAGTCTCTGGATGACACCATCCAGGTTTGGGGAATTTTGCTTCAGGGGGTTTAATTCTATGGGACCCAAAAAGGGTAGGGCCCATCTCCCACTTCCCCCTGAAGTAAAGTTCCCCAAACCTGGATGGTGTCATCCAGAGACTCTCCTGAAGATACCCTGAAAGTTTTGTGGGTTTACCATGAAAAATGTGCACTCCACAGCCCTCTCAGAAATTCCCTATTGACAGCAATGCAGCTATGTCACTGCAGAACAAAGAATCTTGTGCAAATTTCTGGGGGTGCCTGCAGGGGGTGCATTTGTAGATGTATCAGTACCAATATTTCAGTGTATCATCAGGAGACTGTCCTGATGATACCCTCCAAGTTTGGTGCAGTTTGGTTCAGGGGGGCCAAAGTTATGGACCCTCAAAAGGGTAGCCCTCATCTCCTTAGTTCCCATTGGAAAGAATGGGGGATAGGGATACCACTTTTGGGGGTCCATAACTTTGGCCCCCCTAAACCAAACTGCACCAAACTTGGAGGGTATCATCAGGACAGTCTCCTGATGATACCCTTAAAATTTGGTGCTGATATGTTTAAAAATGTCTCCCCTGCAGGCCGAAATGTGAAAAAACACCAAAAAATAAAAACGCAATTCGGCTGGTAATCCGAATCCCATGGATTCGGATCTGTTAGGATTCGGACAGCTCAGATTCGGCCCCTGCTCGTCCGAATCCGTCCGAATCCGTGCAGATTCGGTAAAAATTCGGATTTGGACTGTCCGAATCTCCAACCCTAATGGCCACATTTGTCCAAACAGATGGCACAATCTCATACCCATCCACCAAGGTAAATAGAGAGCCCGCCAGCCAGCAAAACATTTAAACACTTCAGGGGGCAGGAAGTCAGGCCCAGCAGACTTATGACCCTTGTTTCCTTAATGATCTGCACTAGAATCTTTCCTGATATTGATATCAGACTGACAGGGAGGTAGTTGTTTGGGTCCTCTTTTTCCCTTTTGAAGATGGGGACAACATACCCCTCCTCCAATCTGCTGGGACTTCTCCTGTTCTCCAGGAGTTCTCAAAGATTATAGCACACAGTTCTGAAATTAAATCTGCCACTTCTTTTAATATCCTGGGATGTAGTTCATCAGGCCCTGGAGATTTGAATTCATTTAAAGTACTAAAGTATTCCTCTACTAGCACTTTATTTATTCTGTGCTGAATTTTCCCTGTGGTATCTTCTGATCCATTTCTCCCCAAGCTGAGCACTGTTTTTCTTTTGGGGAAAAAACAAGGCAAAGAAGGTGTTGAGTCATTCTGCCTTTTTTCTGTCCCCTTTTAGGATTTCACCGTGTTCTCCATGCAGTGACCCCATCATATCCTTTTTCTTCCTTCTGCTACAGACATAACCAAAAAAGCCCTTTTAATTGTTTTTAACATTTCTTGCAAGTCTGAGCTCATTGTGAGCTTTAGCTTTTCTGACTTTCTCCCAACATGTCTTGGCTATTTGTTTGAATTCCTCTTTAGTAATTTTCCCCCTTTTCCATTTCTTGTATGTATCCCTTTTATATCTTAGCTCACTTGAGAGTTCTTTAGACATCCATCCTGGTTTCTTTAGACACCTCCCATTTTTTCTCCTCATGGGAACTGTTTGAAATTGTGCCTTCAAGATCTCACTTTTAAGAGACTCCCATCCATCTTATATTCCCTTCTCTTTTAGTATTCTTAACCACGGGATCACACCCAGTAGTTTCTTAAGTTTACTGAAATCAGCTTTCTTAAAGTCTAGAATTCATGTCCAACTAGACTTGGCATCCCCTTTCCAGTGTATAAAGAACTCCAGGAGAACATGGTCACACCACCCGTGGACCCCACCACCTCCACCCCATTAATCAGATGATCATTGTGGGTTAGGAGCAGATCTAAAATAGCCTCATCCACCCTGGATCATGAAATTGTCTGCAAGGCAAGTGAGGAAATTGTTGGACCTCGTAGAAATTAAAAACAGACTCTTTGAACAGATTCCTTTTTAGGACCTTTTCCAGATTACTTTAATGCATTTTAAAATCACTTTCCTACATATATTGTGTTTTACCCAGCGAAGCATTAATGCTTGTTCATGAAATTGAAAGAAGTCCTGGTTCAGCTGTCAGTCATGGACACCACACAACAGAAGTACCAGGAACTGTTCTGCAGGATTTGCTGAAGGACACAATCCAATCCAATACTGCTGCACTCAACAGAATCTATTATCAATGCTTCATTTATGAATCTGGTCCAGGATGAAATTGTGTATACAAATATGAAGCAGGTATATCCATCCCCAGTATCAAGGCAATGAATCATCATACATGGAATCCACACAATTTAAAGATAGACATTGAAAAAATATTAAGAGTGCCTTTGAAATCAATATGTGTTATCTTGGTTCTGTGATAACAATAAATTCCTTCAAACAGAATGTCTGCAATGGAACACACAAAGCTTTGGCAATAGGAGATAAGTTGTTGTCCTTAATATTTCCTTGGTGGTTGCAGCAGCTGTCTCTTCTGAGGGATTCTACAAGTTGTTTGTAATTTATTGATACGCTCCACTCTTTTGGTGTACAAAGGTATTGTATAATGTTCAACAAAAATGACTGTGTCAATTATCTATGCTCTAATCTTGTCAAAGTAACTATAATCTGTTGTACAGAAGGCTGTTTTTGAAGACCTTATAGACACGTTGGCTGAAAATGCTGAAACAAGACTACACTGGCTGTTTGCTTCCGAGCACAGTTCTATAAGTTGTTTGAGCTATAACGCCTTCATTGGCCGAGCTCAGGCTACCAGAAGAATTACTTGTTCCCACATGCATTTATCATGCAGTAAGATTCCGCCAAGATCTTTCTCTGGATTTCCCTTACTTTTTGACAGAAGACAAGAAGTGACTAGGGATACGTCAAATCAAATTGCAAACAGCAGATATGGAACTCTTTCCTGGCCACCTTTATACTGGAGCTTAGTTGTGCAGACTTAAACAATGTCAACTTTTTACATCCATCTCTTGCGCTGCCTTGATCTGTTACATCTTTTCCAGCCTTGTCGGTAGTCACACTATGAGGTAGAGGCACTATGCTAAGAAGATGCTAATCGTCTTCAGTCCACACCCTTCCCACCCCCCCAAAGCAAAGACTGGAGACATGTAGAAATTCATGGCAACCGTGTCATATTTTTAAGGGAACTGAAACTAGCAACACCACACACACACACGGGGGGGGGGGGGGAGGTCGGAACAAATCTAAAAATCTGCCTGCAAAGTTTGGTTGGAGTACCTTCAACAGTAACCAGTTGTGCAGTAGACTAAGCTACAATTACGGGGAGAGCATGCTTCCTCGAATACCATCTGCTTTGTCTGGTCCCTTGATGAACAGCATCTCCCTCAGTGAATACCGTAGAAGACTGCAGGACCTGCTTTTATTTGGCAGATACTGCCCAACATTGCTCAGTACACAGGCCTATGAAGCATGTCTCCCAAATTTCACAAGTCCCTCTTAATAATGAACATGCTTTACCAATTATAATTCCTATAGTAAAGAAACAAACAAAAAAGTAGCCTCTGTTAGATCTATTGGAGCAGCCTCCAATGAAAGAAATCAGGCACAGTTGTTAAATATGTTTAATTTTTTAAAAAATAACTGATGGCAAAATAAAATATTTACATCACATCATACTGTGTAAAGGCGCAACATCAATATACAAAGAAATATACATGCAAAATAAAGCAAAACTTTAACTAAAATACAAAACAAAATAAAAATTTATAAGCCAAAACGTTATGGTTGGTTTGAATATGCATCCATCCAGTTTTGAGTTTAATTCTTTTTTAAAAGTTTCTGTACAACTTTACAAAAAAGAAAATGAAAAACAAAAACAAAACACAGCAATAAATAGATTGCAACAGAACCTGCAACATTAAAATTAAAACCCAAGTGAATGTACATCTTAAGACTTATGGCTACATCTACTTTGTATCAGATGCGAGCTTAGTTTCAACAGGCATTACTTACACCCGCATGCACGCATGAGCACGCACACACACACACAAATGGATGACTGAACACCCATGTCCACTCACTGACACATGGAAAGCGATCAGTGTCTAAATATTCCACACATTGCCTTAATCTTAAAAACCATTTTCAAAAACAGACAGCTGCCATTTATCAGGTTCAGACTGTAACGGCTTGTCTGTACTTCTCCAAAGAGCACAAAATTCATTCAGTTATTGTACAGAAAGAAATATACAAGTCTGAAAAATCTAAAAAGGTAGAGATTGATTTTGTGGGAAAAATAATACTTTGGCATTTTGAACAACAATAACAATCGAACAAACTTCTGTAAAAACATCACCCCATTTTTCTTATTCAGTTTGCATTTCAGGAAATGAAACTCATTTTACAATCCCTTTAAAACCAACTCTAGTTTTGAATAAAGTTCCAAGCAAAGCCCCCAATGCAACTAGTTAATGACCCCGAGATAAAACCTGAACCCTCCCCCACCCCCCAGCCCTGGAGATGCCAAACACAAAGTCATAAAGCTCGCCATACTAGGAGTGTGCTTTTTTCTACCTGTTTATTACACTTACAACAGAGGTCCTCATAAATAGTTGCATAAAATGTTAAAGCCACAACATTGCACATGATATGAAATTTAAAAAAAAGTGAGTGCATTGACAGTATGTTCTTCCTGCTGTATTCTGCTTGACAGTGGAGGTTGGCCTGTCAGACATCCAACCTGTGAGTCCTTTTCTGATAGGTCAAGTCAAGGCTGACCATAACTGAAGACCCGCACTGTGGTATACCACCATTTAGGGAGACGGGAGAAAAGAGGAGGGGCAAAAATCAAAGAGACATAGACTGAAGGCAGGTAAACAGTATATTTACAAGTAAGGCCTACATTTTATCAGAGCAAAATGGTTCATTCTATTTGTATGCAAAAATCTTGAGGTTGGATGAACTTAGAAGCAAAGTCTGATCTCAGTGCATTGCTATGCTGAATACACATAGGTGAGGCAACTGGTAAGCTGTATGTCCGAGTGGGAAAAAATCAGATGGGTCAAAATGGACTCCATCTGGGTGGGCAGCTCGTTTGCTCAGTCTTCTCTAAGCAGCAGAGGCTGTTTGTCTTTTGCCTTTTAATACCAGTGCTTGGAACAGAGGCGCATTTCCTTTGTCTAAAATAGTGAAAATGCTAGTTAAAGATCATTTGCAAAATTTTGATTGTTTGACATTTTTAAAAAAGGATTTTTTTGTAGAAACCTGAATAAAATACTGTAGTCGTAAGTGTAAAGTTCTTCATTGCCTGTTGCAGAGTACAGTACTATAGTCCTCCACCCCAACGTAGTTTTGCACTGCTAGTCCCAAGTACTACTGTGTGTAGATTTACTTGGAATGCATTTCCACACGATGAATATGCTAGCAACTGATTGGCTTTTTATTTTTTTTCTTCACCCCAAATTCAAGTCAACAGCTGATTGGCAGGAGAGCTTCATCCTTAGTTTGATTGGCCAGTGAAAGAGAATGAGAGAGAATGTCGCAGTTAGATTAAACTTTTGGCAAGAGTCTGCTCTGTAAGAAGTTCTTAATGCTACAAATGGGTCGAACATCATTCTGGTGTTTCCGCCGCTCAATGAACGAAGTCAGCCGGGCCGTGTCAATGCTGTCAGCGCCTCTGGCACTGCCGGGCTGCAGCCATTGCTCCTGGAGGGCCAGCGCTGCCGCAGGACGCTTGGAGGGGTCATCCTGCAGCAAGAAACATACAAAATCTTTGGCCTTCTGGCTCACTCCTTTGAAGTAGTCATCTGGGAAGCTAAAATCTAAGTGACAAATGTTCAGGCAGGTTTCCTCTACACTTTCATCCAGGAAAGGAGACACACCACTGAGGAGGACATATGTGAGCACTCCGATACTCCACATATCTGAGGTCAGGGAAACAGGATTTCCAAGGATTATTTCGGGAGCTGCAAACTCTGGGTTCCCAAGTAACTGGTGGATGTGGTAGGTGGTATTGAGCTGGACAGCGTCCCCAAAGTCAGCCAGTCGGATCGTTGCTTTGGCTAAGCTCTTGTCCACCAGAATGTTTTCGGGCTGAAAGATAAAAAGAGAGGACGTTTCACAGCCCTATCAAGAAAACATGTTTAAAGAATCGCACCACCTGTACTTTCAGGTGAAGAGAGGAGTCAGCCCTTGCCACCCAAGGCATTTTTAAAAATATAGTCAATAGTATTACAGCTTTTACAAAGGCCCAAATAAAACCAGCACATATCAGCTTATTGACTATAACACACATACCTAGTGGACCTGTTAAGTAAAATTCAGGTATCTGCTAATAGAATTCTGTATTAGGGAACACAGAACTTCTAAAACTAACCTTATATTTTTTTTGTATTGTTTTCATATATATTTCCAAATATTAATAAAGAATATACATACACAAAAAGGAAAAATAAAATACCAACAACAACAAATATATATAGTGTTTGACTTTCGAATATCTCCATTTTCCATTATTTTAAATTTAATTATATAATTATTATTGTTTCCTTATTACAAACTGTTAATCAAAAGATAAAAAAAGAAATAAGTTCCATTTAATATAAACAATTACTATGTATTTCTTTGTACATATAGAAACCATTTTTGCCAATCTGATTGGTAATAAAACTGATCTTAACCAACATCATTCCCCACTGCGAAGGCCACAATCATTTCCCTTCAAGTCCCATTCAAAGGGGGGGTGGGTCTGCTTCTGAGAAGTTATTAAGCTTTTAAAACAATTTAGGCCAGCGGATTTGCCTTCCCGGAGCACTTGCCCTGGCAGAGGAGCGATCCTGCTGGCGCGCAGATGCCACCGCATGAACGTGGTGCCAGGATCCCAGTGGGCGTGGCAGAGGCGGGACTGGTGAAGAAGTGGACGATGGTCAGCTCCTTCCTGGCCTTTGCCAGCCTTGTGCCAGTGGGCTGTGGTCCAGACTTCAGCCAGACTTTTTGTTGGCGTGAGTCCTGGCTTCTTGGCAGCAGGGAGGCTGCTGCCGTTTGCGATGCTCCCCACACTGCCAGGTAGCCTCTTTGGGGGCGGTGGCCTAGTGTGGCGGGGGCTTACGGATGGGGCTGCTTATTATTTAAGCTTCAAGATGCACAGACCAGAGAGCCAACAAGCTGTTTCTGGCTCTTGACTTGAATAACATAAGTGAGATGCATTCTGTCCTCTTTGCACCTGACTGTTCTGATGGTATCAACATGTGAGCAGGACACATCACTTGAGAATTTCTTAGAGCTGTGGTGGCGAACCTTTGGCACTCCAGATGTTATGGACTACAATTCCCATCAGCCCCTGCCAGCATGGCCAATTGGGGGGGCTGATGGGAATTGTAGTCCATAACATCTGGAGTGCCAAAGGTTCGCCACCACTGTCCTAGAGAGACTGGCTCCCTGGCTCGACAGGAGGCCAAACTCACTTCAGCTGGCCCCCCTGGAGGCAGGGCCTGAGGCGTCTGCCGAGGACTGCTCTGAAAGGCTTTTTGAACAGTCAAAGTATCAAGCGTGGGGAGCGGGCGTTCTGGGCCTCTCTCTCCGTCTGGGTGAAGCCTTGCACAGCTGGGGCTGAAGTGGCACCTTAGATTTGGACGGGCAGGGCTCGGGGGAGGACAGCCCAGCTCACCTTTAGGTCCAAGTGTGCGATTCTGCAGTTGTGAAGATACTGCATAGCTTCCAGGATCTCTCCCAAGTAGAGCTTGATCTTCCCTTCGGTGAGGTTTCCCCACTGCACAATGTAGTCCAGAAGGCGCCCCTGGTTGGCTCTGGGGGAACATAAGCAGCAAACAAATTCAGCTCTCAGGAGGAGGAAGAATGGATTTTAAAATTTTAGGAGTGTATTTCTAGGTCAACTGATCCACATTATTAATTGCATTATTTATCTTCAATCAACAGAAATGGTCATTTCCCCCCCCCCCCCCCCCGGTTATTTTACCCAAATCTGAGCAAGTAGTGCTCAGATTTTTACAAAGTAAAAAATCTTCAGCATAGTTACTACCAATACAACATTTCTTTTTTGTTTGCAATTGACTGTGGTTGTAAATCTAAAGACCAGGAAAGGAGTTGGCTTCAATATTCCTTTTAGAAGAAGAACAGGAGTTTGGGACACCTTTCCCTCCTGTAAGGAGAGACAAAGTGGTTTACAAGCTCCTTTCTCTTCCTCTCCCCACCACAGACACCTTGTGAGGTAGGTGGGGCAAGAGAGATACAAAGAACTGTGACTAGCCCGAGGTCACCCAGCAGGATTCATGTGAAGGAACAGGGAAATAAATCCAGTTTACCAGATAAGGCTCTGCCACTCATGTGGAGGAGTAAGGACTCAAACCGGGCTCTCCAGATTAGAGTCCCCCTGCTCCTAACCACTCTACTACATCGGCATTCTTAGTCAGCTGAATGGCAGGGATTCAGCCGAAGACAACCGGTCTCTAAGTCGAGGAGGCTGCTGAGCTGCTCAATGTCTGCTTCGGTGTTTCCTTGGCAAATCTGACACTACCATGTACATCTCTCCGACTGAATCACTCAAAAGCAGGTTTTTATGTCCTATGATTGTTTCTCATGCAGTGCAAAGAATACTGATAATTTCCAATCCCTTCACTCTTATTTAAATCAGAGACAGTAGAACTCTGAGGCCTACGGGGACTGTAGGATGGTGGCATCTAGTTTATCCACATATTTTACAAAAGGAATTGCTTCCATGTCCAGAAAGGAGGGGGTCACTTTCGCTAAAGAATTTGGGACTTCGGTGTTTGAACTGGAATATCTCAGCAGGCAGCAGACTCAACGGAAGTGCTGACCATGCAGAAGAAGTGACATTCCCAACTTGGTGCTTCCATAGGGTTGGACCCAATCAAGTGTTTCACTCCATGACATCAAATCCTCCTTACTACAGCCCCTCCCCCTCCATCACACGGAGCACTTTTTCAACCTCATTACAGGAACTCCAGGGTAGCTTTTTGGCAGCTCTTCTTTGTGGACCAGGAGAACATTGGTTGGGCCCACCCTCGGAGTCCCCAAATGCTCCTGGAGGCCAAATGTAGATCATGGGCCAAAAGGTGGTCATCCTGGATGCCAATCATAGTGAACGTTCGCATATTGGACAGGAGTAAAATATCTGCATGAAGAAACTGAGAAACCACGCACATCTCTAACACCAAGATGTAACTGCTGGAAGTCTCAAATGTATCGAGAAGGCCCACGAGCTGAGGGTGCTGAAGATTCTGCATAATTCCCAGTTCGTGGGTGACCTGGTCACGCTTCATCAGCTTCTTGTTCACAAACTTAGCGGCTACTTCATGCTTGGTCCCCTTTTGATCACATCGCTTGATGACAGAAAACCTGCCCCTGGAAAACAGCAGGTGGAAACCGTAAGGTCAACTCTATCAAACATATGAAGCATCGAGGATAACTGCGCTGTTTCTCACATTTCTCAGGAAAAAAACATTCAGACAGACAGTCAGAAATGGGGCTGAAGTACTAGGTACACTTCCATCCTTCGAGATGAAATCGATCAAAAACTTGTCAGGGATGCTCTGGGGCGGCTGAGCCTGCATCAAGCAGGGGGCTGGACTGGAGGAGTAGAGTAGAGTTGGAAGGGGCATAATGGCCATCAAGTCCAGCTCCCTGCTCAATGCCGGATCAGCCGCCCTAGAGCATGCCTGACAAGTTTTTGATTGATTTCATTCCGAGGCATATGGGGGGGGATGGTGCCTGTCTTCTCCGGGCGCCCCCCGCACTCAGGGGTGCTGACCCCTGCCCCTGGCCTGCATGGAGGCTGGGGGCGAGGCTGCCTGTGGCTGAGCCCCACCCCTGGCTTCCGTGCAGGTTGAGTCCCGTCCCCCCAGCCTCCAAGCAGGCCAGAAGGCCTGGGGAGGGCAAAAGCCAGCCTGCACAGAGGCCGGGGGCGGGTGGGGCTCGGGGCTGCCTGCTGCGGAGCCCCACCCCCGGTCTCCTTGCAGGCTGAGCCCCACCCTCCCACCTCCATGCAGGGCCTGGAGAGGGCAAAAGTAAGCCTGCACGAAGGCCAGGGGGCGGGGCCTGGCGGCAGTGGGTGGCCCAGGTGGGTGCCCCGGCTGCCTGCCACTGAGCCCCGCTTTCCCCAGCCTCCCTGTAGGCTGGCTCCTGGTGGCGTGTGGCTAGGGGGCTCGCCTTTTGGTCATGTGTGGGGGGTGCCGGGCGCTACATGACCAAAGGACGTGCACCCAGGGATATGGATGACCCCATGTCCCTATAGGCTGTACGTCTCTGCTCTGCTCTGCTCTACTCTATTCGATTATTAAGTTGCTGAGGTATTTGGCAACAAAGTATCATCAATTGAACAATGTTAGTTATTATAATTCTAAATTGAGACCTACAAAAATTGTTGGTGTGTGCGAAAATATGGGAACGATGAAAACAAACAAAACAAAAACAAAACAGTGAACCAAAGAGAACCTTTTCATAACTGCAATACACTAAGCAAAGAAGTAATTCTAAATTTTGAAACAGTTAAGAACATATTCCTTAAACTTAAAATAGGACAGAAACTCCCACCTTTTTTCTCTAGTATGAAAAATCTGGAGTAAAATTCCTTAACATCAGGGTACTCCAGCTGCTTGATAGCCCCCTTTCCAACAGGATCTTCACCTACGCCTTCAACTGAGTTAAAACATAATTAACAGCAGCCCCCGTACCCATTAATGATGGCCAGACACAAATTCCAATTTGTAACCATCCTTAACAATACTCAGGACCCAACTATCTTGAGTAACAGTCTCCTAACTTGAAAAACTTTTTGACAACCTACATTTAAAAATAGGGGTTGTACATTATCTTGCGGGTTATTCAGAAGGCTTTCCCCTGCCTCTGAGAAGACTTTGACCCAGATAGCTGTTGTTTCTTCTGTCCATAGGACTGATCAAGCGTATAATGAGGATACTACTTCCTTTTATAAGACCCTTGGTGGAAGTCCTTCCTATAAGGCTGCCAATGCCTCTGATAACTAGGCCTCTACCTCTGCTGTGATGGAGTTGATCACACCCAAAGACTTGGCCGTCTTTTGGTTCTCCATTAATCTGGCCAATGTCTCACCCGTCTTTTCTGAAAATAGAGTGTTGCCCTCAAAAGGGCAATTTTCTACTCGCATGTTACTGACCCCGGCAACACTGTGCTCCTAAGCCATGCACGACTATGGCTGTGGCCACATTATGTCCAGCTGTTTCCACACCATGTCTGCTGGCATTAACTTGCTGCTATGATACCTTGACAGTATCCACCTGAATCTCCTTCGCCTGAGTCCTGGCATCTTCAGGCAAGCGCTCCAGATGTTTTCCAGTCTTTTCCCATAGTTGCACTTGGTGCGCCTCCGTAACAGCTAAATAATGACAAATCCTCACATTCAGGGAAGCCGGCCTAGATGACTTCTTCTGTCTTCAGGCCTCTGGCTGTCGCTGCTCCTTGGGTTGAATGCCTTGGCTGTGACTCCTTTGCTTGCATTTCCTGAGTCACCAATGATGAAGGACGGTTCAGCCCATTTTTAAAAACTTGGACAGTGTTAAGGTCTTGCAACCTTAAGCCAATAAACGCTCTCCGAAGTATTGTTCAGTAGCGTTTATTGAATAGGCATCGAAGCACCAAAGCTTGGCAAAGCCAGCTCTGACAATGCTGGCATTCACAGTCCACTTTATCCCCGCCCCCCATTGAACGCCCCCTCTGATTTTCCCCAGAGTTTGGAGCTAAGCTGCCACAAGGTCGGCAGCAGACAGCAAGAGAAAGCCACCTGGTTTCCCACACTACGAGATTACAGATGTAACACCGTTCTTATGGGACAGGAGTACCAAGGGAAGTAGTTGTCTACAAAGGATGTGGAGCCATAAGGTAAAGATCAAGGAAAGAATGGTCAGATGGCAGTGGATACATATAACAGGCAGGTTACATATATCTTTCCAGCAGCAGCAATTTGTTACTTTAAGCAGTTGCCTGGTTCCGGGAATATATTTCAATCACCCAGACAGCATCCTCTGGACAGACAGCAAGAGCAAAAGATAACTTTGCCACATCTACTACCCACTTTTGATTTAGACCATTGGCCAGGTTAATGGAGAACTCCCACTCACGCCAGCTAGGTGACCTTGGGCTAGTCACAGCTTTTCGGAGCTCTCTCAGTCCCACCCACCTCACAGGGTGTTTGTTGTGAGGGGGATGGGCAAGGAGGTTGTAAGCCCCTTTAAGTCTTCTGCAGGAGAGAAAGGGGGGATATAAATCCAAACTCCTCCTCCTCCTCCTCCTCCTCCTCTTCTTCTTCTTCTTCTTCTTCTTCTTCTTCTTCTTCTTCTTCTTCTTCTTCTTCTTCTTCTTCTTCTTCTTCTTCTTCTTCTTCTTCTTCTTCTTCTTCTTCTTCTTCTTCTTCTTCTTCTTCTTCTTCTTCTTCTTCTTCTTCTTCTTCTTCTTCTTCTTCTTCTTCTTCTTCTTCTTCAACAAGGGGTGCAGCATTGCCTTCCCCACATCAGCATCACAATGGGAATCGATGTTGACAGCATAATGTCAGATGAATGTGGGAGCTGAGAACATAAGAACATAAGAACTAGCCTGCTGGATCAGACCAGAGTCCATCTAGTCCAGCACTCTGCTACTCGCAGTGGCCCACCAGGTGCCTTTGGGAGCTCACGTGCAGGATGTGAAAGCAATGGCCTTCTGCTGCTGCTGCTCCTGAGCACCGGTCTGCTAAGGCATTTGCAACCAGAGATCAAGGAGGATCAAGATTGGTAGCCATAGATCGACTTCTCCTCCATAAATCTGTCCAAGCCCTTTTTAAAGCTATCCAGGTTAGTGGCCATCACCACCTCCTGTGGCAGCATATTCCAAACACCAATCACATGTTGCGTGAAGAAGTGTTTCCTTTTATTAGTCCTAATTCTTCCCCCCAGCATTTTCAATGAATGCCCCCTGCTTCTAGTATTGTGAGAAAGAGAGAAAAATTATCTGTGTCAACATTTTCTACCCCATGCATAATTTTATAGACTTCAATCATATCCCCCCTCAGCCGTCTCCTCTCCAAACTAAAGAGTCCCAAACGCTGCAGCCTCTCCTCATAAGGAAGGTGCTCCAATCCCTCAATTATCCTTGTTGCCCCTCTCTGCACTTTTTCTATCTCTTCGATATCCTTTTTGAGATGTGGCGACCAGAACTGAACACAGTACTCCAAGTGCAGTCGCACTACGGCTTTATATAAGGGCATGACAATCCTTGCAGTTTTATTATCAGCTCCTTTCCTAATGATCCCCAGCATAGAGTTTGCCTTTTTCACAGCTGCCATGCATTGAGTTGACATTCCCATGGAACTATCAACTAAAACGCCCAAATCCCTTCCTGGTCTGTGACTGATAGCACTGACCCTTGTAGCGTGAATGTGAAGTTTGGATTTTTTGCCCCTATGTGCATCACTTTGCATTTTGCTACATTGAACTGCATTTGCCATTTCTTAGCCCACTCACCTAATTTATCAAGGTCCGCTTGGAGCTCTTCGCAATCCTTTGTGGTTCTCACCACACTACATAATTTGGTATCATCTGCAAACTTGGCCACCATGCTACCCACCCCTACTTCCAGGTCATTTATGAATAGGTTAAAGAGCACTGGTCCCAAAACGGATCCTTAGGGGACACCACTCCCTACATCTCTCCATTGTGAGAACTTCCCATTTACACCCACCCTTTGCTTCCTGTTCCTCAACCAGTTTTTAATCCATAGGAGGACTTCCCCTCTTATTCCTTCATTGCTGAGTTTTCTCAACAGTCTCTGGTGAGGAACTTTGTCAAAAGCCTTTTGGAAATCCAAGTAGACAATGTCCACTGGTTCCCCCTTATCCACATGCCTGTTTACACCCTCAGGACCACGCTGCTGCTTTGCAAATGTCCAGGATTGGGATGGAAGCAAGGAAAGTGGCCAAAGAAGATTGGGATTAGTAGAATTGGAATTAGTAGATTGGAATTAGTAGAAATACCATACACTGGGAGAGGGCAGTCCATTTTGGCAACTGAATAGGCAACTGAATAGGCATGAAAAATGGCTTGGGAAACACATTGGGATAGTATCTGGATAGAGACTTGGTGCCCCCATGCGGGTCACTGAAACAAATGAACAAGTGGTTGTCCTTTCGAAAAGGGCTGTCCAGGTAAAATAACAGAAAATGGCGAACATCTAAGGTATGCAATGCCTTGTCTGATTCTGAAGAGAGTTTAGGAAAGACCACTGGGGGAACGATGTCCTGTCCTAGATGAAAAGGGGATGCTACTTTGGGAAGGTGTTCCAGGCTAGGTCTGAGGACCACCTTATCCCCATGAGCTTTGAGGAATGGGGAATCACTCCGGAGAGCCTGCAGATCACCCACTCTCCTCGCTGAGATGTCAGTCACCAAGAAGGCTGTTTTATAAGAATAGTGTCAGGGGGGTTGTATCTAGGTGATTGAGATGCATTCCTAACTCAATGTTGTTTCCCAAGAGTTTGGAGCTAAGGCACCCCAAGGTCGGCAACAGATAGCAAGAGAAAGCCACCTGGTTTCCCACCCCACGAGATAACAGATGTAACACAGTTCCCTTCCTGCTATATGTTACCCTTTCCAATTGGAACATTCTTTCCTTGATCTTTATTTTATGGCTTCACACACTGAGTAGGTAACTAGGCTTTGGTCTCATGAGAACTGGGAACCACAATCCTATTACAGGATCATCCAGGTTGCCAAAAGAGGTGTAAAATGCTCTCACTGTTGAGGTCTTCCTGCAATGGAAAAAAGAGAATGTTGCCCCTGGTGAGCTTCCAAAGGACAGGGAACCACGGCCATCTTGGACAGTGAGGGGCGATGACTATTCCTGAGGGCTTGTCTGCTAGAATGTTTGCCACCACAATCTGCAAAAGGTTGAAGGAGAGATAGAGGCACAGAAACCTTCGGCTCCATGCAAACTGAAAGGCTTCCCCCATCAAGTTGTGGAGTTCTTGCCCTAGAGCAGAACAGGTGACATTGGACATTCGGGGCAAAGCAAACGCACAGGAATAAGAGAGGTTCTCGTTATCCTCCCTCTGGCAGGTCCAAAGGCAAGCTAAAGGCATCACTAGAGACCCCCGTTTCACAACATACTGTGTCAGTGGGGTGTTGTGTGGTTTCCGGGCTGTGTGGCTGTGTTCTAGTAGAATTTTTCTCCTGACGTTTCGTGTGCTTCTGTGGCTGCCATCAGAGGATCTGAAGAGCCGCAAGTGAGGCAACCGAAAGGGATTTGGCCAACACTTCCCTGCAAAGCCCTTCAGGAGCCAGTGATTTCTCCCACAAGGAGGCCTTCAGGCACGAGGCCCTCGCAGCCAGAGATTTCGGAGCAGGGAGGGCAAAGAAGGAGCACGTAGAGCGGGTCTGGCCTTTTCCAAGCCGCAGCAGGCAGCCCTCATGGCCATCATTTTTTGCCATTTTGGCCGCACAAATGGAGCAGTTTTTGAAAAAGGCCTCTCATTTTCTAGAGGTTTTGCCTCAGAAATCAGTTAGAAGAACTGTGAAGAAGCAGAGCGAGGCAGCTGGCGACAACGCAACCGAGGGGAGTTCCCCTCCCTCCCTCCCTCCCACATGACCCCCCAGGAGGGAAAAGCCCCCCTGGGGGCCCTGAATGGGAGGGGGGAGGAGCATCCCAGAAGCTCTCCACAGGAGCTTGCTATTCAGACACCATGGCTGGCCTGCACAGAAGACCGGGAAGAGGTAGCTTACAGTTGTCGTGCATCACTCTAAACATTTTCCAACTTCTTTGAAGTTGCTGGAGCCATAGAAGGTTTCAGTCAAAGTTCAGTCAGCATATCAAAAAATACCTTGCAGCAGAGGGAAAGCCACTATTCTGAACAACTTCACATATACATGAATCAAGATATTATCCTTGGGCTTTTGTACAGTCGTGGCCACCTCAACATCCAGCTCTCAAGATATTCTCATCATTTGTCCACCATATAATCTCAAGTCCTCTGAAGGTGATATAGTTGGTGTCCCCATCACCACCGTAACTGGTGAGACATCTGAATCTCTCTCCGATCTACGCTTTCCCCATCTGCTTCTGATTAAAATATCTTGGATCGCTCCGCATATCATGCCACCCCTCTCCCTGGACGGTTCAGTCTTCTGTTCCGAGGGTGGAGCCAACTGCGCTAACTGTGCACCCTGCTGCTGGAGGAAGTAGAGCATTGAGCAGTCTGAAGTAGAGCCCTGGCCCGCTGGTTCAGCTGTTGGTTCCCTTCTGGATTCATCTGAGGTGGAAATCACCAACCTACATATTGGGAATGCAGCTCTGATGATCTTCTCCAAAGTTTTCCTAGAACTACAATCCACCTTTTCCTTGGTCTTCTGCTTTACTTTCTTTGCAGGCAGCTGCAAGTGGCTACGCCAGTGGTGGCGAACGTTTGGCACTCCAGATGTTATGGACTACAATTCCCATCAGCCCCTGCCAGCATGGCCAATGGACATCTGGAGTGCCAAAGGTTCGCCACCACGGGGCTATGCCTACACGACAGAGATGCTGATCTGTGTCTCTTCCCCTTCAGATCTGATCTGCAACCAGACAACAATGAACCGACAAACTGTTCCTACGCTGCATTTCCTTTCCCATTTGTTGCGGTTTTTACTGCTAAGTCTACTGCTGACAGTAATTTTGTGTAGAGTCGCCTCTAATTTTGACACCCTCTCTGCCTGAACACTGGATGTAAACTGCTGGCAGATTTTCATGCAGAAACATTATGGCCTTCACCCAAACATAACAAACATAGAGTACAGTAATCAGTTCCCATAATCTTTGTCCCACACTGGATATATTTCTTAAATAATTCTTGCTGCACTATGATTGCTGACCTGCCAATCACAGCCTAAATAGGAGTGGCGAGATACAGCAATCAAGCAAAAATGAACTGAGGGAGAGGACGTTGGCCATCGATCAGGTGATTGTTGAGAGGGAACATGCTCAAGGCAACAGCTGGAACACCACCCTGCGGTGTTAGACACTTGAAATCTCACCACTGCTGGCCTGCATCAGAAATGCAGTCCCCAAAGTGAGGATGGACAGAAGAGTGAAGATAAATTACACAGTTCTTTCCCAGATCAGTAGTGGCAGTGGTGGGGTAAATGCTGCCCCAGTAATGCATGCATTATGTTAAGGTACTTAATCAGAAACACCTAAAACAGAGCACTGCAATTCGTACACTACCATCTGTGTCTGTTTACTGTGTCCATGTTTGCAAGCCAACCTTTCACTTAGAACATAATCCAATTTCACCCTATATGTCATTGCAGATTCATGATACACAAGTACAGCTGTACATATGACACACACACAAGTTGTTTCTCTCTCGACATGTACTCAGCTTTCAATGATGTGTGTAGACTGAACCATACCTGCCAAGCTCAGCCACTTCACTGTACAGGGAATCAAAGTTGTCCTTCCAGGTGACCATGATCCCATCACTTCCAGGACCTGGAAGAGGGAAAAGACATCTACACTGCATTTACCATAAAAAAGCACACCTATGTCCATCTTCTGTCTCACTAAAGAGATGAACCCACCTAAAACTCGAAGACTGGCTGAAGATGACACTGAACCCATATCATTTGCAGCTACACAGGTATAGATACCATCATCTTCTGTGGTCACACCAAGGATTTTCAGAGATGCTTCTCCTACATCACTGTAAAATTTAAAGTGTAAGCACAAAAAGTTGTGAAATCCCAAGTGACGATGTTCATTCATCAGGATTCTGGTATGTTACAAGCTCTACTGCATTTCTGAAGACAACTGAACCCCCCTGGTGTGTACGGAAAAATCACTCTTGCAAAACATCACAAAATGCTTATTTAAGTTACTCACAAGGCACCATTTGGTAAAAAGGAGATGATGTTGGGTGCAAGTCACACAAGGCCACGGGCTTGTCTGCACACTCAACCTCCTCCTGATTTTCTGGGCAGTCAATCCTGACATTGGTTTGGGAGGAGCTCTTCCACACACCTTCCCTTCTTCTGCACTGCCACAGTTGTGGAGTCAGTTTATTATTTCTGGTACTATCACATTTACAAAGCTTCCACTGAAGCTGGTTTCTGAGACCAAATTAATGTATTTATACACTATCCTTCCTATCACATAGATTCTAAAAAGTCTTTTACCAGCAGCTTGGAAATCAAAATCCATTATGTTGGGCAAGAAAACAAGATGGAAGTTGCCAGAAATACAAGCATCTCTGTGTGGGTGGGTGTCACGATACATTGGCAAAAGGAAATGAACATTCAAAACCCTCCCAAATATATTGACGCTTGCCTGCCAGTTGCCCTTTCATATGCCGTTCAACCTTAATATGATCTAATCATGCAGAGCAAAGAAGCCGCCGTACCTGTAGGAGAGGCTGTAGTGACTGTCGTTGCTCAATGTGTTATGATCAGGACCTTTCCAAGTTAAGGAAGCTTTTGGACGACCACAAATTTTGCACTGAAGGATGACAGTCTCTCCTACCTCGCATCTTATCTCACTTAATGGTATTATAAATTCTGGGGGAACTGAAAGAGGAAGAAGCAACAGCCATGAAAAGGCTACAGTTCTACATCTTGTTCATCATTATCTAACAGCATTCAGGCAAGAAGCTACTGATGCGCTGCCCTGTAGACGGCACTCCAGGGGGTACTAAAAAAATCAATGATTTTTTTAAAATAAAAAAAATAGATTTTAACATTTTAAATCGTTTAAATAGTTTTCTATTTGATATACAGTCTTCTGTTTAAGACAGATTATAGTCCAAGTTATTCATCATGAAATAAGGGTTAATTTTTAATTCTGAAGTATTAGACTGTGTATTCATGCCATGTTTACATTTTTTGGTAAATGAATTCAATTAACCCATTCACAATGTCATGCTCTTCCAATGCTGCTGTAAGATTATTTTGGGCAGTTTTTCCTGTCTATAAGATATTATCACAGAATTTGTCCCAAGGAGCCCTGAGAAGAACATTGTCCAGGTAAGGATAAACATAGAATCATAGAGTTGGAAGAGACCCCAAGGGCCATCAAGTCCCAACCCCCTGCCATGCAAGAACACACAATCAAAGAACTCCCGACATATGCTGATCCAGCCTTTGTTTAAAAACATCCAAAGAAGGACACTCCACCACTCTCCGAGGCAGTGAATTCCACTGTCAAACAGCCCTGACAGTCAGGAAGTTCTTCCTAATGTTTAGGTGGAATCTCTTTTCCTTCACCTTGAATCCATTACTCCGTGTCCTAGTCTCTGAGGCAGCAGAAAACAAGCTTGCTCCCTCTTCGACATGACATCCCTTCAAATATTTAAACATGGTTATCATGTTCCCTCTTAACCTTTGCTTCTCCAGACTAAACATCCCCAGCTCCCTAAGCCTCTCTTTGAAGGCCATGGGCTCCCTTTACCATTTTGGCTGCCCTCCTCTGGACCCGCTCCAACCGGTCAGTATCCCTTTGAACTGCGGTGCCCAGAACTGCACACAGTATTCCAGGTGAGGTCTAACCAATGCAGAATAGAGAGGTACAATTACATTCCTCAATCTTGACACTATACTCCTATTGATACAACCCAGAATCACATTGGCTTTCTTAGCCGCCGCATCACACTGCTGACTCATATTTAGTTATTGGTCTACTAAGACTCCCAGATCTCTTCTGCAAATAGCGTTGTCAAGCCAGGTGTCACCCATCCTATATCTGTGCATTTCATTTTTTCTGCCCAGGTGTAGTATCTTACATTTATCTCTGTTGAAATACTTTTTGTTAGTTTTGGCCCAGCTGTCTAATCTGTCTAGGTCATTTTGAATTCTGACTCTGTCCTCTGGGTATTAGCTACCCCTCCTAATTTGGTGTCATCTGCAAATTTTATTAGCATGCCCTCTATTCCGCCATCCAAGTCATTGATAAAAAATATTGAATAGCACTGGGCCCAGGACCCTGTGGCACCCCACTAGTCACTTCTTTCCAAGATGAAGATGAGCCATTAATTAGCACCCTTTGAGTTCGACCAGACAACCACTTAGAAATCCATCTAATAGTAACATTGTCTAGTTCACATTTCACTAGCTTACTTGTGAGAGTATTATGGGGCACCTTGTCAAAAGCTTTACTAAAATCTAGGTATGCTACGTCCACAGCATTCCCTTGGTCTACCAAGCTCGTCACTTTATCAAAAAAAGAGATAAAATTGGTCTGGCATGACTTGTTTTTCAGAAACCCATGCTGATATTTTGTGATCGCAGCATTCCCTTCTAAGTGCTGGCAGACCGTCTGTCTAATGATCTGCTCCAGAAACTTCCCTGGTATCAATGTCAGGCTGACTATCGACTATAGATTCCTCTTTGATGAAGATGAGCCACCAAGGTCACCACCACTTTTTAAAAAAACCGTGGGAGCCGAGGACACTCTGAAGGACAAGGAGAACCACAGGTTCTGATAAAGAAGAACCACAGGTAGTGATGGCAGATGTGGATTGGGATGTGAAGATTATATGGTCTGCAAGAAGGTTTGTAGAGACTTCATGCGAAACCTTTTCTTGATTGCCCACAGGTTCAGCTGTTTTAGGTTTAGGATTGTCTTCCACTCTCTTAAGTTCCTGGGAACCATGAACAGTGGAGAGTAAACCCCTTAGCCCCTCTGACCAACAGCAACCATTTCGATGGCCCTGGTGCTGATGAGGGGTTGGACGGGTTCCCTTAGAAGGCCCGGCCTTTTCTGGTGACTTTGGGGGGGTGAGGAGGAAAATTCTATCTGAGTATCCCTCTGACAATTCTCAGGACCCACGGATCGTTCACTGTCTCTTCCTAAATGTCCTCTAGAGAGTTTTTGTTCTTCGCTCTTCTTTGGGGGGGGGGGGGTGACCCCTGTATGTAGAGTGGTCACCGGGCCATCAATGAGTAGGATCTTTAATTCGGCCAAGGCCTCCTCCGTCAAGGTGTAATGATGTATGGCAATGGCATTCAGGGTATTTCCATACTCGGGTATTTCCATGCCCATTCTCCTTTGACAATTTGCAAAAAGCATTTTGGAAAAGGGCAACGTGAGGTAGGATTAGCCGGTTGCTTAAAGGCTCTTGTGTCATAGTGTTCTGTGTCATTAGGTGGCACCGTGGGATCTGCATTCTTAACCTTCAGAGTATTAATGACTTTCTTCAGTAAATATTGAAAATGTTCACTTGGAAAAAGCCTAGAGTTTTATCTTGAGACTTCAGATCTGCCCAAGAAGGGCACTTCCATGTCCATCTCATCCCCTGAAATGTCCACTGGTTCCCCCTCATCCACATGCCTGTTTACACCCTCAAAGAACTCTCATAAGTTTGTAAGGCAGGACTTGCCTCTGCAAAAACCAGGCTGACTCTTCCTCAGCAGGTCTTGCTTTTCTACATGTTTTATAATTTTATCTTTAATCATAGATTCGACTAATTTACCAGGAACAGATGTCAAACTGACTGGCCTGTAATTTCCAGGGTCTCCCCTAGATCCTTTCTTAAAGATTGGTGTGACATTGGTCATCTTCCAGTCTTCAGGGATGGAGGCAGATTTCAGGAATAAGTTGCATATTAAAGTGAGAAGATCAGCAATTTTATGCTTGAGCTCTTTAAGAACTCTTGGGTGAATGTAATCTGGGCCAGGGGATTTGGTAGCATTAATTTATCAATGGCTGCCAGAACTTCTTCCTTGTCTACCACTATCTTTGCTAGTTCCTCGGATTCGCCTCCTAAGAGGCTTGGGTCAGGTGCAGGAATTTTCCTCACCTCCTCTTGGGTGCAAAGACAGATGCAAAGAATTCATTCAGCTTCTCTGCAATCTCCCTGTCATTCTTTAGTTCTCTGCAATCTCGCTGT
Organism: Sphaerodactylus townsendi; assembly: GCF_021028975.2. Classification (NCBI taxonomy): domain Eukaryota; kingdom Metazoa; phylum Chordata; class Lepidosauria; order Squamata; family Sphaerodactylidae; genus Sphaerodactylus; species Sphaerodactylus townsendi. Next base: position 3,326,579 of record NC_059433.1, on the reverse strand, counting down.
CACCTTTTGTTCCTTCTTCATCTAACGGATTTACCACTTCCCTAGCTGGCTTCCTACTTTGGATGTACTTGAAGAACTGTTTGTTACTGGTCTTGATATTCACAATCCTTTTTTGCCTCCCTTACAGCTAACTTGCTTCTCTTTTGCCACCATTTGTGTTCCTTCTTGTATTCTTCATTAGCCGAGCTGGACTTCCATCTTTTTTTCTGATAATTTCCTCAACCTCCCTGTACTCCAGCTACCCCATTTTAGGTTGAAGCATATTAGCATAGAGACACTTGTATACCCTGACTCTGTCCCTAACCTGGGATTTATGTGCTTTGCCCTCTAGCTCTTTGTAGACACTATCACTTATCACATGCACATTGCTATGTTCCACGCTTGTATGTGGTTGATTTAGAAAAACCTCCCTCTCTGTCTGCATCCCCATAGATGCTGTATTCCGAACCAAAGTCACCTCAGCTCCTGTTGGCTTTCCCCCAGGGACCAGTTTAAAAGCTGTTCTGCCAATGTTGAGCGCCAGCAGCCTGGTTCCTTTTTGGTTAAGATGAAGCCCATCCCTTTTGTACAGACTTGCCTTATCCCAAAATGTTCCTAACAAATCTGAAACCCTCTGCCTTACACCACCTTCTCATCCATGCATTGAGATCCTGTATCTCCGCTTGCCTAGCTCGCCCTGCACATGGAACAGGTAGCATTTCTGAGAATGCCACCTTGGGGGTCCTGGACTTCAGCCTGTTACCTGGCAGCCTAAATTCTAAATCCAGTACCTTCTGGCTACATTTCCAAATGTTGTTGGTGCCAATGTGGACCACAAATGCTGATCCCATCCCAGCACTGTCTAACAGCCTATCTAGACAAAGCGTGAAATCCGCAACCTTCGCACCAGGCAGGCAAGTCATCACGCCTCTCACAAACCCAACCCAAAAGGAAACACTTCTTCACGCAACGTGTGATTGGTATTTGGAATATGCTGCCACAGGAGGTGGTGATGGCCACTAACCTGGATAGCTTTAAAAGGGGCTTGGATAGATTTATGGAGGAGAAGTCGATTTATGGCTACCAATCTTGATCCTCTTTGATTTGAGATTGCAAATGCCTTAACAGTCCAGGTGCTCGGGAGCAACAGCCGCAGAAGGCCATTGCTTTCACATCCTGCATGTGAGCTCCCAAAGGCACCTGGTGGGCCACTGTGAGTAGCAGAGAGCTGGACTAGATGGACTCTGGTCTGATCCAGCTGGCTTGTTCTTATGTTCTTAACTCTCTACATTCCTAATGATTGAATCATCTACTATGATGAGCCCCCGCATCTCCCCGAGGGTATCCTCGGTGCGAGAGGATAGTTGATCACCAGCTGAGGCAGGGGTCCCATCTAAGGGAGCATCTTCCACCACCTCAGACTGGCACCCTCCGTCCCCCAGACCCTTTCTCCATGACATCTGAAGAGATGTCACCCTGGGAGTGAGACCCAGCTGTTAGGTCCCTGAAAGCCTTGTTTGTCACCCTCTCTGCCTCTCTTAGCTTCTCCAGGACTGACATCTTGGATTCAAGAGAACACCTACGTTTCCTGAGTGCCTGGAGCTCATTGCAGAGAGGGCACACCCACGACTTCTGTCCCAGTCGTAAGTAGTCGTACATGTGACACTCAGTGCAAAACACTGGAAAGCCCCCACCCCCCCTGCTGGCTTCCTGCCTTCATATCTAATTCTGTTTAGATATTAAAATAATAAACTTTTAATGAGTCCTTTCCCCTTGAGCTTTCTGTACCGTCTACTATCCCTCAAAATACATCCTTATTCAGTAAAACACCTGTGGGTGCTGTTACATGCAAGCTGCTGCTTCCAGAGTCTGAGCAGCAGAGCTAATAGGAAGTCCCACCTCTCAGCAGCCTGGGGTAAGCACACAGCCAGGACAAAGAGAAAAAAGAAAACCCCTGTGAACAACCCCTGTTAAAAAGATGTGGCTTTGAAAAAAGCCCTCCAAAAAGAACACCAGAGCTCTCTTAGCCCTTTCTGTCCCACTCCTCTTCTCCACTGCTACTCCTCTCTGCTGCTTCCAGAGACTCTGGTTCAAGAGGGACTGCATGGCAGATCCCTAAAGGGTTGCAGAATGAAACAAGATGCTGCTCTGTGAAGGATGAGCAAGGTCATAACTTGATTTAATTCACCTTAGCAAGAATGGGAAAGCATAATTTAACCATGATGAATCTTTGAATTTGAATTCAGCTTACCATCATAAATGTAGTTGGGGTTGAGAAGCTGAAAAGAAGAAGTTAAGAGTTAGCATTTTGAAAAGCTTCAGTTTGACCCTAAAATTTACACTGAAAATACCCTCCAGTTACTGAAACAGTGGCCCAGAGCCAGTGGCATGGAATGTGGTGTAAGAGCCACCAGTGCCACTAAAGATGTTCCCTGGTGGTCTTACGATCAGCAAATGAATCACCAACCCTGCCAAAGCTGCCTTTACTCAATAGGGAGGCTGAAACCTTCCCCGACTACTGCCTGGAGTTCAAACATTTCTGCAGTTGGGCCAGCAAAACTAGGAAGTCCTTTCTGTCCAGGTTTTCTACGCTGCTCTACACCCCCCTCCCCTTAGGAAACAATCCCAGATTCTAGATTTCTCCCCAGGCCCTTAAAAAAAGCAGTACTCAGTGAGGAGGAATCGAGATGGGGAGCCAGGATGGGGAGGTGGGTCAGGAGTTGAAAGCCTCCCTTGATAGAGCCGCTGAGAAGCTACCTCATTTCATGGTCCAGCTGGCAGCTTCCATGCATGACTGGGCAGATTGATTCACCTCTGAGGGGAGTCATGCACACTATGTGGGAGCCCTGTCAGAAGAAGGCGCTGCCACGTGGCTCGTGGGGCTTTATGACCCTGATCAACAAGGGATCAATGAAGGAGTCGTGGTTTACCTGGATGGAGACCCTGGAGCAGCATGTACAGTTGATATGGTCTGTATTAATGAGGCTGCACAACAATTCCCTACATGTGAAGCTCTCCAAGTATGAGTTCCACAGAGACAAACAGGATTTCCTGGGTTACTGGATATTGGCAGTTGGAATTGAGATGGACCTGGGCAAGGCACAAACTATCCCCTGCTCCTTTTAGCTGATGATGCGGTTTTTCTTTCGCACTCAAGAATAGGACTTAAGAGAGCCCTGGACTGCTGTATAGAATATTGTTTTCTTAATGATCTACCGCTTAATTTGGACAAATCTAAAATCGCAGCTTTCACTCATAAATGGAAACCTACTAAATGGGTGATAATACAAAACTGTTTTGAACAGGTCCAATCATATAAATATTTAGGTCTTACGTTTCACCACCAGGCCTCCTGGACTCTTCATAGGAATCGGGCTATCTGTGCCGGTAAATTGAGTGCCACAGCCATTGTACGTTTCCTATATGGGGAAGGTCGGGGATATATCCCTGCAGCATTGAGAGAATTTAATGCCAAGGTATGCCAACAAATTCTCTATGGGGTTCCTATTTGGATTGGGGCATGGAATAGAGAGGTCAAAAGGGTCCAGTCACATTTTCTCTATAAAATCCTCGGTTTGCCACACTCAACTCCCTATGCAGCCGTGTGCCTCAAAACAGGCCAACATTGGTGGCCTGAAGTCGTACATTTAAATTTTGGGCCAGAATATGCTTCAATAAGGATGAATCTGACCTTACATTCCAGGCTCTTTCTATTCTCCACTCTACCAAGTGGTGGTCCAGAATTGAAACTAAACTCAATGACCTGGGAATTTCTATAGATGAATTGTTAATGTTAACGAAGCAAGAGGTCTTCAGTGTTATTAAGAAGACTTTTCAACAGAGAATTCCAACAGATGGTGGAGGCAGCCAATAAAACCTGCTCCCCGGTGTTTTGGGGAATCCCCTTTGATAGGTTAACGGCTGCCAGATATCTTCACCTATTGATTGAGGCTCGGTGGCGTAGGGCAGTTACTCTTGCTAGGTGTACTGTTCTACCTTCCTCCCTCCAACAAGGATGCCATATAAAGATAGGAAGTGCCCATGTGACCAGGACTGTGTGGAATCTGTATCCCACATGTTGTTATATTGTCCCTTCTATGTTCAAGATAGGGAAAAGTATATAACCCCCTTCTTGCGTGAAAGGGAAGGGACAACGGATAAAGGTTATATCTCTTCTAAACAGTCATTGCTACGGGGTATTGGAAGCTGTAGCCAAATTTTTGAATGGTGTAATCTTAAATGGTTCTAACTTGTGCTAATTGGAATGCTGTGATGTTATGTTTTTGTTTACTTATCTGCCATTAATTGACTTTGAAGGCACGAACTGTGGTGGATTGGGAAGCTCCTTGCACAAGGAGCTCCAGTCCTTCCTCGGTTTTTCCAGTTTCTATCTTGATTTTATTCCTCAATTCACCCATGCTGTGTTCCTCCTCACGGACCTACTCAAAACTAAGGGAAAGGGGTTGAAAGCCAAGGCACCTGGGGGCCATTTGGATTGGCCACCTGAGCGTCAAAGTGCTTTTGAGGTGTTAAAGAAGCTGTTTACTTTGGAGCACATATTATGGTATACTGACTCTTCCAAAACTTTTGTTGTGCAGGTAGATGCCAGTGATGTGGCTATGGGAGGTCTCCTCCTCCTCCAGCAGGGGGAGGATGGACAGTTGTGCCGGTGTGCCCACATGTCTTGCAATTTCTCAATAACTGAATGGAATTGGGCTATGTCGGAAAAGGACTATTCTGTTGGCACTGATCACATGGGGCCATTAGTTGGAGGGAGCCTCTTACGCTTTTGAAGCGTGGACTGATCTTATGAACTTGGAGGCTTCACTGTCTCCTCAAAGGCTGACTACAAAACAACTAAATCAGGCTCAGTTCTTTTCTAGATTTAATTAAGTTCAGAAATACCTTCCAGATGATGCCTTGTTCTGCCAACAAGTGGGAAGAGGTGGTTGGTATCGTGTTCACTCCAAAACAACTGGGGTTGGGGTTGGTGACCCACAGGCAATTGCAAGCCCCAAATGCTGCTACCCAATCCCAAAGACCTGATACCCACACAGGGGATCCTATGAGGATGGTTAGGGTTGAGGGACCCCTGCCCCGACTAATTCATGAGGCCCTGCAGGGTGACAAAGAGGCCGAACTGCTCAAGGCATCCATTGCTAGTTGAGAAGAACAGACTGTTGTGGCCAGGGTCCTGCATCTACGTTCCTGAAACCCTCTGCAAACAGGTACTTTGGGTCTGCCGTGACTCCAAGTCTGCTGGACACTTTCCATTTGTAAAGACTTTGCATTTGACTCCCAGACAGTTTTGGTGGAAACCTCTCTGAAAATATGTGGAGGTTTATGTCTGGGGGTGACCTGTGCATGCAAAGGCTAAGTGGATCCAGGGGAAGCCCCAGGGGCTGCTCAAACCATTGGAGGCTCCTCAGAGACCTTGGGCAGTGATTGCTATGGATTTCATTACATATCTTCCCCCAAACCATAGGAAGTCAGTAATCTGGGTAGTGATGGATATCTTTTCTAAACAAGCCCACTTTGCCTCTCTGAAACTACTTCCCATGGCACAGAAACTGGCCAGGTTATTTGTCAGGTGTATTTACAGGTTACATTCGGTCCCAAGCAAAATAATCTCAGACAGAGTGGCTCAATTTGTGTCCACATTTTGGTGTTGCTTTCTCAAGTTATTGGGGATGGAACAGGGGCTAAGCTCTGCCCACCACCTTGAAAGTGACAGGCAGTCGGAGAGAGTGAACCAGCTACTTGAGCAGCACTTAAGCTGTAACATCAACTACTATAAGGACAGTTGGACTGACCTGCTCCCATTTGCTGAATATGCTTATAATAATTCTGTTCATCAAAGTACCAGTCAATCTCCTTTTAAAGTGGTCTATGGACAGGAGGGAAAGCCACTGCCTTTTGTGGAGGAGGGCGGGGTGGGGGGTGGGGGGGAGATCTGCTGGTCTGGTTGGGGAATATTCAGCAGAAAGCCTTGTGTGAAGCTAAGGAGACTTATAAATGCCAGACTGATAAGAAACACAAAGATGAGGGAGATCTCCACTAAGATTCTATGTTGCACTCAGCTCAGCCGCCAGCTGAAGAAGTCTGAGGAACTGTTAAGGAACAGCTGGGGAAAGGGCCTGGGGGAGAGAGGCCTCCCCTTAAGCCACCAGGCTCTCCTCCGCTCCCACAGAAAGCACACCCAGGACAAGACAAATATGCTGCACAGGATGTTCAGATGCACAGTTACAAATACAGCTGTTTCCCGAAAATGATCCACACAATATCATCTGTATTAGGACACAATACAGGGAGGACATACCTTCACGGAAACCTTGTTGGCAAGGCCTTCGCGGGACTTACGATAACCATTTTCTAACTTGCCTTCCCTTTTGCCATCTTTATCCTTTTTCTCAGATTTCTTCCTCAGACGGAGCGCTGTATGCCAAGAGGATGACTTCCTGGAGCCAAAAATGAAGGCGCTGCAATTAGTTGAAACTTCCTGTAGGCGATTTTGCCTTAGAAATGTCTTTTAAATCAGCACGTAAAGCAACAGCTTTGAAGGACAGCATATTCAAGAGCCCACCTCCAAGAAGAACGTGTGCGGCCGACAAACTGGAGAAATAGATGATCAAAAGGCTCCCCAACTGACTTTCTATTAAAATATATTTGACAATTCCTGCATAAATATTGTATTCATGTACACATCATCACAGTCTCCATATGTCTGAAAGAAAGCTGGATTGCAACCCTTCCACCAGTGCCTAGTTTTCTATGTGAAGGGAGCAGCATCCAGTCCTGCTGTTTACCACTTTTTGAAAACGGGGCACAGGCTCACTCTCTTCCAGACGAAGCTTTCCCTTGAAGGAGGGGAGCATTAGCCCCTCCCCTCCAAGCAGGAGAGCATGCCGCCACTTTATCATCAGAGTGGCTGGAGAAAGAACAGGTGGGGAAATGCCAATGGATCAGCATTAGCCAATTTCACCAATTGATGGCACTCCTTTGATTATGTGTTACCAGAAAGAGGTGCCCCGCCACCTCCACCTGCCGGCTTATAGAAACCTGGTACAAACGGGATCTTTGAAAAAATTTCAAGTAATTTCCCCCCGAGTCCATGCAATTCAGAATGTCTACTTGCTACACAAAGCAACAGACAGACAGACCGTCGACCAACAAGGGTGGTCGACAGTCTATAAAATGCATGTGGCTACTAAAGCCTCAGAAATGCAGAACAGATAGCAATTGCCGTTTACTGGATAAGCCTGTTATCAAAGTGTGAAACTTTAAAACCCCACCATGATCATGTACGCTGGAAACTGTCTACTTTTCATATAGAGAAAAAAGCTGGTTATACATTCATAAGGATGCATTTTGCATTCAGAACGGTCACAAGATTCAATTCACAGACATGCTTTTTACAAGGCATTCTGCAGGTTCTCTCTTTGGACGAGGGTCAAGTGTCAGATGTTGGGGCGTTGAAAGCCAGGACTGTCGAGTCTCCTGTTCTGTGCCCTCTTAAGTAAGACACTTTGTCCTTACTGAAATATCATGTGATAGGCTCCATCTATCCCTTGCCACATCCTACATTGTCTTCATTCATTGTGGCTGTGTGCATGCTCCACATGTTACACAACATTCAGACTAGTCCAGGGGTAGGGAACCTGTGGCTCTCCAGATGTTCAGGAACTACAATTCCCATCAGCCTCTGTCAGCATGGCCAATTGGCCATGCTGGTAGGGGCTGATGGGAATTGTAGTTCCTGAACATCTGGAGAGCCGCAGGTTCCCTACCCCTGGACTAGATGTTGCTCTTCACCTTTGGAGTATCTACTCTTATCAGCCAACCAGTCTTTGCCAGCTAAGCCATTCTAGCATCTTTTCCTCGCCGCTGACAATCCAACCACACACACGACTGCTTATTTTAATTGGATAACTTGTGTCATGATTAATTTATGTATGACAGTGGGCCAAGATGTTTGGGGTTTTTTTTTCCAATTTCCCAATGCTGAATTTTTCCCTTGCTGAGACAGTTAAAAGTCAGTGAGCAAGGCAACAAGGTGGGGGGGGGGGGTTTACTATCAGAACTCACAGGATGTTACACCTCATCACTAAACAAAAGTTGCCCCAAGAATTAAAGATTACAGTTCCTTGATCTTTTTCCAAATTATTACAATACCCTATTCCAAATATCAAAAGCTTTCAATATGAAGTTTGGATGTCATTACAAAGCAAGACAGAATGTGAAAACAAGACTGTTCTGAGACATGGTCTAGACTTTGAAATTTCCCTTTGTAACTATATGTTACATCTACATCTGATCAAGTAGGACCTAGTCCACACAAATTTATGCCACAACAAATACAGTTATCTCAGAGGACAGCCAGGATGGCCTGCAGTAGAGCAGCTAGAGTCAAGTCCAGCAGCACCTTACAGACCAACAAGATTTTCATGCTGTAAGTATTGGAGAATCAATGTTCAATGAATATGGTAGCCTTCAGGTGCCACAGAGCTCTTGTTTGGTTTTTCCGTAACAGATTCTATGGCCTCTACTGCTCTGGAAAGCACAGGCATGTCAAGTACCCCAGACACTCACTTCATTGTCCCATCGGGGTTCTCAAGGGCGACTGCGCTGGTGTGCCCCAGGATATAGCCGGGGATCCAGCCCTCGGCGGCAGGGCACTGGTCGGTGGCGGCTCGGAACACCAGAAACATGTTCTGTTGGTTGCTGGCTAGAATTTGCACGACCTCTCCTTGGTAGACATTAATCTCATCCTCCTTCACTGCCATATAATCGTGTGTCACCAGCATGGTGGAGATGTTGCTGCTGCTGCTACTTTCACTCTGTGGATGAGCCAATTAGATGCAAAGGTAGAAAAAAGGAGGACAGAAAGGAAAAAATTGAACAGAGACAAAAGTGAGCCTCTATGTTTTGTTCCACAACATCAGCATACAGAAGTCCATCCATTTCAACAAGCTTACATTGAGGCGAACCTTGACCATAGAGACCAACTACATGGCCTGGGAGGCTAAGGATTGTAGAACTAAAAAAAAAAGTGTGCTGTTACTTGGTACATGGAGTCATTACATACAAAGCACAGGATTGCACTATTTGTCTAGTATTGCATGAAATTCTTGCTATTAGTACTAATCACATAAGCCAATGATTGTTAAACGGTGGCTCTCAAATTCTTTTCTGTGTTTGTTTGGGACCAGTTAGTTGAAGTCTCAAACCCCCTTCCTGCTCTGCCATTACTGGGCCCGTCCACAGCAGGGACAGGCCCTCATGCCAGGGGCGGACGACCCAAGAGGGACAGATGCTTCACAGCATCAAGACATCCCACAATGCTGCCTCCTGCCTCTCAGCTACCTGGGAAAGGGGCCTTGCCCAGATTCCAGATTTCCATACAAAGCAATTACACCCCCCCACACACACACACATCGACAACCCATTTCAGCTACCTATACTGCTAAGAAGCACAGTAGCCCTCAATACACCGAAAACTACAGATTTAATTTTCTCATTCAAGCTAAAATCAGAGCTTGTGGAGAATTTAAAAACATTTTCTACACAACTATTCTGGAGACAAAATGTTGCTAGCCCTGGATCTGGAGGATAGATACCATTCCTTTTACCCAGGACAATATCTGGAAAAAACTCAAGGAAGCAATATTTTGGCAATCATTATATTCTTCCCATCATTGATGTAATTCCCATTGCAAATGTTAAATTCTATGTTGTCAAGTTGAATTTCCAGCTTCAGGACATGGGGAAAAGGAAATAGTGAGCAACATCACAGTACAGGTTGTTGCTGGAATGTGCAGATATCTCGAGGCACTCCCTCCTGGAAAATTGTGAATTCATGCCACTTTGGTCTTTTATGCTAAACCTATGATATAATGCTTAAACACCTCATAGGGTTTCTTTCAGCATGAAAGATGGGATTTGGCCCTTGCCACTGAAGATATGACCCTTTGGGTTAACAACGAAAAGTAATATTTTCTTTGGCAGCCCCAGTTTCTTAATGGCACCTGAAAGCCTGCATACCCTGCATACCCACGCTCACTCCTCTCTAAGCTAAGAAAGCCATTTCGGGAGGCCAGGCAAATCCAAATCCAATACAAACAATGGAAGCTCAAACAAGAACAGACATGCAAAGCAGAACTCTTATCCTAAAACAATGAAACAGGAAGTATAAAAAGAGGAAATCTCGAGAGTGATACGTTGTTAAAAAAATCAAACAGTGCATGCTTTCAAGAAAGGTTCTGAAGGCCAAGTGGTGTGCAATTCATGTTGTGTTGAAACTTATGAAGGAAGCTGAGAAACGTATACAAGTATTTACACAGGGGGAGGGAAGAGGCCGTGGGATTAATGCCAACATCAGAGCTGGAGTATGCTCATCACAATCCTGAGGATCAGGGTTCATTTTCAAGTATCAGCAAGGGTCTTGTGAATGTCATGCTGAACATCCAGGCAGAAAGGACAGCACACTGCTGGCTTGCAAGCCTCCTCTTACCACCGCAGACAGCAAAGCAGGTTCAAGACTGAATCTCCAGGTCCTCAAGCTTTAACTGCGCATTGCTTACGAGCACTCTGGATTTCTTCTCTGACGCGAGAAGATTCCTTGACAAGGAATGCATCTTACGGACAACAGATCAGCAAAATGGTTTGGCTCAACCAGATTATAAACAGCAGAAAAGGGAGCATGGATTGACAGCTAAATGCAAGCTCCACATTCAGAGGCAATTTCCCTCCGAATACCACTCGCTGGAACCAAAAGAGAGGGCTGCCGAATTCAGACCGGCTTCTGAACTTTCCAGAGGCATCAGGCAGACCATTGTTGGGAAAAGGGTGCCTCTGGTCTGACTCAGCAGGCCAATCTCTGTGTGTGTGTGTGTGTGTGTGTGTGTGTGTGTGTGTATGTGTGCGCGCGCGCGTGCTTGTATGACACTGGAAAAGGAAGAAGTCCTGAACTACTCTGCAGTGGAAATACAGGGAGCACATCAGCTGAGATCCACTACGGTGGCTGTCCGCTGCATGTTAAAATGTCTGCCTTCATGTTAGATGGAAAAAAGCCAAGAACGCGTTAGTAGAAGTCAGAGTAGCATTTAAAAAAAAAATTCAGCAGAGCCAGGAATCACATTTAGAAAGAGTTAGAAGACTTTTCTGTGTGTCTGAACACATCATCCAAGTCCCAGGTACACCCACACACAGACACTGAGATTCGCATATAAAGACTGGAGCAGTTGATTATTATTTCAGAGCAGTGATGCAGCACCGGAGAGCCCGAAGTTAGTACGGAGAGTGATGGTCGCGCACAGGAAGGGGAGAATGGGAAGATTTTGAGAGAGCTTGCAGGACAGAAGTGCTCCGTCTCTTACCCCATTGCTCTGGGTGGAGTGTACTGACTGTTCGCTGGTCGAGGAACATGTGCTCATACGGTCTGTGTCCTTGCTGTGTGAAGAGAGGCGGTGAACTTGGCGTTGGAGGGAGTCACCATCCCCGGGAAAAGTGAAGGAACCTGGGCGGCTGACAGGGGATGCTGGGATCGAGCTCCAAAAGGAGCCCTTCTGCAGGGGGCTGCTGGGTGGAAATATTTCTTTGCCAAAAGGACAAGGGAAAGTCATCACAGGAGAGTTTATTGGCGAGGCAGCTCCAGGTCTTGATTTCCCCAGTGACAAGGATCCTACGCTGCTCCTCGAGCGGATCTCCTCATAATTTCCACGGCATTCCCTCTGATCTGCGCCTGCTGAGCCAAAAGCACCTCTTAATGTCTTCTGGGGGCTCTCAATTGCCTTCATCTTTGGGATCTTCTCTCCCCTCTCGGGGCCATTCTGCTGTGCATTTGGTGGGTGTCTGCCTGTCTGGCTAAGACCAGCTTCTAGGGTGCTGGAGTGGGGAGGCAGGAAGGAACTGTGAAGGGACATACCTGACATCTTGTCTGCCTCTGCCTGAACGGAGGCTGCAGAGGAGACCAGGACTGGGGAGTGGTGTCGGACTGGCTGTGGGATCCGGGAAGGCCGGCTACGACTGGAGCTGGGGATTCCAGGGCAGCTGCCGGGGCCACTGCTGTTGCCGCTTCCACCAGCACCACTGTGGTTCCTCTGGTACTCAATTGGTGATGTCAAGGCTGACAGAGCAATTGGCACATACAGAAAGAAATCAGAACAAACAATGCTGGGGTTCAAACCTACAGTTGTATATATGCCTCTCCTGAAATGGGGACACAAACTAATCCTCGCCTGCCACATCAGAACGGGGGTTTGTTTGTTTATTAAATAGCAATATAAAATGCTCAATCTTTCCCATTCTAACAACATTTTAACAGCAGGACGACAGGAGAGCCAACACATTTCAATACAGAAGATCAAATGCGCACAGGAGGACAGATGAATTCGAACCCATGCTTTTCAATATTAATTGCTTGGAATGGAATGATCCCCCCCCCCCCAATATCAGATTACAGAAAGTTTTATATCAAAAAGTATTAACAAAGAATAGAATGTTATGGTAATTGAATTAGAGGAACAGAGGCAATCTTGTATCTCTAAAAGGGCATATCAATTTATAAAACATGAAAATTAGAAAATATTGAAAAAGGATTACCATATATGCTCGAGTATAAGTCGACCCGAATATAAGTCAAGGCACCTAATTTTACCACAAAAAACTGGATAACTTATTGACTTGAGTATAAGTCTAGGGTGGGGGAAATGCAGCAGCTACTGATAAATTTCAAAAATAAAATAGATACCAATAAAATTCATGAAGGTATCTCACTGGTTGTAAGAAAAGTTGACTAAAAGCAATCTTCATGATCAGAGGACGAACAGGATGAAGGCGAGAAGGGAGCCTGCCCGGCTGCTTCATGCCAAAGACTGTGAGCACCCACAAGGCCTCCCTCAAAAATGGCTCACTAGAATTTTAAAAATGTCATTAAGCAAGGCAGTTTTTAAAGGAAGCAGAGACTGTTTGTTAGCACCACAGCAGGATAAAAACAGTGTACGCTTTTATCCTTGCATGTTCAGGGACATATTTTATTCAAAGGTAAGATTTAGCCAGTAGAAAGATCTACAGTGTCTCTTTGTCTCCTACCACACTTGCTAGACAGCACAGAGGGTATTTCTGCCCTTAGAACTGTAAGACCCTCTCTTTTCAGCTTTAATTTGTACTGTTTTACAGAGAGGAATTTGCACAAATACTCAGCTTGACCTGATTTATTAGTAACAAATCTTGACTTGCATTTTGCAGTCTTTAAACGCTACAAGTGCAATGGACTCTCTCTCCAAGAGGATGCCATGCCTGTCAGAACACAAATTTCAAGGGCACAGAGTAATACCTAACACGGCATTCAGAGCCAATGGAGCAACTCTAATTGCAAAGACTGTGGCTTTATCAAAGCTGGAGGATTTACAAACCTAGCTTTACATAAAAACACAAACAGGGATGGTGAATTTAATACTCAAAGTTGGATGCAGGCAAAATGCTTCTGCCAGAGCTGGTGTGATCTCCTTTCTCGGTGTGCCACAGCTCCAGCGGCCATCTTGGAATTACTGTATATACTCGAGTATAAGCCGAGGGGGGCTTTTTCAGCATTAAAAAATGTGCTGAAAAAGTCGACTTGTACTCGAGTATATATGGTATTTTAAAAAGTGGAAGGAATCAACAGGCCAAGAAATGACCATGTAAATGTGGGGAAATCGTGTGTTTGTGCGTGTGCGCATGCATGGGGTGTTGAAAGCCTTGACCTGTGCCTCCTTCCCTTCACGGGCTGTCTCATGCCTGTACTGGGGCCCATGGTTGACTTCTGGCTGTTTTTGTAGGGCTTAGGCCACGCGCCTGGTGGGCCGGGGCTCCTCCCACAGGCCAGTGGTGAGATGGGGCTGGCACCTTCAGTCCCCACTCTCCTCTCTACTCTGTCTGCTTGGTCCTTCTAAAAGAAGAAGAAGAAGTGTGGATTTATACCCCATCACAGATGGTCCTTATGGTCTCTTCCAACTCTGTGATTCTATGATCTTTCTCTCCTGTAAGGAGACTCAAGGTGGCCTACAAGCTCCTTTCCCTTCCTCTCCCCACAACAGACACCTTGTGAGGAAGGTGGGCCTGAGAGAGTTCTGACAGAACCGTGACTATCCCAAGTTCATCCAGCAGGAATATTGGAGTGTGGAAACACATTTGGTTCACCAGATAAGCCTCTGCCACTCAGGTGGAGGAGTGGGGAATCAAACCCGGTTTTCCAGATTAGAATCCACTTGCTCTTAACCACTACACCACGCTGGCTACCTGCTTCCTAAAACTCCCTTTGCTTCTCCTTCTCCCCGCCCCAGCTCTTCCACTTCCTCCCCTTTTATCCTCCCACTCTTGTATCCTCCCCCAATGGGTAGGGCCAGTTGCAAAGCCCCTACTGGTCCTTGGTTGGTCTGTCGGGCACTGCCAGCTGGCAGATTGGTCCCCTGGCCTGAGGACCCGCCCACCCCTTTAAGGACCAGTAACTGTGGCTTTGGCTAGCAGGGCTGTGATGTCAGCCAGAAGGCCTGAGCTGGCCCAGCTGCTTCTTCCTCCTGCCCACTCCCCCAGCTGCTCCACATCACCCCCACCTACCCCGCTGTGAATGGGCTGGGCGGTGGGTTCTGCCGTCGTCCCCCTCCTGTGCTGTAGCCCACTGTGCCATTTCCTGCATCTGGAACGGGCAGTGGGGTCTGCAGCCTCTCCCAGGTGGCAGGTTCATTGTGGGTGTGGGGGGAGCCACCCACCGACCAGCTAGGACAGGGGTAGGGAACCTGCGGCTCGAGAGCCGAATGCGGCTCTTCTGCCCTTGCACTGTGGCTCCACGAGCCGAGCCGCTGGCCCCATCCTTGCCCGCCCTGCAGGCAGTAGGGTGGGCGCACCAACTGCCCGTGGCCGGCTGGGCCGCGCTGTGGGAAAACTTCCCTCTCGCCTCGCCCCCCCTCGCTTGGAGGCGGGGTGGGCAGCTTTCAGCAGCCAGCAAGGCCGGTGCCGGGCTGGCCTCATCTCTGCCCTTGCCCGCCCTGCAGGCAGCAGGGCGGACGCATCCATGCACTTCTCAGAATGAGCGGAGTAAAAGGTAAAAAAACCCCAATATATACAGTATTATCTTTATTTTAAATGTCAAAAATTATTTGCGGCTCCAAGTGTTTTCTTTTCCCATGGAAAACGGGTCCAAATGGCTCTTTGAGTGTTAAAGGTTCCCTTCCCCTGAGCTAGGATGAGGTGAGCACCGGGTTGGGTGCTGAGTTCAGGCTGGCGGTGGGAGCCAGCTCCAATATTCACCACAGAGAGTCTCCATCTTGTCAGATTTCCCTCCATCCAACCTGAGTCCACCAACCACAGAGATCTCATAGTGGAATTTGTGTTGCTAATCCTTCAAGGTAGGCTGTGAAAAATGGAATTGCCTATAATTCCTTGTATAGTTATGAGAATAGGGTTATTCCCTTTCAAGTTCAGCATTTTTCTTTTTTGAGGGGGCAAAGTCGGGGTTTAAATGTGGGGTGGGATGAATGAGTTTAGAGAATGAAGACAGGATGACCATGGGGGACAACTACTCAGGGTCAGTCATCACAATCATGAGGGGCCGGGGAGGCAAGACAGAGGGAGGAGATTTAGAAATGGAAGAACACGGAGATGTGGGTATGCTTAGTTCTCTTTCAATCTCCATCCCATCCCAAAGCAGGCTGGTGGGGAGGCCAGGGATTGTCACCCTTTCCCGACACTGATGCTGTGCCACTCCAGACCTAGCAATAACAAGACCAGGGCTCTACCAAGGTTTTTTCTGGCAGAGCACAAGGTGGGTCTGGCTTATGCAACCTGAGTGAGGCATGGCGAGATGGTACACTGGTCCCTCCGTTTTTTCAACATGTCCTTTTTTGGCTTTAGCTCATCATGGAGTTCTTTGGTCATCCACATGAGCTTCTTGGATCCTCTACCATGTTTCTGCCTTATGGGAATAGTGATGGCTTTGAGCTTGAAAGGACTGTTCTCTTAGGACAGCCCCCCCCTTCGCCTGCTCCTTTCCCTTCCAGGACCTTGCCCATGGAATGCCTCCCAGCACATGTCTGAGCTTATTAAAAATCTTCCCTACTAAAATATAACAGACAAGTGTGGCTCCAGACTTCCTTGGAGCCCCACAGCAGAAGGGATTTTAGGAGGACACGGTCCCTTTCCCCAAGGCCCCAACCACCTTCACCCCATCGACACTCTCTGGCCTCAAGGGGAAGGACCAAAGAGGTGGGTGCAAGAAGAGTATTGTTAGTTATACCCACAGTACAATCAACGTATACTTCACACGTAGTTCAGTTTACCATTTAGAAAATTACGCTGGTTTTCCAAGATTTGGTTGATTTCATGGATCCACATCTGGCGGACTCCTGGACTGGTGGAATGTAAAATAAACGTCTCCATAGCATCACCTGCTCTTGACATTAGTGCAAATTTACATGGGTCATTGTCTACGTTTTCCTCCAAGCAAAGGCAACTCACCTTGATTAGAAAGAAAAGAAATTGTTGAGAATTTTTTTTATCCCCTAGGATAAAGCACACTCAAGACAAAAAAAAAATCTGCTACTTTGGCCACAGAGCAGCCCGCGAGTACAGCCACTTGTTTATGCCTAATAAAGGTCTGTTGTTGTTGTTGTTGTTGTTGAGTACAGCCATATAAATGTCCAAACTATTTTTACCAATTGGGTTTAGATATACACTTGAAACAAACAAAGTTTGCTATCTGAATCTTTCAAACTTTGCAACTGGTCGCTTGCAAAGAAAGAAAACTTCCCTTCTCTCTCCCACAAAACTTCTCTGCCGAGCTTCTTGGGAGTGATTCTGTTTCACCCCAGACAGCGGTGCTCCTGGCCCTGTCCACACACGAGCCCCTGCCAGGGGAAAGAAGTTCCACGCACACGGATTCCATCCTGCTTTGCTGGTGATGATGGGGAATCATTCAAAACTCCTCAAATACACCCAGCCTCACAAAAATCAGGCACAGCCTCCACCCTTGCTCAAGGAAAATGCCAGCAGTGAGACCACACTTCTTACTCGTGGCATTCCACTGGCGCCACTTTATTCATACAGCTTCCAAGAGCAGTAAGTGCTGCTTGTTTGAGGGTAGCCATCATGACACACAGGGACCCCCCTCAACGCCAGCAGCTCACTTTCAACTTAAAATACATTTTCCTTATTTCACAGGTCAATGAAGCCATGAAATGCAGTTACAGGGAAGCGTCACTCACATTTCCCCCAATAATATAGGAACTGTAGTCCCTAAAAAAAAAAGAAAGGAAGGAAGCATCAACCAAACACTATGAGTGACTATCAACCTCCTCTCTGGGGATGGTAGCATTCCATGCCCAAATGGCATTAACAAGCCACTTGGCAACTAGCAGCTATTTATGTTTCTGTACCTGACAGAAACATATCTGCTGGTTGGCCCAGACTGAAGAAGCCAAACAGGGTCGGCCACCTCTGCTCATCTCTTGCCTTGAAAATTCTACTGGGTCACTGTAAGTCAGCTTCACTTTACATACACACAACTGAACACACAGATGGTTTGCACTGAGCATGCCACAGCAGCTGTGAAATGCAAAGTCCGGAAGCCTCTGTTCAACAATTCAAGTGTGCTGATCTTAGACAAGTCATGCTCTCTCAAGGTAGCTGTAATGCCATTCTAAATTGTACAGAGGAACAGCTAGATCAAGTTCCAGTGGCACCATACAGACCAACAATATCTTTGTGGTATAAGATCTTGAGTCAAAAGTATATCTGATGAACACTACTGGACTCGAATGTAGTTGTTCTATTCCATGTTACTGCTTGTAAGCAAAAAATAATCATTTTTGGCATTCTGGGTTGAAGTGCAAACAAACTATCTGGAAATTAAGCTTGGGGAGTCATCTGAGCCAATATGGAATGCCACAGGATTGGCAAAAGGCTAGTTTGGGTGGCCCCCTGGTGGGAAGAGCGCACACACCACAGTTGCCAACCTGAATCCGCTAGAAGGGATTTGAACTGAGTTAATGCTAAGACTGAGGTTATGAAGGGCCTTGGATTCCTCAGAGGCCTCAATCCCATTCCTTCCAGGGGGCAGTGATGACTCCTAGATTTAAGTCCTGTTAAAAGGTTCAAGTCTAGTCTTCCCCCCAGCCTCCACTTCTCAGGCAGGGCTGGTTTTTATGCCCCCCACATCCACAAGACTTCAGTTATCTGTCAGGCAATGGCAAGCTGGGCTGGGGCAGGATCAAGAAAACAACGATCGGCAAGGAGGTCAGCTACCCGCCTCCCTTCAGATAGGTCTAGTTTCACAGAACATTTCAGTAGCCCTTTCCAAGAGATTCTGGGGGCTGGCTGGCCATGCAGGAAAACACTTCTGGCTGACTCTTCAAAAAATGCGATATCTGCTGGACTGGATGCCCAGTTCAAATAGATTCAGAATCCTTACCTTGATACTGTTTTTAAATAAGAACCCTGGAGTTGAGAAGCCTTTCTTTTTATCTAGTGGTTCACTGAAAATGACAATCTGCTCGAATAGGAAGACTCGCCTCTCTTTGCATCGTGGCAAGAGCCCCGTGTCTTGGTCTGTAACCATGAATGTATCCTGCAGCAGCAGTTTACCCTGGGCAACAATTTTACCCTAAAATGGAAGCCAAACACATTAAGCAAAATCTCCCCACTCAAAAGTGGATCATGTCATAATTTTACCAAAGTTCATTCCATTTAAAAAACAAACAAATAAATCTTGTGTTGTTCTTGGTCAAGGCACGCCTAAGAAGCAACGGATCAGGGCAGGTTGAGTCTATGAAGAATATCATGCAATTTCCCCAGAGAGGAAAGGTTTCCCCAA